>NC_141554.1:15075000-15396458 GCF_021556685.1 Rattus norvegicus
GGACCAAGGGCTTCCCCTTCCACTGGTGCTCTTACTAGGATATTCATTGCTACCTATGAGGTCAGAGTCCAGGGTCAGTCCATGTATAGTCTTTAGGTAGTTCATCCCTACATTTAAATGATTTAGTTGAATTTTATTTCATGAAGAGACACCATGACCATGGCAACTCTTATAAAAGAAAGTATTTAATTAGGGCTGGCTTACAGTTTCAGAGATTTAGTCCATTATTGTTGGGAGGGAGGGATAGTGGCATGCAGGCAGACACGATGATGGAGAAGAAGCTGAGAGTTCTACATCTTGATCTGCAGGCAACAGGAAGAGAACAGAATTGAGCTTCTGAGACCTCAAATTCAAATCCCTAGCCATGCACCTCCTCCAACAAAGCCACTCTACAAGTCCATCTTGCAAACAGTACCACTTCCTATGGGGCTATGGGAGCCATTTTCTTTCAAATCATCACAATGTCTAAATGTTTCTCAAAGGTGAGTTTTGATAGGGAGGTTGCAAGGAAAGTCTGAAAGCAGGTCCATAAATGAGTAAAGTACCCTGCAACCAACAGAGTAAAGTAAGTCTAGAAATAATATAGGAGAGCCAACTAAAATCAGCAGTATAAATGAAGTGGGGAGCCTGGCCTTCAACCCATATTGACTTGATTCTCCTTCCTGCCTTCTCTCCATTCTGACTCACTTTGTGCTCCTACAAGTACTCATTTTCTGGGACTTTACCTTGGCCTCATAATTACTCTCTCATCCTCCTGCCTCACTCACTCTATTCCACAAACCCCATTACTAGCATAGTCCCTTGTTTAGTCATATATGCTTTTGTCCTTGCCTCCTCCATTACAATGCCCCTTCATGATGTCCAGGATATTATAAGTATTGCTCATCAGTCAGATTTAACTATCCTAAATGAATTTTCCAAAACTTAAAGCATTTGCTTTCCTGCTAATTGTTTGGTAATGGTCTGAGCGAGTTTTATTCATGTTTTTTGTTTGCTTCCTATGTGCTCTTGAAGCTCCACAAGGACACAGACAGCGAATGAATCATCTTTGAAGACCCAGTACTGTACAGTCCGACCTTGAACCATTTTGGATGGATGAAAGAATATGATGGGTAGAAAAGTAGAATATGTTCTATCAGGGTCTGAGGATAACACTTGCCATTGTGATAGTCATGTAATGAATCTCAGAACTTATTGTCACGAAAAATGCTTTATTATTGTCACGAAAATACAAAAGAGGTTTCTGTATAAGGAATGTGGGAAGTTCTTCATGAGTCTCTTCCCATTGTGTGATCTTCCGTGTTGTTGGCAGACGTCAGCAGAATTGATGTCATCTGAAGGTAGGTTTATGTAGACTTCCAAACCATCATGCTACATACAGCCAATACTATTTGTTGGCAAGAAGTTCAGCTGTGATTCAACTAGAACACTAACATATGGGGCTTAGTAGTAGTTTAGATTTTGTCACAGTAAACCCATCAGAGAATAGTCACAGTTCTTCTATGCCCGAAGAGAGATCCAGCACAAGGGTTCTAATATTCAAGGCAGAAACCACATTGCCTTTAATAATCCAGGTTTGGAAGTTATACAGCATCAGCTCTACCATCTTCTATTGGATGAAACAATCAACACACCTACCAGATGACACAGAGACCTCATATATCTCCATGAAAGAATGCCCCACAGACTGCTGGAGCCACTGACTAATACCACTTCAGTTTAAAGCATTTCTAGTCCATCTACTTTTTATTTATACTATATGAAATCAATGTTCAGAGAATTTACATAGTTTATTCACAGTCACAGCAAGTGAGTGACAAAGTCCCTTTACCTCAGCCAGTTCAGCTTCCATTTTCTTCATGACTTAAAAGGGGATTTTGCTTTGCTCATGAGGTTTCAGGCATGGTCCATTGGCTCCATTGTTCTGGGGCCTGTAGTAAGGTAGAATTTTATGGTAGCAAGCACATGCTAGAATAAAGCTACTTACCTCATATGTCTGGGAAGCAAAGAAATAAAGACAGGAAGGACCCAGGGTGCCAATATCTCTTTTAAGGGAATGTCCCTAGTGACATAATTTCCTTCCATTAGGCTCTACCTACCTACTAAAGGTTCTACCACATAACACTCGTGGCACTGGCTGGGGACCAAACATTCAAATCATGAGCACCTGAAAGACATTTACAATTAAACTGTAATACTAAAGAAATGTTTATGCTTATATATAATATTAATCTGGGAAGAATTCGTGTGATCAAAAAGGATAAAGACACCAGTTTCTTCTGATATGATTTATGCAAAAAACAATAACATTTTAATTATTGGCAAATTAAAGAATCCATGCATTTTTATTCATGAAAGAGTCTCTTGACTATTGTGTCATTCTCCATGTAGCCTTGGCTGTCCCAGAACATGCTCTGGAAAACAGGCTGGCCTCAAATGCACAGAGATCTACGTGCATCTGCCTCCTGAGTGCTGGAATTAAAAGCATACACCACCACCATCCAGTTGAGTTATTTGCTTCTTTTGAGAATTCTTTTTGAAAGATTCCTTTTTATTTTATGTGTATATGTGAGGACATGTATATATGTATGTGTAACATGTGTGTACTTAATGCCTTTAGAGAACAGACGAAGGGCATGAAATTCCATGGAATGGGGCTTACAGGGAGTTGTTCCCACTACTCCATGTGGGAAGCTAAGACTATCATTAGTGTCCTCAGGACTGCCAGCTGATGTGATGGCATATTTGGGTAAATGGGAGTTTAAAAATGTCAAAAGTTATGTCACTGCTGATCTTCCAAGAACAAGGAAGTTTAAGAGCACTAGGTGACTGATGTTACCTCGAATCCTGCCAAGGGTTACAAAATGAGAAAGGATTTCATGGCTTTCCAATGTCATTTTAACCCATCTCACCTGAGAGTTATTCAATTGACTAAAGAATCCACCTATCTTTATCTTCCTTATTTCTGATTTAATTAGAGCCCAGACTCATACACACACACACACACACACACACACACACACACACACACACACACATATATATATTACATACATATATATATATATATATATATATATATATATATATATAAAATTGAAAAGTTAACCCAACCTATTACTTTTCCGGTCCTAATAAAGCACCAGTGCTATATCTATTAGCAAATTCATTCAGCATTCTTTTGACTGACTATATTTAAATATCTGCCCTTTGAACTAGCTTTGCCATCTCGCTAGCACCCTCATTAATTAATGAAATGAATAAAACCTTTCACATATGTTCATTTTGTATTTCTATGAGAAGTATGTTTTTAACATTTTGAAAACCAAACTACAACACTAGGCACAAGTCTGAGGTTGCTTCAGTATCATCAGGTACAGCTTTGTGGGTAAAGTGGATTGCAAGATTTCTTACAGTGCCAATAAGTGTAAGTTGCCTTCAATAAAAATATAATATTAAAGTACTTAGGTGTATCAGCCATCTGTTGAAGGCAGAAATTGTCCAATAAAATTTTTCAGAAAGGCTTAGGTACAATTATGTAGAAAAAATGAATTCTAACTAAACAAAGAATCCTCAAAGTGTTCATCAAGCACTGTGGTTTTAATACTGATGTCGTCTCAAAAATCTGTGCTGAAACTTAATCCTCAGAGCAATAGTAGCCATAGGAGTACACAAGGCTAGTTCCCTCAGGAGGACACAGTAACAATGCACCCAGCTCTTATGGTGCTCTTTAAAACTCTATTTAAAATGTCTATTACTTCAAAGTTACTCCCTTTGTCATATTTTATCACAGCTATATAAACCAATACACTAACATGGTTATCCAGGATTATCAGACTCTAACAAGAGCATCCTTTCCTATCTGAAGATAGTTGTGAATTCTTGTGCGCTTGTCAGGAGATAGTTATGAACTCTAATGGTGCCTGCCTTGGGGAGTAAAGTTAGATCACCAACAAATGTGAGAGGCACATTTTTTATTATCATGTGAGATCCTGTGACAACCAAATGATAGGCAACAATCTGGATGGGTCACTAGGCTCCTTGCTATCTAAAGTGTGATCCCAGGGCCAGCAGACAAAAGACATTACCTAAGACCATGTTAGAAGTTCTCAAGCTATGACCCAACTATGACCCAGGGAAACAGGATCTGCATTTAAACAAGATTCCCTGGTGAATGACAAATATATGGGACTTAGAGAAGGACTGGTCTGCTTGCAGGATTCAGAAGTAGTTCTCAACCTTGATCATGCATTAGAATGACCTGAAGATGCTTTGGGTTATAGAGAATGAGTGTTGTTAGTATCCTCCACAGTAGGATAGGAAAAGAAGTGGGCAGATGGAAAACAAAAGGCAAACTTCTCCAATCAGCACTGCATAAGAAAACAATCCAAAATGGGCTTAACAAAATGAGGGTTTTTTTTACAGTTGAGGTTCTTGGAAGGGAGCCATGGAAAAGGAGGCTGGGGGATAGATGGGAAAGCAGGATAGATAAGCCTGTGGTTCTTCTCTCATTTCCCTTGGGGATGAAGACATTTATTGCTGACCAGAATGCCTGTTTCCTATCCTAGCTACTTCTGTTCATTAGGTCTATCCAGAGTTAAAGAGCAGTTATCAGTGGGTGTAAAACCCAAAAGGTCCAGAAAGGACAAGGGAAAGGAAGGGTATAACATGCTTTGGCCATCCTTAATGAGATCCCTTTACTGATTCTGAATCTTAGCCAGGTTCTTTTCTTCATATGAAGCTTTACAATAAGAAATTGCAGTGATAATCAAGTTAAAATCCTCTCTGTATCATAGCCTACCATGGCTATTTTTAGAAATGCTGTTCTATGGGCACAAGACAATTAGGTTAAGTGCCAGTGGTTTGCAAATGTAAGACCAAATACTTAGATGTAGCACCAAAATACATAGATGTATTTTCACAACTACAGTCCAGTAATCTGTTCAGTACAGGTCTTTGGTTATTTCAGTCTCTAGGAGTTGCTTGTAGGTCTAGTGGGTTGGGGAAACAAACACAACCTGATGAATGCTAAAAAATAATGTTACTGGCAAACTTTAAAAATAATGTATATGTAAATACAGTCAACTAATAAGCTTACTGAGAGTAAATTCATTAAGATAATGTTAGCTACTGTAATAAACACTGGATATGCGGTGGCTCAAACAATAGATGCTTATAGGTCTCACACAGAAATGTTTTTAAAAATGTTATAAGCAAAAGATTCAAGGAGTAGAGGAACATTCTAAGATTACCACAGCAAAAAGCCACAGGCTTAGTAGCTTATAAACAATCTTACAGTTTTGGCAAGATCATGGTATCAACATGATTAATATCTATAGAGGCTTCAAATTATAGACAGCCAACTTGTTATAACCTCACATGGAAGGGAAGGTGAAAGAGCTCTCTTCTATCAGGTAACTAATTCCACTCATGAGGGCTCTGTCCTCATGACTTCACAACTTCCTAAAGGCCTCTCTGCCCAAAAACTTCATATCAGAAATTAGAATGTCAATATATTAATCTAACAGGCATACCAACATACATTTCATAGCCTAACCATCACATTTGTCTGCCTCAAACTAGTGGATTAAGCAGAAGTTTGTTAGCTCTTACATGGAATGGTTTTATGGATGGGATTAAAATTGGAACATAACAGTTTGGGTCACATATTATGGGTGGTGGAAGTGTGTGTCTGTATGTTTGAATGTAGATGAATGTATGAATGCAGTTACACATGGATGTGTGGACATATGAAGGCCTGAGGTCAACATTAGGTGTTGTTTCTGAGGAACCTTGTATTTTGAGACATGGTCTTTCATTAACCTTGATTTCCCTAAGTGGCTAGGCTAGCAGATCAGTGATCCTCAGATATCCATCTGTCTCTGCTTCCCCACTGCTGGAATTACAAGCACATGCCACTACACCAGCTTTTTACATAACTTAGGGAGGTTAAACTCAAGACTCCGTGCTTGTAAATACTAAACTATATCCCTGACCATTGATCACATTTTATCACTTAGAACCCAATACTTTGGCTGTACCAAACCACAACTGAATCTAGGATTGTAACCTAACTGCGTACTCAGAAGACAAAATGGTTTAGCAAATAATTTTATTCCACTAAGTCAAGAACATTGTTTCAGTATGGGCTTAAACCCATGCTGAAAAATAAACCAACATACATATTACTTGAAATATAGGAAGGGTTTCAATAATAGTAGAAAACCATTATGTTGCTATTTGTATGTATTCATAATTAGGAAATTGCTTGCACTGGATCATGACCGTAAAGCTAAATCCATTCTTCTAAAGTAAAATCCCTGTAGACAGTATGAGCAGAGGCACCTGAAGAAGAAAACAGTCACTCAAATGCTAAAGGGAGTCTTAAATCATTGAGAAGCTGGGCAGCCATGAGCATGGTTAAATATTCATGAGTAACACTAGCATAAAAAGTAAGACACAGATGTAGGACTGATCCCCCCCAAAAAAAATCACTAGCAAGTAAGGCTGAATTTAAGTACCCACTTGTGCACTTGGTAGCAGCCTACCTCCAGTTTCCAGGGAACTGACCTGCATACCTGCATGCCAAATATGAGTGGAAAATTCAGTAACTAAACTAACATGGAAAAACCACCAGGAATGAATAGCAGGAGGCTGTTGAGTTTGGATAAAAGGCTGACTTCATTACCTTTTATAACCAAAAATCCTGATGCATTTTAAGTTCCAAACACTAGGCATGGTGCTGTGTGTGAGCACTAGCTTGTTCAAATTTGAGAACATTTGAACACATTCTCATGTGTGGGCTGAGACACAAGAGAGGAAAAACAATAGAAATGTCCAGAATGACTGAATTCTTAACAAACAAATGAAGCCAGGTTGAGCCATTTTGAAAGGGCATAATAAAGAAAATCATTTCAGTGGGATTTTTCTAGGGAGAGGCAGGACTTAACTTAAAAAAAAATGGTGTTTCAGGTGAAAGGATCTGTGGTGAGCTATAAAACAACACTTTCTTTAGAGTTGAAATTGCCAGACCTACAATTGGCTCCCAACAAGAAATCACTTATTCTTCCCATTGTACAAATTAGGAAACTGAGTCATAGAAATTACACTGCGGATGTCAAGAAATCACTGAATAGGAAAGTCTATTTGTGGAGCAGAACATACTAGGGCAGCAAAAAGTTTGAATAATGACCACAGGCCCCTTAAGGAAGGGAAACTGGAGCTTTTGAGCATTGTGCCCAAGCTAGTCATCCTACTTGGGTGCCCAGGGCTACAGCTCCTCCAAGGAGAAAGAGCCAAGAATCGTGAACACTGTGGAAAGTGCTATCATTTTAATGTGCCCCATCTCTTTCCTGCCCTACCACCCTCCAAATGAAAAAGAGTGTGCTTAATCACCTATAGAACGGGCATTTGACTCAATTCTCCCATGCAGTTCTATAAAATGCAGTCCCTCCCTTTCTTTCCTATCCCTCTCCCACCACCCACCACCCACCGGAACTAGGCTGGATGGAGACAGTCATTTCTTAGAAACACTAAAAATACACATTACATCATTCCTCCCACACATCTTTCCACCCCCAACAACCAGCCAAGTAATATGAGCCCCTCTGCACAGCCTGTCCATAGCCTCCCTTTGAGGTCTGTGTTTTTCCTATTTATCGTACCTGGGAGACTGACAGACATATGTTTTATGATACATTATATATTAGACTTGGCTAGAGGCTCCATTTCCATTAAAGATGACTAAAGCACTAAGTTATAGCTGCCTGGACCTCCCCTGCTATTTGTTCTCTGAAGCTGTTCTCTGAGCTGTATTTCTGTCTTTTAGTGTGACATTTGCTCACAAAATGGACTGAGCTTGGCCATGAAAAACCAAAGACTCCTAATTTCTACAGTATTTTTTAGAACAGAGCTCTAGAGCCCTCATCCTGAATTCTTCCAGTTCTCAATTCTGATGATAGCCTGAAATAGACAAGTGCTCCCCGAAGCTGCAAAATCGCATCTCTCTTTAAAATACCAGCTAAAACTGAGAAAGATAGGGTAAAAACACATCTACTGTTTTTCAAAATGGGGTTCTGGGAGTTGTTCTTCCCTTCAGGCAACTGCTCTGTTCTCACCCAGTGGTTAGTGCTCAGTAATTGGTTAAATGCTCACCTTCATTCATAAGACACACACTTTGGGGGATTGGTGTTTTTACTGTTGGATTTTTTTAATTTGGAATAATACTTTGAGATCAATTTAGACAGCATGTTATTGCACAGGTAATTAGGAAAGTAAACAAAGAGAGTGCATAAAAGTAGAAGCAGCATTCAAAATAAAATCAACTTCCATCAGCACTACAGCCTATGAATTAAAACTGGTAAGGGAGAAAATAATTTCATTTATTCTGTGCAAGATTCATTGATTAATGAAAATACACATCTAAAGGCTTCATTTGCATAGTAGAGGCTCTGCTATCTGAAGAAGCTGTAATGGAAAGGGTTTCCTACAGTGTACACAGACACAGAAAGACCCCTCATATTGCTACACGGGTCATCATTCCCATCCAGGAAGACTACAAGCTTCATGGGTATAATTATACCATGTATTATTACCATTATAGCCAGGTCCAGAGAAAACAATGAGTTGTACTGTAGACACACACTAAACTAATAATAGATATGTAAAATGTATACAGGATGAAAACATAAACCTTGATAATTCTATTTACCCGTATGAAAGATGCCTATCCATGCCCCAAACAGATGATATTCCCTCTTCTCATTTCCTATAGTTGTGTCTTATGAAGTAAAAGCTCCCTCTCAACTCCCCATCCAAAGAAGAGTCATTCTTCACTTGTGTGTGTGGAACCACCATGCCCCACAGCCTTCACATTCACTGCTGAATAGAATAGCAAGCTTCTGGGATATTGATTATTCCTACTTTCTTAATACAGGATGCTTAATGATTTTAAGACTCCTTTTGAAAAAATAATGAGATATTAAGGACGCACATCACTACACTTTGCTTTATTCTTGCTTTACCAAAGATGTACAGACTCTGTGTACTGAGAAGTGTTCACCTTTGAGAGTGTAGTCTGAAGCAAGTACAGACTCAAAAGGCCATGACTGAGGCAGAACTTCTACAACAGTCAATTGATATTGCTGCAAGTTAAAATTGATATCTCTATCTATCTATGTGTGTACATATACATATACATATACATATACATATACATATACATATACATATACATATACATATACATATACATATACATCCTTACTTGCTTAAAGCAAGGACAAAAAAAATGGACTCTGGAAATTGACCAAAGAGATAGAATAAGTTGGTAAGCATTTATATAAAAAAAAGCTTATTCACCCTGAAACAGTTGTTAGTGCTTTGTCCCAGGGAGATCAGCAGGAAGGTGTGGCCTTAACCCTTCAGGAAGTGAGATCTGGCCTCTAAAGATTGTCTGATCTCTTAAAGGGGCAGGCTCCTGTTCTAACAGAGCCTAGTCCTTCTCCATTGCTATGAGAAGGAAATGAGCTGAAAAACATGTCATGGGAAATATTCTATATAAAGTGCTAACTACCTGTGCTAATATAGTAAGTGTTCAAATGTGTTAGTTATTATTAAAAAATAGTAGAATGACCATATGAATGCAATAATAATAAAAACCATAAAAACATTTATTCTAAATACAGATGGGAAGAGTTTGGTCTCTTCCCTTGAGGCTATTCTAAGCCCTTTCTCACAGCATCACAGCGTTGTGAAAGCAGGGCAGGCCTGAAGGATGAGCATGCCCACTGCTGAAGGAGCTAACATGATTCAGAGTAGAACACAGGAGCAGAGTTGCAAACAATAGCAATCCTGGAGGTATACCATCAGAAAGGAGTCAAACCACAGCTAGCTTGAAATTTCTATACCATATGAGTTAGCAGTGTGTGTGTGTGTGTGTGTGTGTGTGTGTGTGTGAGAGAGAGAGAGAGAGAGAGAGAGAGAGAGAGAGAGAGAGAGAGAGAGAGAGATCTGGAAAAAAGATAACTAGTGTGGGAACTGGTGAGCTTCCATGCAACCTTAAGGGTCTAGAAAACTGTGCTATGCTTAAGGAAGACTGAAAAAAGCCTTGCCTCTGGATAAATGTGAGACTTTACCAGCACAGAAAATACAGATGTGTTGAATTTTGAATGCCTTTTCCCAAAACATACACAGATCCATCAACATCAGATAAAATCCTTACTGCTTCAAGGTGCTAAAAACATACCCTCTAACAAAGCTTTGCTAACTCAGACACTCTAAAAAAGTCAAGAGTACAATAAGATCATGAATCTTGCTTTAATTGAGTAGAGGTATCAGTGACTATACAGTGATGGGGAGACAGGTACTAGCCAATCATTTCTAAGCAAGTTACTAAACATCAACAAAAATAGAAATTATACCCAAAGTAGAGGGAATCAGAGTCCATAATTGCTACGATCTAGTATCAAGAATATTCAGTTTTCAACAAAAAGTTATGAGAAACAGAAAAACAATCAGAACAATGTAACCCACATTCAAGAGATAACTGCAGGCAATAAAAACACTTGAAAGACTCTGAGCGATGGACTTACCAGACAAAGACTTTAAAATAAGTTCAAAGAACTAAAGGAAACCACATTTAAAGAACTGAAAGAAAATATAGCAATGGCTCATCAAATAAGGACACCATGAGAGAAGCTTTTGAAAGTAAAACACTGTTCTTATACTTTCTCTTAGTTCTTTACATGGGATCTCTTTGATATCTTTGAAAATATTTCAAAATTACACACAGCTATTTTAAAGTGTATCTAAAAAGCACATCTGGAATTTTGCAGGTACAGTTTCTATTAGTGGCTATCTGTAGGAGTTTGGATGGAATCGCCCCCCATAGATCCATAAGAAGTGACACTATTAGGAGGTATGGCCTTGTTAGAGTAGGTGTGGAGGAAGTGTGTCACTGTGGAGGAAGGCTTTGGGGTCTTCTATGCGCAAGCTATACCTAGTGTGGCACATCATTTCCTGCTCCTGCCTTCTAATCAAGATGTAGAATCGGCAGCACTTTTTTTCCAGCCCCATGTCTGCCTGGATGCTGCCATGCTTCCCACCATAACAACAATGAACTAAATCTCTGAAACTGTAAGCCAGCCCTAATTAAATGTTTGCTCTTATAAGAGTTGCCATGGCCATGGTGTCTCTTCACACCAATAAAATCCTAAGACACCACGTATCCCATTTTGTGAAGACCAGACTCGCCAATATTTTTGCTTGCCTTCTCATTTTCTTTTAACAGCTAGATATTTTAAATATTTAATATGAGAACTCTGGAAATAAGATTCTCCTAATGCTTGGGATTTTGTGTGCTTATTTTTTGTTTCTATTTGGATTTATCTTTGTTTTAAAATGTGGTCTCACTCTGTAGCTAGCCCAGGAGGTCTACAAATTTACAATTATTCTGTCTCAGCCCTCTTAAGTGCTGGGATTACAGGCTATGTGCACTTTGCCATACCTAACTAACAGTTTTGTGATGCTTTAATAATTTTACTGATTCAATTTTATGGAGAATATATCCTTTTTCATGTTTTTATCATACAATTTCTATTCTGGGCACAGATACTTATTAGTCAGAGTTTGTTTCATGCTTGGAACAACAACAACAAGAGATCTCATTACTAAGTATTTAGAAATATATGCCTATACACATATATGTAGGTAATAACAATTAATGAAAAAAAGGCCATAAATTTGAGACAGAGCAGAACAGGGTACATGGGAGGGATTTGAAGGAGGAAAGAGAAGGAAGGAAATGATGGGATTACATTATAATCCTAAAAGTAAAATTAATATGTTTTAGAATCTGCTGTGTTTACCAAAGGCTCTTGTAGGCACGTGGGGGAAGGACCAATGACCTTGGTGCCTGGGCAGGTTAAAGTCTGCCTTCACTTTTGCATGTAGCTTATTTAGTACCTCAAGATCAGTGAAGCTGAAAGGGAAGGATGTTATGAGAGTTTCCTAAGCAGGCATAATACATATTTCCCTGAACATGCCTATGGACTTCTAGATTCCAAACCATAGAATGGAACTTAAAAACAAAAAACTTAATTCCCCAGTACATCTAACACTTTTCCTCCTAAGCATTTTTGTTAATCTATTGTTTGCCATAATTCTAATCCATATTTGTTTATAAGTGTCTCAACAAGTGTCCTACATAAGAGTTTGGAGTTAGAAAATAGAATTCAGAGCTGGACCAGTCCACAGCTATCTGTGTACAAATCCTGTGGGGGAGAGAGACGGACTCTCAGAAGTGCAGACAATCCTGAGAGCTTGGAGGAGACAACTACTTCTGCTCATATTCCTGGCCCAAGAGAAACATGCCTAGTGCCCTCTGTTCCCTCTGGGCACAGGAACCTAGGAGCAATCAGGGACAGGACCCTTCCAGGTTTTGCCAGTACCCAGAGCTGAGAGCCAGTCGATAGGAGCACTGACACACCTGAGAGCAGAGGTCAGACCAACTCTTCTGGGCCAAAACATTTTTTCAGAAAATTATGAGAGTATGTAAGAACTTCATCAGAATTAACCCATTAATTCTAGGAAATGTCACAGTTAGAAACTTCAACAAAAAAAATAAAACAAGTCTGTAACAAATAAAACAATATCACTTCATATTATTTTGAAATTTGAAAAAATAAAAATGTAAAGACATGCTTTTGGGGTGATTATTCCAAAGATCCACCATACAAATCAACTATAAAGGCAATTTTTTTGCAAATGATGTCCAATACGGTTATTACAAAAGTACATTGTTAATTTCCAAAATATGTCTTAAGACTCAGTTGGGTAGTGGTGGATGAGAACAAGCTAACTTAAATTGCCAATATTTAGTCATTTTTTTCTAAATAAGCACTCTCATGTATATTTTTAAGAATATGTGTTCTTCCAGAGATAAGCCTATCAGTTTTTGCTATTGTTTCATTGCTTTACAGAGGGACAATGATGTAGAGGTCCTTCACCATTCTCTGGTGACTCTGTCTGTCAGAGATGATATAATCTCATGTACATGAATTCCCAAGAAATCCACTAAAATACATTAAGCAATATTAAAGAAAATTAACAAGATTTTCCAAATATACCCAAAAGATGCTCCAACATACAACAAAGACACATGCTCCACTATGTTCATAGCAACCTTGTTTATAATAGCCAGAAGCTGGAAAGAACCTAGATGCCCTAGACTGTATGACATAAGACCAATAAACAAAAATCAGCTGCACTTCTGGATGCTAATACTGAGCAGGTAGAAAGTAAATCAAATGAATCATTCCAGTCTTAACACCATGAAAAAATAAAACATTTAAGAATAAACATAATAAGAAGTCTAATATTTATTTGTATTGCAAAACTATTCACATTACATCAAGAACTGAAAGAAGTATGGGTAAACAGAAAGGCCTTCCATTTTCTTTAATTTGGAAAACGTAGTATCATTAAGTTGCCAAGTCTTACCAAGTAATTTTGTTCTGTAAATTCAGTATAATTCTTATGAAAACCAAGCTGTCTTTCTTTGGTGCTGAAATTAAGACTTATCCTAACATTTAAACAGAAATGCAAAACCCAGGATATCAAAGTACATGGAGAGAAGAACATTGAGGGGCCATGAATTATTTCTGGTTCAAAGTCACTAAAATGCTACAGTAATGAGTTGAGTGTGGTACTGACATGATATTAAGCAAGCTTTGGAATTGGTCCCATAGAATTGAGAGTCTAGCTAGGAATTCCTACTCAGGAATTAGTTGTTTAAAAAAATGCCAGGAAAAAAAAGGATGCAACACACACACACACACACACACACACACACACACACACAAGTAACTATTTCATAGACCGAAATTTAATGACTGAAAGTATAAAACCTTCCAAGAAAATATATAAGAAAATTCTTATGACCTTGATTTAGGCAAAGAGTTCTTAGATACCACATTAAAATCCATAAAAGAAAAACTTAATAAAATGGACCTTATCAAAAGTTAAAACTCTGCTGTTCAAAAGTCACCTTAAAGAAAAATTAATGACAAGACACATACTGAAATCAAAAATTCACAAATCTTACATCTAATAGAGACTATATATTCAGAATATATACCATGCAATTTAACAAAAAAAAGAAAATCTAATTAAAATTCTGGCAAAAGACTTGAAAGACATTTCACCAAAGAAATAGATACATAATAGAAAAGTTTGACATTATTCTTAGTGGTAAAATTCAAATTATAATCACAACTAGCTATCCTTCACTCTCAGAAGAATGACCATCATCGAAACAATAATTAAGGCCTGGAGACATGACTAAGTAGGTGCCAAGGCTGAGGACCTGAGTTTGATGTCCAGGACCCACACAGTAAGAAGAGGCTACTGACCCCTAAAAATTGCCCCGTGATCTCCACTAGAGAACTGTGATGTATGTGACAACCTACTCACACACACACACACACAGTAAACACACACACACACACACACAGACACACAGACACACACATACACACACATACACACACAGACACACACACATACACACATACACCCACATAAACACACATACACACACACAGACACACACACAGACACACACACATACACACACACACACACACACACACACACACCATGTGAATGCACACACAATTAAAAAATGAAAAACATTGTAAAAGTAAATGTGGGGGAGAGCTCGTACGCAGCACCCCACGAGCAAACTTGAGCCTCGGGACCACAGGTAAGACCAACTTTTCTGCTGCAAGCAACCTGCCTGGTGAACTCGGGACACACAGAGGGAAAATTCCTCTAGGACCGGGCACTTCCGGCATTTAGCGGTGGGGAGTCCCAAACCGACGGATCCCTGCCCGCAGCACCTCTCTGCTCCCAACCCCGTGGGAGAGAGACCTCGCTGCCTGGTCAGGTGGGCACTCCTGAGGCTGCAGAGCAGAAGAGACCACCAACACTGCCCACCCCTGCTCACATCCCTGGCCCAAGAGGAAACTGTATACAGCTTCTGGGTCCCTGTAGAGGAGGGCCCAGGAGCAGCAGATCCACTGCGTCTGAGACACCAACAGAACCTGAAGGGACCGACCGGATAAACAGTTCTCTGCACCCAAATCCCGTGGGAGGGAGAAATAAACCTTCAGAGAGGCAGACACGCCTGGGAAACCAGAAGAGACTGCACTCTGCACACATTACTGATTCCAGAGGAAAACACCAAACGACATCTGGAACCCTGGTGCACAGAAGCTCCGGGAAAGGGCAGCACACATCTTCCTGGTTGCTGCCACCGCGGACAGCGCGTAGGCAGCACCCCACGAGCAAACTTGAGCCTCGGAACCACAGGTAAGACCAACTTTTCTGCTGCAAGTGACCTGCCTGGTGAACTCAAGACACAGGCCCACAGGAACAGCTGAAGACCTGTAGATAGGAAAAACTACACACCTGAAAGCAGAAAACTCTGTCCCCATAACTGGCTGAAAGAAAACAGGAAAACAGGTCTACAGCACCCCTGACACACAGGCTTATAGGACAGTCTAGCCACTGTCAGAAATAGCAGAACAAAGTAACACTAGAGATAATCTGATGGCGAGAGGCAAGCACAGGAACCCAAGCAACAGAAACCAAGACTACATGGCATCATCGGAGCCCAATTCTCCCACCAAAGCAAACACGGAATATCCAAACACACCAGAAAAGCAAGATCTGGTTTCAAAATCATTTTTGATCATGATGCTGGAGGACTTCAAGAAAGACGTGAAGAACTCCCTTAGAGAACAAGTAGAAACCTACAGAGAGGAATCGCAAAAATCCCTGAAAGAATTCCAGGAAAACACAATCAAACAGTTGAAGGAATTAAAAATGGAAATAGAAGCAATCAAGAAAGAACACATGGAAACAACCCTGGATATAGAAAACCAAAAGAAGAGACAAGGAGCTGTAGATATGAGCTTCACCAACAGAATACAAGAGATGGAAGAGAAAATCTCAGGAGCAGAAGATTCCATAGAAATCATTGACTTCAACTGTCAAAGAAAATGTAAAGCAGAAAAAGCTACTGGTCCAAAACATACAGGAAATCCAGGACTCAATGAGAAGATCAAACCTAAGGATAATAGGTATAGAAGAGAGTGAAGACTCCCAGCTCAAAGGACCAGTAAATATCTTCAACAAAATCATAGAAGAAAACTTCCCTTACCTAAAAAAAGAGATACCCATAGGCATACAAGAAGCCTACAAAACTCCAAATAGATTGGACCAGAAAAGAAACACCTCCTGTCACATAATAGTCAAAACATCAAATGCACAAAATGAAGAAAGAATATTAAAAGCAGTGAGGGAAAAAGGTCAAGTAACATATAAAGGCAGACCTATCAGAATCACACTAGACTTCTCGCCAGAAACTATGAAGGCCAGAAGATCCTGGACTGATGTCATACAGACCCTAAGAGAACACAAATGCCAGCCCAGGTTACTGTAAACTGCAAAACTCTCAATTAACATAGATGGAGAAACCAAGATATTCCATGACAAAACCAAATTTACACAATATCTTTCTACAAATCCAGCACTACAAAGGATAATAAATGGTAAAGCCCAACATAAGGAGGCAAGCTATAACCTAGAAGAAGCAAGAAACTAATCATCTTGGCAACAAAACAAAGAGAAGAAAAGCACACAAACATAACCTCATATCCAAATATGAATATAACAGGAAGCAATAATCACTATTCCTTAATATCTCTCAATATCAATGGCCTCAACTCCCCAATAAAAAGACATAGAATAACAAACTGGATACGCAACGAGGACCCTGTATTCTGCTGCCTACAGGAAACACACCTCAGAGACAAAGACAGCACTACCTCAGAGTGAAAGGCTGGAAAACAACTTTCCAAGCAAATGGTCAGAAGAAGCAAGCTGGAGTAGCCATTCTAATATCAAATAAAATCAATTTCCAACTAAAAGTCATCAAAAAAGATAAGGAAGGACACTTCATATTCATCAAAGGAAAAATCCACCAAGATGAACTCTCAATCCTAAATATCTATGCCCCAAATACAAGGGCACCTACATACGTAAAAGAAACCTTACGGAAGCTCAAAACACACATTGCACCTCACACAATAATAGTAGGAGATTTCAACACCCCACTCTCATCAATGGACAGATCATGGAAACAGAAATTAAACAAAGACGTAGACAGACTAAGAGACGTCATGAGCCAAATGGACTTAACAGATATTTATAGAACATTCCATCCTAAAGCAAAAGGATATACCTTCTCCTCAGCTCCTCATGGTAATTTCTCCAAAATTGACCATATAATTGGTCAAAAAAACCGGCCTCAACAGGTACAGAAAGATAGAAATAATCCCATACGTGCTATCGGACCACCACGGACTAAAACTGGTCTTCAATAATAATAAGGGAAGAATGCGCACATATACGTGGAAATTGAACAATGCTCTACTCAATGATAACCTGGCCAAGGAAGAAATAAAGAAAGAAATTAAAGACTTTTTAGAATTTAATGAAAATGAAGGTACAACATACCCAAACTTATGGGACACAATGAAAGCTGTGCTAAGAGGAAAACTCATAGTGCTGAGTGCCTGCAGAAAGAAAGAGGAAAGAGCATATGTCAGCAGCTTGACAGCACACCTAAAAGCTCTAGAACAAAAAGAAGCAAATACACCCAGGAGGAGTAGAAGGCAGGAAATAATCAAACTCAGAGTTGAAATCAACCAAGTAGAAACAAAAAGGAACATAGAAAGAACCAACAGAACCAAAAGCTGGTTCTTCGAGAAAATCAACAAGATAGATAAACCCTTAGCCAGACTAACGAGAGGACACAGAGAGTGTGTCCAAATTAACAAAATCAGAAATGAAAAGGGAGACATAACTACAGATTCAGAGGAAATTCAAAAAATCATCAGATCTTACTGTAAAAGCCTATATTCAACAAAACTTGAAAATCTGCAGGAAATGGACAATTTCCTAGACAGATACCAGGTACTGAAGTTAAATCAGGAACAGATAAACCAGTTAAACAACCCCATAACTCCTAAGGAAATAGAAGCAGTCATTAAAGGTCTCCCAACCAAAAAGAGCCCAGGTCCAGACGGGTTTAGTGCAGAATTCTATCAGACCTTCATAGAAGACCTCATGCCAATATTATCCAAACTATTCCACAAAATTGAAACAGATGGAGCACTACCGAATTCCTTCTATGAAGCCACAATTACCCTTATACCTAAACCACACAAAGATACAACAAAGAAAGAGAACTTCAGACCAATTTCCCTTATGAATATCGACGCAAAAATACTCAATAAAATTCTGGCAAACCGAATCCAAGAGCACATGAAAACAATCATCCACCATGGTCAAGTAGGCTTCATCCCAGGCATGCAGGGATGGTTTAATATATGGAAAACCATCAATGTGATCCATTATATAAACAAACTGAAAGAACAAAACCACATGATCATTTCATTAGATGCTGAGAAAGCATTTGACAAAATTCAACACCCCTTCATGATAAAAGTCCTGGAATGAATTGGAATTTAAGGCCCATACCTAAATATAGTAAAAGCCATATACAGCAAACCAGTTGCTAACATTAAACTAAATGGAGAGAAACTTGAGGCAATCCCACTAAAATCAGGGACTAGACATGGCTGCCCACTCTCTCCCTACTTATTCATTATAGTTCTTGAAGTTCTAGCCAGAGCAATCAGACAACAAAAGGAGGTCAAGGGGACACAGATCGGAAAAGAAGAAGTCAAAATATCACTATTGGCAGATGATATGATAGTATATTTAAGTGATCCCAAAAGTTCCACCAGAGAACTACTAAAGCTGATAAACAACTTCAGCAAAGTGGCTGGGTATAAAATTAACTCAAATAAATCAGTAGCCTTCCTCTACACAAAAGAGAAACAAGCCGAGAAAGAAATTAGGGAAACGACACCCTTCATAATAGACCCAAATAATATAAAGTACCTCGGTGTGACTTTAACCAAGCAAGTAAAAGATCTGTACAATAAGAACTACAAGACACTGAAGAAGGAAATTGAAGAAGACCTCAGAAGATGGAAAGATCTCCCATGCTCATGGATTGGCAGGATTAATATAGTAAAAATGGCCATTTTACCAAAAGCGATCTACAGATTCAATGCAATCCCCATCAAAATACCAATCCAATTCTTCAAAGAGTTAGACAGAACAATTTGCAAATTCATCTGGAATAACAAAAAACCCAGGATAGCTAGAACTATCCTCAACAATAAAAGAACTTCAGGGGGAATCACTATCCCTGAACTCAAGCAGTATTACAGAGCAATAGTGATAAAAACTGCGTGGTATTGGTACAGAGACAGACAGATAGACCAATGGAACAGAATTGAAGACCCAGAAATGAACCCACACACCTATGGGCACTTGATTTTTGACAAAGGAGCCAAAACCATCAAATGGAAAAAAGATAGCATTTTCAGTAATGGTGCTGGCTCAACTGGAGGTCAACATGTAGAAGAATGTAGATCGATCCATGCTTATCACCCTGTACAAAGCTTAGGTCCAAGTGGATCAAGGACCTCCACATCAAACCAGATACACTCAAACTAATAGAAGAAAAACTAGGGAAGCATCTGGAACACATGGGCACTGGAAAAAATTTCCTGAACAGAACACCAATGGCTTATGCTCTAAGATCAAGAATCGACAAATGGGATCTTGTAAAATTACAAAGCTTCTGTAAGGCAAAGGACACTGTGGTTAGGACAAAAGGGCAACCAACAGATTGGGAAAAGATCTTTACCAATCCTACAACAGATAGAGGCCTTATATCCAAAATATACAAAGAACTCAAGAAGTTAGACCGCAGGGAGACAAATAACCCTATTAAAAATGGGGTTCAGAGCTAAACAAAGAATTCACAGCTGAGGAATGCCGAATGACTGAGAAACACCTAAAGAAATGTTCAACATCTTTAGTCATAAGGGAAATGCAAATCAAAACAACCCTGAGATTTCACCTCACACCAGTGAGAATGGCTAAGATCAAAAACTCAGGTGACAGCAGTTGCTGTCGAGGATGCAGAGAAAGAGGAACACTCCTCCATTGTTGGTGGGGTTGCAGACTGGTACAACCATTCTGGAAATCAGTCTGGAGGTTCCTCAGAAAATTAGACATTGAACTGCCTGAGGATCCAGCTATACCTCTCTTGGGCATATACCCAAAAGATGCCCCAACATATAAAAAAGACACGTGCTCCACTATGTTCATCGCAGCCATATTTATAATAGCCAGAAGCTGGAAAGAACCCGGATGCCCTTCAACAGAGGAATGGATACAGAAAATGTGGTACATCTACACAATGAAATATTACTCAGCTATCAAAAACAATGACTTTATGAAATTCGTAGGCAAATGGATGGAACTGGAAAATATCATCCTGAGAGAGGTAACCCAATCACAGAAAAACACACATGGTATGCACTCATTGATAAGTGGCTATTAGCCCAAATGCTTGACTTACCCTAGATGCCTAGAACACATGAAACTCAAGACGGATGATCAAAATGTGAATGCTTCACTCCTTCTTTAAAAGGGGAACAAGAATACCCTTGGCAGAGAATAGAGAGGCAAAGATTAAAACAGACACAGAAGGAACACCCATTCAGAGCCTGCCCCACATGTGGCCAATACAATACAGCCACCCAATTAGACAAGATGGATGAAGCAAAGAAGTGCAGACCGACAGGAGCCGGATGTAGATCGCTCCTGAGAGACACAGCCAGAATACAGCAAATACAGAGGCGAATGCCAGCAGCAAACCACTGAACTGAGAATAGGACCCCCATTGAAGGAATCAGAGAAAGAACTGGAAGAGCTTAAGGGTCTCGAGACCCCATATGTACAACAATGCCAAGCAACCAGAGCTTCCAGGGACTAAGCCACTACCTAAAGACTATACATGGACTGACCCTGGACTCTGACCTCATAGGTAGCAATGAATATCCTAGTAAGAGCAGCAGTGGAAGGGGAAGCCCTGGGTCCTGCTAAGACTGAACCCCCAGTGAACTAGATTGTTGGGGGGAGGGCGGCAATGGGGGGAGGATGGGGAGGGGAACACCCATAAGGAAGGGGAGGGGGGGGATGTTTGCCGGGATAGCGGGAAAGGGAATAACAGTCGAAATATATATAAGAAATAGTCAAGTTAATAAAAAAAGAAAAAAGAAAAAAAAAAGAAAACCCACAAAAAATTAAATGTGGACAATAATATTCCAACGAAAGTCAAATCCTTATTCTTGCTGGTACGAATGTAAAATAGAGTACAGCTGCTTTGGAAGACAGGCCTTAAAAGTTTGAGCAGAATTCTAGAATGTGACTTGCCAATTCTACTCATAGTTATCTGGCTAAATTTTTTAGCTACATTCACAGAAAGATGTGCATAGAAATATTCACAGCACCATTAATCATAACAGCAAAAAGGTAGAAACAATCAAGGGGAAATTAAAAAAAATGTACAACTCCAAAACAGAAAATTATACAGCAGGAGAGGCAGCCCTCCCAAGAGAGGAGCACACTAATTGGTTCCTTGGTGCCAAATGGTCAGCCCTGAAAACATACACCCAAGTAAGTTCTCAATAGTTTACATTTGGAAATATGGAAGAATGTGCAAATATGTATTTGCAGGCAATGATAATCAATGAAAAAAGAGGTCATGAGTTTGAACAAGAGCCCTGAGAGGTTTCTGGGAGGGATTGGAGGGAAACTAGGAAAAGAAGAAATGTTGTAATTAAAATGGAGTCTCAAATACAAACCAAAAGAAAAGAAAACTATTCACTAAGAAAAAGGAATAAAGTTACGACAACATAGTGCAGTATAGCTAAACTTCAAAACTGTGCTAACCAAAAATGGCTGTATTCAAGAGAGCACCCATTACACAACTCTACTTAGAGGAAATGTCAGAAAAGCAAATTTATAAAAATAGATAGTAGATTACTGAATGCCTGAGGCTGAGGAAAAAAGGTTGCAAATGGACCTAAGTGATCATTTTTGTTAGCAGGGGGCGAGGGTGATGGAAATGTTCTAAAAGTGGATTGTGCTGATGGCTTCTCGACACTGAAAATGCTTTGAGAATCACTGAACTGTACATTTTAAATGAGCGAACTCATAGTATGTTAATTATGGATTAATAAAGCTGTTAAAAATTAAATACAACCATGATAATGAAGAGGCTGCCCCTAAATAAATCACTATTAATCGTGTTAAACCATCCAGAGAAGCACAGTGTACATGCGCTTACCAGAAGCACAGCCTGAGGAAAGGAATTAATTCCTGGAGGCAGATGGTTCATTTCAGCAAATGGAGAGACCACACAGACAGCACAGGAGACGTAACCCTGTGCGTTCCCATCTCTGGAATTGTTGGGATGGTGCAACTCATTCCAGTTTTGCATCCACTACTCTCAATCTTATGCCTTCTCAATGGGGAAAAGAAAAATTACAAAGTATTCTAACCTGGAAATCAGAATAACTGTGCTCATCAAAGAAATCTACATTTTCAAATAAGCGTTTTGAAATAAAGGCTCACATGGGCTTCCAAACAGAAGAATGGTGTTTAATATTGATAATTAAGGAACACTCAATCAGACTACACTGTCTTTATAGGAACAGACCCACATGACTCATGCTAGTCACAGCTCTCCTGCCATACATGCCCACAGCAGATAAATAACCAGTTTTCAAATATTATTATTATTGGTGTGGTGTGGATGCAAATGGAAAGCAAGCACCTTTAGTCATGGGGCCATCTCACTGGCCAATAATCAATGATATTAGGGTTAATATAATAGTTTTCATTTAACGAACACTCTTATGTACTTATTCATTTATTTATTTTGTAAAAGTTTTGCCTTCATGTGTGTATGTGAATCATGTGTGTGCCTGGTACCTCATCAGATCTCTGACTAGGGGGAAGTGAACCCAGGTCCTCTTTAAGAACAAGATCTTAACCACTTCTCTCCAGCTCTTATGGAACACTTCTTATATATCAAATATTGTAGTCAAAGCTTGCATCTTTTCAACAAACACAACCCTATGAGGCAGTATATCCTTATCCTTACTTTACAAATGGCATCTTTCAGACCCCACAATATTCCAGCCACTCAGTCAAGACTTTGCAAACAGTGACTGATGGAGCTGAAATTCTTGTCTCTGAAGCACTTTAAGGCAGAGGCTGCAATCTCAGCCCTATTCTGTACAGTAATGGTTCTTAAACTGTTTATTGAAACACAAAATGAATTTTAAAAAATGAATCATAAATTAGTCACACACGACATACGGGAATATCTACAAAAGAAATTCAAAAAAATAATTCCTTTATTCGGCATAATGTTGACTGATAGTTTGGCATTAGCTTATATATACTGATTGACAGCTTAGACATTAATCAGAAGTATGACAATTCCAAAATGTATTTAGCACACCTAACCTACCACAGAATACCTTAGCAGCACAGCACACAAGAGTACTGCTTGTATCTCCTTATGATCCTCACTAGTGGAGATGCTCAGCATGGCAACAAAAGATGCTCCCAGACTACATAATACCAAGAAAATCATCCAAATGAAAAATTTCAAGTACAGTTCTTGATGAAAGAATTTGGCTTTCGGATCATACTAAAGTCAGAATTGTAAAAGCCAAAGCATTTTAAGTCCAGGACTGACTGGATATGTCATGTGGAGATGAGATTTCAAAACCTCTTTAGATACTCAGCCAATGCTAAGTGCCCGATCCTATGCCCACTCTGCAGCCATTCACCAGCAAGACAAAGAACAAGAGAGCACTAAAGTGCCCAATCAAGTCATCCAATGGATAGCTTTCACTCAAGGGCACATTAAGCCAGAACCTGGAAGGGAAAAAAAAACAGCAATCCAATTTGCCTAAAATGAAGCATGCCCCAACAGAATTCTTAGCAACGTATTGAAAGTCTGAGAGTTTCAAAGAATTTCTCCTATTTTCCCACAACCCAAATAGGACTCAACTCTTCAATTGACCTTACCTTCTAGGAGGGTTTGCCATGCCACACCTGGCTGGCTCACCTTCCACCCCAATCATCAAGTGCAAACTCTGAACCCAAATTCCAAGACATTTGCTCAGTTGTCCTTTGTGCTCAGTTGATAATGAAAGCAGAGTTTTTATTTGAGCAGCTTCACTAAATAATAACATTTGAAATGAATTTCTGCCTACGCTGTTCTACTTTATTAAAAGGAAAGCATAACCCTGGCTTTCAGCCCTCCCCCCAAGTACTTTATATTGTGTTTATTTGAGAATGGTCCTCTTTTACATTAATCTTCATAATCCTGCAGAGTTTCCTACAACTCATCTCTCTCCAGAGTTGCTTCTATTTGCTTAGACTTTTTTCTGCTGATGTAAGGACTTGGGCTGATCAAAAAGGTGAAGAGGGGATTAAGGAAGCCCGTACTAAAGTCTTAAATATGTGTGTTCTCAATTCTTTTCTTGATCAGGGAGATTATTTTCGAAGAGCTATCTCTGTCTACTTAAGAAGAGAGGCTACTGAATTCTGTTATTAAAGGTTTGTTAAGGATTACAGATTTTCCCCCTCTGGCTTTAACCAGTGCAGTCCTCACAAGATTCCATCATGAGGCTCCTGCTTCAAAGTAGATCTCTGAGGCAAGGAAGCTCAAGTCTAAGATTTCCCAATTAGACCTTCCAAATGCCCCTACTTTGACCACATGTCCCTTAGTGCTCATCCCCATCTTCCTAGTATCAGAAAATGCATCTACTCCCTCATAATAGCATCTTCCCACAATCCAGAGATCAAGTTGAATTCCATTCCCTAGCCTCTGTCCTAACAAGTTTTACGACCCAAGCTAGAGTCATCTGATAGGAGAAGCTTCAATTGAGACAATGCTATTAGAGGACCAGGCTGTAGACAGACCTGTAGTAGTTGGTAGGGTAGGGCCCAGACCATTGTGGCTGTTGCTATCCCTGGCCTGTGGCTGAGTTCTATAAAAATGCTAGCTGAGCAAGTCAGGAGGAGCAAACCAGTAGGCAGCTCTCGTCCATGGCCTCTGCATCCGCTCCTGCCTACAGGTTTCTACCCTGTATGACTTCCTATCCTGACTTCCTTTGATGATTAACAGTGATATGGAAGTGTAAGCTAACTAAACCCTTTCCTCCCTAAATTGCTTTGGTCACAGTGTTTCATCACCGCAGTAGCAATCCTAACTAGGACATTTCCTGACATACATAATACACTAGCAAATATGATTCTGCTTTCAGAGTAGGAATTCATTTAATAGAATTGCTCCACTCCTTCCCATAAGAAAATCATCTTTCCCATTGAACCACTGCAGTGCCCTCATACTGTTAGTTTTGCTTCTGTTTTTGTTCCTTCTAGTCCATTCACTGTCAGTCAGATGGAAGAGGGTATAAAAATTTAAAGCACATCATACTGTTTACCTGTAAAATTCTCTGAACAAATTTGCATTGAAGTCAAAACAAGATGTTCTTCCTCTATGAAATACAGGTACTTCCCGCTTGCCTCTCCAGTTAACCTTTTTCCATTGTCCCTTACTTGTTCATTGCACTGGAACCTCACAGACTGCCTTACTTCTAACGCCTCACACTGCTTTCTTTTTCTAGGAGAATCTGCGCTCACTATTCTGTTTTGCTGGAACACTATCCCACTACTACTTCTCACATCTTTCTCTACCCTACACATGGCTCAAATGATGCCTTCTTAAAGAAACAACAAAAATGACTACCCAGTCTAGAGTTTCCCACTCACCATTATCCTGTTTCTATTTTCTTTGTGGAAAGGACAATATTCAGGCTGTCCAATCCCCAAGTAGCAAAATAACAGCAAGCAAAGGATGGGCTTCCTCTCAATTTACTTTGTCTAAACAGATCCTCCAAATGAATGATGTTCTCATAAATCTACGTGCATGCACACACACACACACACACACACACACACACACACACACACACACACACTCCCACCAACCAGCAAAGATTGTCTTCTACCACATTAAAGGAAGTTATAAGTTGCTGCCATGTCCACCTCCCCCAAAAAATTCTACTAAGAGACAATTCAAGATTATTTTTCTTCAGAATATACCTTTACCCTCCCATAGCTCCCCAAACCAGCACCCAAGTCTCTATTCTTCTATCACTTGGGATGCTACATAAATTTCAATCCTTTAACACTTCTTGGAGGCTCATATACAACATGGGCTCTCATGCATATACACACTATTAAATATAGTCTCATCTCTTCTTAATCTACCTACTGGAAGTTTATTGTTTAGATTCAGTGACTGAACCATCAGAGCATAGAGGAAAAATGGAGGAATGAAAGTTAGGTGTTCACTATAACATTTACAGTTTGAACACTGGTAGTGCTGTTTGGGGAAGTTGCGGAACCAGTATGAGGTAGTCTCTTCCTGTAGGAATTAGGTCATTGAAAGGAGACTTAAGCTCAGCCATGCTTCCTGTTTCATCTCTGCTTTCTGTCCCACTGAGATAGGAGCAGGTGAGGATCCCCAGTCATAAGCTCCTACTATCATGGAAAGCTGTTTGCTTCCACACTCCCAGCCATTATGGACTCAGACTGTGATCCAAAATAAATCCTCCCCCAGATGCTTCATGGCAAGAATTTGGCCACAGCAAGAAGAAAAGTAAGCAATACAGAAAATTATTTCTAATAGATAGTAGGATAAATACTAAGATAAATTTGACCACGTGGGCCTGTAGAACTAGCTTATGGGAAGAATATGAAATATGAGTTTGTCATTTCTAGCTAAGGAAGCCCTAGAAAATTGCAATCAGAGATTAATGGGAGATTCTGGTGGGAGTAGAGGAAACTAAAAGGATGAAAATGATTAACAGTAATGGCCAGGTTATTGAGGTTTCAGATGGTCACAAGGATTCTGTCAGGATTGGAACTAGAGGCCACTGGCCAAAAATAAATTTGCTTTAATTCAGTTTTTGCCTTGAAAATTTCAGTGAGGCTGAATTCAAAAGTAATGGGGGATGCAATCTATACCTCACACTGACAGCACAATGTGGCAAATCTTCTATGTAGTAATAGTTTTGCATATATGCAGGATACAAGGATTACAGGATCATAGAGGCTTGTTCCAAAAATCCGGCGAAGTCAAGCAGTATGTAGCAAGATTGCATTTCTTGCCTGGAGCTTCTGAGCAGGCTGTGGGTAGAACTGTGAAGGTGGCCTCTCAATGGATTCTCCAGGATGTTGGACATTTGTCCAGGACAGCTGAAGAAATGGAATAGAGCTGGCCCAAGAGAGAGGACATGATTGTCACAGAGAACAGAACTGAAGCAACACTATTCAAGCTAACTGGGATGCAGATGATATTATCAGAAACCCTGAGTGGCAGATATGGAGTTGTGCTATGTTTCCTCCCTGCTGGGTTTTAGTCTTGATTTACTATCCCTTACTATCATCCTGGTCCCACATTTTGAAATGGAGAGCTCTATTATATGCCTTGATATATTAGAACTATATAACTTCTGCTGTTGTTTTACATGAGAGTCACTGTTAATAGATTGCCTTGAGCCAGAAAAAGGCCTTTGAACCTTGGGTTTTGAACAGTACTGGAAATCTAAGACTACGGGGACCTTTTAAAAGTATACTAAATGTGTTTTGCATCATGCTATGGTCATGAACCTATGGGTATCAGGACTAGGATCTTGTTTTAGTATGACATGTCATGTTTGGGTTCATAGATTTAAATAGTCTTCTGGTGTGCTGCTTTGGGGAGATTAGGGAATTTTGAAAAGACGGCACTTCATTGAAGGAAGTAAGCCACTTGGGAATGGCTTTGAGAATTATAGCCCAGTCTCATTCTTGTCCCATCTCTGCTTCCTGTTTGCTGAGGTACGAGAGGCTAAGAAGCCCCATCCACCAGCTGCCACCACCATCTAGCTGTCTGCTTCCCTAACATCTTCACGACAATAAGCTATGCCCCTCAAACTGTGAGCAGTTAATTAAAAAGTGGTCATGAATTCGAGAAAGAGCAAGGTGGGAAGTGGGATGGCTCCATGGTAAGGGCTGGCGGGAGGAAAGGGAAAGAGAAGGATGTAATTATATTTTAATTAAAAAAACCTAAATTTAAAAAGGAAAGTTTCCCTCCCTTAAGTTGCTTCTTATCAGGTATTTGTGGTGGCAATGGGAAAAAAAGCAATTAATTTAAGTCCTTATAATCACCTCTTCAGAGAAACTTTCCATTTCTGCCCAATCCAGTTTTGCCCACTCAACCACTCACCATCAAATTAACTTGCTTGCTTCATATTCTTCGTCTCATTTATCACTCTTTAATGTCTTTAATGTCGTGTGTGTGTGTGTGTGTGTGTGTGTGTGTGTGTGTGTGTGTGTGTGTGTGTGAGCTTCATGGGAAGAGGAATCATTGCCTCTCTTATTCAGTGTTGGGCATGCTATTCATAGTCAGTGAATGGCTTGGCATACTGTACTATTTCTGGCTTCCTTTTATACGTCCATTATTACACAAATAAGCTATCAGTCATGCTTTAAGCAAGCTTTTCTCCAACGACGTCTCTAATGATATCAAAGACATTAAGACTAAAAAACCTAACTTTGAGAAAATATTGTACCCCATCTCTCTTCTAAATTCATCTATGCTACTTATTATATCTCATTGGTTTGAAAAAACTTTACTAATTTACTAATTAGCAAAAACCAGGCATGACGCTAATCATAATTGGCACCTTTAGGTTTTACGTTTACTAGAAACTGGTTTAAAAAACTGTATATATGATATAGCCAAGCACCAATTGCAATTGTATCTTTAAAAGTTTTCAACTTTCAGTTAACACTGGGCAATCAAACAGAAGGCTAGTAGCAGTTTCTTCATAGTTAAAAGGAGATTTATGCCAAACCAAAATTAAAAAAAAAAACCTTCAAATAAGAAAAACTAAGAATTAAGAATTATTTGGGAGAAAGTTAGACTTTTCAAATACAGAATTTCATATGGGGATTTAGAGCTGATTTTATTTCTTTGCACAAAACTTTAAGAGGAGAAAGAGTTTAGAATTCTTTGAAATTCACAGTGCATAATTTACTGTATGCAGCCACTTCTCTGAGTCAGAAAAACACCATTAGGGCATATGTTTCAATTACAAACCAGTTTAGTTTAGACATGGACATGTAGAAGCTATTATCATTGCATTGAACCATTGAGTGTTGTTGGCTCTAGAAGGAAACTTGGCACTAATGTTTGCTGACCTCAATTTATACATCAGGTCATTACAGACAGACCATTTCAAGTGACTTATACAATACTTTACAATGAATTAAATGGTCGAAGTAGAAATCACAGTCAGATTTCCTTGCCCATTGACTCAATAGGCACAGTTTGGTTGGCTAATTGTCCACCAGACTCCCCTTCCTCATTTCCTATCCCCTGCTAATAAATTGCTGATTTGTTCAAGAAATAATCAGAGTTTATATGGTTCTTAAGAAGAAAGGTCTCTTCACCAGCCTTGAGAAAGAAATCATTATTAAGCTAAGTGGTCTTTTCCGGTCCTTTGGCTGTACTGATCTGCCATGAGCCTGTGACCTATTTCTAAGTAATGAGATCTAAAATATAATCTTCTGGAAATGTGTCACTTTCTGCCCCTGACCCCAAAATAGAAAATCAGAAGAAGAAAAAAAAAACCTTCAACTTTTTGCCTTGAACTCAGATATGATACCAAATAATCTAGAGTACAGCAGACATGAGAAAGAACCTAGGTTCTTAATACAATGGCAGTCACATTCTTCTAGGTTTCCAAGAGGTAAAGAAAATTAACTCCCAGCTTCCTTAAGGCACTATTGTCATATTGTCTATTACCAGTAGCTGGACAGGCATGCTAACATTAACATCCCACAGACTTCCACACTATGAACTTAAAAGACAAAGAGGGCAAGATGGTTCAGTGGGTAAGAGCATTTGCCATGTAAGCCTAATGTCCTAAGATGAACATAAGGAACTGAAGGTGGAAGGAAGGAAAAACACATCTCAAAAGTTCTCATTACCTTTATACATGCACCAAGTCATGAGCGTATACACACATATATACATACATAATATAACATATGATATTATATATTATGTATAACGAATTGAAAACCTCTGCATTCTTTGGAAAGTTAGCTATGTCAAATGATGCTTTGCTGGGGCACACGGGTGAAAGGATGTCTTACTAAAGCAAATACGTGAAAGTGAAAGGCTGGTTTCCTGGAGCAGACATGAGTGAAAGGATGTTTGGATACAGCAGACATATGAAAGGACTCTTGACCAAGTATAAATATGACCCCATATTAAAATGGGACATGAACACTGAGCCTTGGTTTGCTTTGCTCCACCTTGTGTGTGTGTGTGTGTGTGTGTGTGTGTGTCTGTGTCTGTGTGTGTGTGTTGAGTGTGTGTGTATGTGGAGTGTATGTGTGTATGTGTCGAGTGTGTGTGTGTGTGTCAAGTGTGTGTGTGTGTGTGTCTGTGTCTGTGTCTGTGTCTGTGTGTGTGTGTTGAGTGTGTGTGTATGTGGAGTGTTATGTGTGTATGTGTCGAGTGTGTGTGTGTGTCAAGTGTGTGTGTGTGTGTGTGTGTGTGTGTGTGTGTGTGTGTATCGTGGTCTAGGGCTAGGTCTAGGTATTTATGCTCACTCACATAGATCCTTACCAAGTTAGGAAAATAAGAAAATTCTGATTGTAAAAATCATGTCTTTTGAACTCTTTTGTTATTATCCTAGAAATGCTTACAATGATAATATATATTCCCCAAATATTTTACCATATCAATAAAAAAGAGCAGTGACATAAGTGGGCTATCTCTTTTTAGAACTGTTGATCCCCACCAAACATTACAGACTATATTGTTATGGATCTTGATCACTGTCCAGATTTTGATCAAATGTTGCTATTGTTAAAGACACCACACACTTAAGTCACAGGACATGAAGTAATTAAGTTGGTATAAACTTGAATGCTTGATTTTCTACTGGTTTGCTTTCAGTATTAGGATGTTCTATATAAGCTACTTGGGAAGGAAAGTAATAGGTTTACCTATTTGTGAATTCTGTGAGTGATAATAATGACAAAAATATGCCCACTGGTAAGATAATGGCCTGTATGTATAGAAGTAACCAACTACTTTATGATTGGCTTTATGACCTGTTCCACAAGGCAAAGTCATGCCTGGTAAGACTAACTAGGCCCAAAACAAACAAACAAAACCTGAGACCAACAACTGCTCAAAGAGACTTTAGGGTACTTATCTCTAAATGAGACACCTATATCTTACTTCCTCCCAAAACTTATGGATCACTGTAGAAGAAGCAGAAGAAAGAGTAGATGTGTGTAGCAAACCAGTATTTGTTGGACATTGCAGAGCAATTGAATATATGAACTCACAGCATCTATAACCTAATCCATAAGAACTGAACAGATTCAAGCCAACCAAAACTCAGCATGGATGGAGGAGTGTCTCACAAACTCCCACCCCAGCTAAGAAGCAAGGGCAGTTGCTGGCTGCTAAAGGAAGAAATGCCAGTTTTCTTCAGGGATGTGGTCACTGGGTGGCTACCCATGCTTGATAGCTACATATAGGCAGCACCAAGTAGACAGCACCAAGCGAGTTTCAAAACAGAGCACATGAAGTCAGGAGAAAAAATAATAGGTGGGTAGAAAGGGAATTGGGGGAGAGTTAATGGGGGAACGAATTTGATCAAAACACATTATATGCATATATATTAAACAATAAAAATAGAGGAAAGGCACAGGGAAGGCATATTATTTGGGAGAGTCCCACCACAATTGCCACAGAATTGCAGTCCCCTCCTAGTCTAATTAATACAAGAATTGATTCAAACAGACCCAGGAGGAGAAGATGGAGGCAAGAAAGAGAATATGTCATGCCATTTGAGTTAAGCTTCAACCTCATGCAGAAAAACAGCCCCATAGCAGGAAAGAAAACTTTAGGGAAAGATGAGGAATGCCCACAGTATCACAAAAAGCATGTTCAGATTCTGGTCAGCATCCTAAAGAAAAATTCAGACAAGAAGAAAAGGGGAAAGATATGACCCAGAAAGAACAAAAGACCCAACAGAACTTTATGGTAGATCTGGACCAACTGCATTAAAAGTAGGAATTCTGGGAAGAAAAAGTACATCATCTTATTAAAGGGATAATTAGTCCGCCTGTCTCTTTTTCATGGCTTAAGGTAGATCCACCTTCCTATGGTTGATCCCTTAGCCAGGTGATTGACTGGCCAAACTAAAACAAAACAAACAAAAAACTTTCTTATGTTTTGGATAACTTGGAATATTATGTCTCCACCCAGGTTAGAAAAATAGTTTCCTATAGGCTTCCAAGAGATCAAGACTACTGTAAAAGTTTGAATATAGTTTAAGATTAATGTAGTTCTTTCAAAACACCATTAGTTTCTATGAGATTGGGTTGTTTTAAAATTAGTATAGGACCTCCCATGATTCTCTCTTCAGTATGAACCACTTGCTTCTCAATACATTTCTGCCATGATACCATTTTCCATGTTGTGACATGTCCAGAAGTTCCTCACAATGACTAAACATAGAGGTCTACAAGACCTTGAACTTTTCAGCCTGAAAACTGAGGAAATATTTAACCATCCCCACTGTCCTGTATTTTAATACCACTTCAAAACAAAGACACCAATTTCCCATTCTTATTTTCTAGGGCTTCTTCTAAAAGAAATTACCTGTATCCAAGACTTGGTTTTAAAATCTGCTCTCTATGGATAACAGTACCCACTCTACCAATTCATAGTTTAGTGAAATATTATCAATTTTCTTACCCCTCAAAAATGCTAATTGGGAGGGCAAGTTTTCCTAGCATCTTTCATCTAAGCTGTCATACAAGAGGCACACCCATCTGCTAAACAACATGTATGGTTACCTTAAAACATAGCCCCTAATTATTTTATGGTAGGTACTCTGACTCCTTTTCAACTTGAGAAGATAGCATGTCCATAGCTTCCAGGCTGAGACATAACAACTCTATCAAGTATACACCTTGTATATATACAAGATTTCATACTTCTGGACTTTTATATTCCATATAAGCAATCCGACTATTTTGTAGCCACTATATTAGAAAGATCATGAATAGGTATTCTGATCTGTATTTCTAATAGTGTCCAGTCTTTCAGCTCAAGTTGTTAGTCATTGATAAGTTCAAAATGTTCCCATTGCTATGTAGAAGCCTATTGCCAAATGCGATAGTATTAAAATATGAGGTTTTTGTAGGTACTTGGACTATGAAGGAAGAACCTTCATGACTATGACTACTGCCCTTATAAAAATAGATCCCAGAAAACTAGTTTGTGGAACCAGTAAGGAACTACCATGCATTAATTAAAAGGCCAGTGCCTTCCAAGTATCAACTTTGTCAGTACCCTTAACCTTGGAACTTCTAGCCTCTTAGAACTGTCAGAAATCAACTATTGTTTATAAGTACCTGATTGACATTTTGTGATAGCACCCCATTCATCAAACAACCATCACCAAGTGACTTCCATCAACAAACACCACATAGAGCAAAAGGACCATGCAGCACCTACATTCCATATCCACAAAACCATGAAATATAAGTTCCCTTCTAACTTCTACATTTGGAAATCCTTTACTCATCAGCAAGAGAACAAACACCCTGGAAAAGTAGGTCTAGAATATTTTAGGGTGACACTCTTTCTCTTGAGATTAGGGAATTGAGCAATTTCCTTGGATAAAACTCTTCAAGGAATCAGGGATAACTCAACTCTGACTTTATATGATCACTTGAGTCTACTGTTCTGTATATCCTGGGTCATGTGCCTGATCTAAGTGATTAAACATTGAAACTCCTCAAAGGTGCTACCTCATTCCTCATTTAAATAAAACTCCAAGCCATGACATCAAAGTGACATCTTTGTGCCTTCATTTCTGCCCTCTTACAAATCTGTATCTACCAAAAAAAGGATTGAGAGCATTTGAGGTAGCGTATAAATCATTATCCTATCACATGAATAATACTTAATGTGTCCTAATGTCAGGGTGTATACGAGAGGAGGAAAAAGCTGCCCAAAATCCATCATAGGATGAAAATACTATAATGGGGTGCTTTCAGGGATTCTGACACATAAAAATAGTTTCTAAGGCATATTATGCTTCTGTTTATCACACTTAACATGAATATTTATACTTGGACAATGCCTGGAAGTTTAAGCACCTTCATGTATATTATCTCATATTTTACAAACTTTGCATGTGTGATCTCACCTATACCCATGATCCTATAAAAATAACTCCCAAATTGTCCAACCAATTTCCCAATATCCCTTTCTCCCTCCCTGCTCTCCCCCGTTATCTTATATTTCCAGCTACCTCCTAAAACCATTCTACCTAACTGGAAATAAACTACCAGACTGTTTTCTACACACACGCGCACACACACACACACACACACACACACACACACACACACACACACACACATACACACACACCTTCCACCTTTGTTTTCACCACAATCCCCCACCAAAAAAAAAGTCTGAAGTCATCACTATCCCTCCAAAGCCAATTAGTTATCAGTGACTATGAGTTTACTGCCATGATGTATGATGTCTCTCAGATTTCTACCCTTCTGTTTTTACCTGAGGGGCTGCTCCCAGTTCAAACTCTTTTCACCTTTCTAGATTAGGGTTAGCAAACTACATCCCTTGAGTTCAATCTTGCCTGCCAGTTGTTTTTTATGAATAAAGTTTACTGCAAGAGGCCTGTATCTTTTTGTGTATGTATTGGCTGTACTGATTTCCCACAATGCCAGCAGAGCTGTCTAATTGCAACAGAGAGCTTACAGTCCTACAAACCCTCAAATTTTGACCTTTCCAGAAGTTTTCCAATTGTAGATAAATCTGCAAAACTAAAGACATCTTTCAATTTTCATCTGCTTAAAGGTATTCTTTGTCAACACATCAAATATGCCAATTCTTCCTTTGCTGTGTCTAAATAGACTGTACAAAGTTTACAGTATTGATGGATCACTTTCTGTTATTTAAAACGGACTTTCTATACAGTGACAACTTCTTCCCCAGATGCCTTGTGCAATTCAATACAGGGCATGAGAAACTCCTCCAGCCTAAACCATGCCTCCCCAGATACTTATGACTGGAATTGTAGCAACTGGACACCCTGCATTTTTTTCCTGAACTTTCTTTGTTGCTATTGGATTTCTATTATTTCTTTTTTATTCTTTGACATTCTGAGGTCATTTTTTTGACACAGTACTAACTCAATTAAATTTGAAGGTCCTGGGATAAACAGATAATTTTACTTTTCATACTTGCTCCAACAGGTAATACTGAAAGTTAATACATGGTTTCAAAATAGTTGGTGGAAAGGGGAAACATTTTTTTGTTTTTTGTTTATTTATTTTTAATTATCTTTAGTCTATCGACAGTTCCTCATTCCATTCTTTTTCCCCCTGCTTCAAGAGGATGTCCCCACTTCCTGGAGTCTCAAGTGTCTCAAAAGTTATGTGCATCTTCTTTCACTGAGGCCCGACCAGGCAGTCCTCTGCTGTATTTGTCAGATTTAGTTTCGAGAGGCCTACCTACTCCTTCCTTCACTTCTTGCCTTCATTCTCATGTTCTGCTTTCAGAAGGTCATTTAGAACCACCATGCTGTTTGGTTTCTTCAGAAAATTTGTCCAAACCAAAAGGATCTTCCTCAAACTGAACTGGTTCTTCTTGGCCTCTCCGTCTATGGTCTGAACCAGAAAACACCTTATCAGGAACAAATCTGTTGGTCTTTCTCCTAGTTTCTAGGTCATCACCATACACATCCAGTTTTTGACCTGACTTGTAGATACTCAGAGCCATCTTTGCCATGTCTCCAGGCCTCGTCATAAACATTAGAAATTCCACCTGTAAATCCACTGTCCATACCCTTGGATGGGTTGAAGATCCTTTGGTTATACTGAACTTCATTGGACATTCAAGAATTGGACATACCAAGAACAATGATTTCGCTCATATCTCGATTTTCACTTCTCTGTAGTGTTGATCGCTTATCAGGAGCTTCCCTGGAAAGGTTCCTGTCATGCTACCACTCTTTATGCCTTTCATGACAGATTTAATTTCTTTCACTTACTAAAATCTATATTCTATCTTTGCTACCCCAGACCCAAGCAAGAAAGTGCCCCTGGGGCTGCTCTTCCCAGGCTCTTACATTGCTGAATGCTTTCTTCCATGTTGCTTTCAAGCCTGTCCCTCCTGCTTCCCTAGCATGGCGAATCTAAATCCTTCTTTCCACGGTTCCCTTAACCAGAAAATCTAAAGTCCTGCCTTTGTCTCCATGCCCAGCCACTAGCTGCTGGCGACTTGACCATTTCGAACCAGCTGGGAACAGGGACCCTCATCATTTCACATGCAGATGTGTGAATTCCCATGTAATTAAGGAACTCAGTTAACACAATATAAGCTATAAACCAAATCCACAATGTTGTACTAGTTTAGAAAAGTGATGGTTGTAGGCTCTCCTACAAGCTCTATGATTTCACCAGTCCAAAGTAATTGGCTAAGTTTCTACTAGCAAGCATGATTTTTCTCGTGGTAAGCAGGTCTTAAGTCCAGCTAAAGAGGGTTTGGTTACTGCCCAGTTATGTCTGCCACTCTTGAACCCTTAGGGTTACTGCTCCCTGATTGTTGTGATTCATAGGCATTGGAGCCGAGTAAGACTGTTTGTCGCATGCCTCTTTGGAAACTTGTATGGAACCTTCTGGAACTAGGAAAGCTAATCCTCAGGGCGGAAGCTTTTGGATCAAATTCAGATCTGTTCCTCTGAGTCCTGTAGCCAATATTCATAATGTCATCAGCAATAGAAACTTATCTTCAACTTCTGGAAGGCAGACAAGGGCAACAGCAATAACCTCTATTGTTTTGGGAGTCTCCTGGGTTCCCCTAACTAACAACTTGAAAGAGGGTTTGTAAAACAGAAACAGCTTTTGTTTTTGGTTTCTGTTGCTATATAAATAGTCATAAATTCAGTGGCTTAAACCCATGCATGCATCGGTGTAAAACTCTGGTACAACGTGGTACATCTGGGTACAATGTGCCTGGATCGTCTTCAGCGTCTTACTGGGGGTGATATCACTGTCAGTGGAGGTTATGGTTCTCATCTAAGCCTGAGGTCCTCTCAATGAATCATTTCTAGAATTCTGTTCTTTGGAATTGTCAGACTGGTTCCAATTTTTCTAACAATTTAGGGGGTGGCAGCTGCTCTCATTTCTGGAAACTACCCAAAAGCAATTCTCATGGGTATCTGCTTTCTTCTGAGTCATCTAAAATATGTCTCTCCAACAGTCTCTATTGCCATCAGTGAAAGAAAAGTCATTCTTGAAGGTCTCACATGAAGTATCTCCCACTTGTATATTCTTCCAGTCAACTGATTTAAAGCCTTAATTACACCTGCAAAATCCCTTCACAGCATCATCTAGTTGGCATTTGAGTTAATTCTGGAAAGAAAGTAAATGAGCATCAAAGGGGTGAGAATATTAAAATTCTATCTAATACTAAACAGCTAATTTAATGAACTACTGGACTCCAACTACATTTTAAAAAGCTTATTCATTCTTCTAGGTATTTAAGTTGAATCAATTTATGAAACAACTTTGAAAATTTATAAAATTTCCAAATCATTCTTTTCAAATGATCAAAGTTTAAAGAGGCCTTGTGGTTTTATTTATGGGTTATCATGCAGTCACTGGATAGTCATGCCCCTTTATGAGACTTAATCTTACAAAGACAAGAAAGCAAAAAGACATTTGGCTTTATTGTAGGAAGATAGTCTCAATATTGTCCATGTTATTTAATTTTATCTTCAACTTCTTTTTGTCCTAGTTGAAAAGTGTTTAATGAAATGAATAGAGATCTGGAAAATTAATATAATTTCCTCTGTTCACTGTAAAAGTTTAATATATTCTTAAGCAAGTAACATTTTCAATTTACTATTTTTATGTAGTTTTATTATTGGTTAAATGTACTGTTAGGAGTTCTCTTAATTTTTTATCGTTGATCTGAAATATATAAACCTTTCACACTATGCTCACTAATTTTATGTCAACTTGACACAGCTGTAGTCATCTGAGAGGCAGGAACCTTGATTAAGAAAATGCTTCTATAAGATTGGGCTCTAGGCAAGCCTGTAGGGCATTTTCTTAGTGATTTATAGGGGAGACCCTAGCCAAATGGGGGTGGTGCCATCCCAGGGATGGTGGTATGGGTTCTATAAGATAGCAGACTGAGCAAGCTAGGGGAAGCAAGCCACTAAGCAGCACTCCTGAATGGCCTCTGTATCAGCTCCAGCCTCCAGGTTCCTGACCTATTTGAGTTCCTGTCCCGACTTTCTCAGATGATGACCAGTGATGTGGCAATAAATGTAATCCAAATAAATATTTTCCTTCCCAGGTTGCTTTGGTCATGGTGTTTCATGACAGCAATAATAACCCTAACCAGAACACACACTTCTTCCCTATTTCCCCCTCATAAGAAGTCATATTTTGAAAATTATATGACCATGCAAAATGTGCTCTTTCAGTACTTTTAGATTCTAGTGTTGTCTTGTTGATTCTATTGTAATCTATTATTACTTATACACAAACATTAAACTTAAAATAAACTCCTTAAGCTTACTACTCTTATGCAACTATTTAACTAAAACTAAATTATAAATTAAATGTAAACAAAACCACAGATCCAATAAAATATAAAAATGATTGTCATCAATATAACCTTATAGATTGTATAATTAGCTGAAAATTAAATCACTGTTGAGTATAATAGTAGAATGATACAAACTTTGCTATGATTCTATATTTAATCCGTTTCTGTCTTTTAAATTGTGTGCAATGAATGATGCACACAGAAGTTAGTACAAAATAATTAAAAGATGGGACATTGCTCGCTAGTTCAAGATTATCCTAAGACTCTTCCAATGAGTAACTATCAATTCCAACTTTAATTAAATGCAATGACATGTGACATGTATGGTCCTTTGATTCTCAGATAAGAAAGGATAGAAACCTGGGATAGACTCCTAACAAGGGAGGGAGCCCGGAGGTATCAGGAACCCACTGCAATGGAATGCAATAATAAGGTGAAGAGGAGGAGGAGACAAAGGGAGAGAGTCTCAACTAGGAGTCTGTCATTTAGTGTCTATTAGGTCACAGTAAAAACTAGTAAGATGAGAAGTCATTAGAAGTCTGAGCTGAAGAAAGACCTAGGTGGCTGGTTTTTCATGACTGACTGTAGCCAGTGTGTAGTGGAGAGGCAATAGTGAAAGAAGAGAAGTGGTGGAGAAACCCGATTCCAAGCAATCTGATGGGGACTTGGAGCAGGGGTTGGTGCTGAAGGTCATAAGATTGTTTGGATGTGGAATGTATTCTGAAACTAATAATAAGAGGGTTTTCTGCCAGTATTAAAGAGAGTAGAGTTGGATTTCCTCTGAAGTTTGAGACGTGAACAACTGGAAGAAAGGTGCTGCCATTCACTAAGGTGGGGAATGAGGGAGGGACTAGCTTGGGTGAGGACTAGCAATAGACTTAGTGTTAGACAGGCTAAATTTGAGATGCTTGTAGGGCGTGCAATATTCTAAACAAATAGAAAGAAAATTGAAAAAGTGCTGGCATGTAGAAAGAACTCAGGTTGTTTTTAGATAGTATAATCCAAGTGGAGGGAGGGAGAGGGAGACAGAGAGTAGTTTGGGAGAAATTTCCAGTATTAAATACTACTACCAAATGAGATTATTTAAAAATTCAGTGGATTGTCTAGAAATTCATAAAAATAAGTTCCAGGAATCAGCTCTAAAGTTCTTTAAAAATTAGAGTTTAGAAAGAATAGGAAGAGACCCAAACTAATGATTCGAAGGAGCAGTCAACAAAATGAGAAGGAAACCAGAAATGATGGTATCCTCACAGTCAAGTGAGGTAAGCCTTCCAAATAATACATGGCTACTTATGGCCAATGTTACAGACATATAAGATCACATAGAATCATTAAAGGCCTTGCCAAGTGCAGTATCTGTGAAGTACTAGGAGTTATAGAGGACTTTGTAAGAGAGAATAAGAGAATTGGAGTTAGGAGATACAGGGAACTTGGTCAGTGAGTTTATCTCGAAGTGAAGCAAGAAGCAGGTAGCAACATAAGAGCAAATTGGGTTAATGGGGAATCATTTTTTCTATTAAGGCTTTCTAGTTTTATTATTATATGTATATACTTTGAGGGGGTGTACATGTGTGAGTTCAGGTGCTTGAAGAGTCCAGAAGAGGTTATCAGATGCCCTGGAACTGGAATTGCAAGCAGTTGGGAGTCATCAGATATGGGGTATTGGGAACTGAACTCAGGTCCTCTAGAAACACAGAGTTCTTAAGTGTTGAGCAATCCATCTAGCCCCAAGGGAGAATAATTTTGACTAAATCATTGTGGTGGAGGAAGAGGAAGTGAAGGAACTGAAGGTTTAAGCAATAGAACAATTATTAATAGTGCACTATGGAGTCTAATCAAGGTTGCTATGAGATAAGGAAGTGTGATAAATTATAGTTCTAGACTGGTTACAAAAGTTGTTGGAATGGGGGATATTTGAAAAAATGAGCTCAAAATGCAGAGGGTAGTGCTCAGAAAGCCATGAAGCCAGATGTGAAGTTACACACCTGAAACACATCACTTGAGAGGCTGAGGCAGATGATCTCAAGTTCCAGGTAACCTTGGTTACCAAATGAGACCTTATTTCAAAACAAAAAGCAAACTGAGAGGCTAAGAGTTAGAAAATATGAAACCATCAACTATAACAATGGCAACTGGTGGCTGAAATGGGATCTGAAGCTGCATGTACAGGATTCCAGCCCTTCTGAAAACCTACTTCTATTTTCCAATCTTACCCAGATATAGGCTATAGTCTTATATATTACATAGATCTACTCTTATTTCATGGAATGTAGGCTAATCTTACATTGAACCTGGCTTTCATCATTCTAGAAATGGGGAAGGAGATTTCTTAAAGTCTCCTGTAAAAGCCCACATTACCTGACTTCCAGTATTGTGGAATAATTTTTTCACACAAAACTTTCAACGGGAAATCAATGGCTATATTCCACTCCCCCAAAACCAGGTGATAATATTCTATTAAATTTTTAAATGTTTATTTCTGATCCTCACCATTTAGAACAACCTCTGAGATGAAATATGACAGTAAAAGGATCATGTCTGTGCCTAAGAAACTAAATAATGACACCCCACAAAGCCTTGAATACAACTGAGTCCACACCTACAACAATATTTTAAGTATTTCAATTGATATTAATCTTAAAATAATGAATTAGGCACCTTACATGACGATTTGATATACTGTCTCCATGTGCTGCTGATACACATTGACATTTTACCTCTGTGTACAGGCTTCCTTCATTATTATGAATCATTGTTATGAAAAAATATACTGCTGCATAAGTTCATTTGCCAGATAACTAAAATATAAAAGGTCCTAGAGAAATAAGCTATTTATTTAGAATGTCTTCAAATATGCAATACTCATTCTTCTTTATTTTCTAAAAGGGAAACTGAACAGAATTCAACCTGTTTGATTTTGACATGATTTTGAGAGCTACCTGGAAACATCACTAATTACACAAAAACAACAGAATACAACAAAATCTTTTCAACTAAATGATGTATTAGTCTGCTTTCTATTACTGTAATGATATACCTAAGGCAATCAGCTTAAAAAGAGAATATGCCAACTTTGGCTCATGATTTCAAATGTTTTATGCCAAGGTGACTTATCCCAATTCTTTTGAACCTATGACAAGGCAGATAATCACCAAGGACATTATGTTATGGATCAAAATTTGTCCCTTCATGGTCAGAAAGCAATAAAAAATTGAGAAATGGGACAAGAAGCTAAAAGGTCATGCCTCCTGTTACCTAACATTTCCACTAGGCCTCACATTGTAAGGAATTTCTAAACATCAGCTACTTCAACTCTTTAACTTCGAAAACTGGGAATTTCAAACCCCAAGCAATTGGAATGATTCAGGTAAGGTCATAGAACTGTATTACAAATAGGTCTGAAATTCAAAGATTTAAGGTCAACTTCCACATTCTTCTCATTGTTCCTGAAACTTAAGTCTCCTGAACTACATAAGGAACAATGGTTCTCAAACTTAATAGAGATATATCTCAGTTGGTACAGTGGGAGTCCAGCATGAAGGAGGTCGCGGGTTCAATTCCCAGCACCACATGAAACCGGGAATGGTAGCACATTCCTATAATAGCAACACTGGAGGAGTAGAGGCAGGTAAGTGAGAAGCCCAAGGTTATCCTCTGCCACATAGGAAATTTGAGGGAAGCATGGGATAGAAGAACCTGTTCTAAAAATACTTCAGACTGTAGTAAATGAGAATCATCTGGAAGGGCTATTGAGCAGACAATCCTGTTGGTCTCAGTCTTGGGGTCCTAATTACATTGGTCTTAGCTCAGACATTTGCATTTGTAGGCAACTGTGCTGCTGGGACAAGGACCACAGTGCAAGAATATTCTCTAGGCTGATGATGAGCCACATCAAGTTTTAGTTTTATCCAAGAGGGTGGCAACTGGAATAAAAGTGAATTTTTAGCCAAGCATTTCCTCCTGGAATTATGAAGATGAAAAGAAAACACTAAGAGGCTCTTTACTGTTAAGACATCACATTGAGGTGATCCCAACTGAGCAAAATGCTTCAAATGAGGAGATTTAATTATCTCAGTTAATATCTAATAAAAAATTCTTTTTTCCTTACTCAGAAGCTTGATAATTAAGCTTGAGTCTCATTGGAGACAAACAAAAGAATTAAAGATAGTGCTTGTTAATATTGATAAGCCTTTTGCCCTATGGAAAAATTGAAGTAGGATTTCTGGATTATCTAAAGTAAGAAAATAGTTTGGTTATTTGAGTATTAAAAATAATGCCAAACCAATAGGCACAGTAGCTTATGCCTACAATCACAACACATGGGAGGCTAGAACAGTAGGATCACTATAGTTTTGAGGGTACCTTAAGTCACAGGTGAGGTCCATACTATTCTGGATTATGGAGTAGAACCTAACTCACAAAAACAAGACAACACAATAATCCTAAGTCATAAGGTTAGGACCTCATTGAGTTGTAAGTACAACAGGTCTGGACAGACCCATGACTCCAGTTGCATGTGTAGCAGAGGATGGCATTGTCTGGCACCAATAGGAGGAAACTGGTCCTGTGAAGTCTCGATTTCCCAGTGTAGGGGAATGCCAATGTGGTGAGTTGGGAATGGGTGGGTGGGAGGGGGAGCACCCTTATAGGAGCAGAAAATGGAGGATGGGTTGGGGGGTTCCATAGGGGAAACCTGAAAAGAGGATAACACTTGAAATGTAAATACATAAAATAACCAATAAAAAAAGATGTGTGGACAAGAATTCAGCAGAGCTTAGAATATCAAGCCACAGAGGAGAAAACCCAATGCCCACTACATCAGTAAACATTATGTAAATATTTAAAGTACTAATAAAAATAGTATTTTCTATATATTCAAATGGAAAGAGATCTCAAAAATTTATTATCGACTGAAAAACTTAGAGAAACAATGGTCAAAAGAAAGATTCATTAAAATCAAAATAAAGTAGGTCGTAGACCTAAATGTAAAATACAAAACCATACAACTCTTTTGCTATGATAAAACATCATAACTAAGGCAACTTATAGAAGGAAGTGTTTGTTGTTGTAAAAATAATATGGATAAAAGAGTAAGTTGTCTTTTACCCGCTAAGCCCGGCACCTCAGTACCCCAAGATATCTGCTAGATATCTTGGCGGAAACACATCCTAGCTGCACACTTTCCTACACTCAAACCCTCACATAAAAGAACATACAACACAATAATCTTTGAACCAATTGGCAAGATATAATTGCCCACTTAAACATACAAAGCTCGGCACTATCCATCCCTTGAGAACATTAATAACAACCTGTAAATACACAGAGCAGAATCTTAACATCACCTGCCATCTTGTCCTGCCACGGCTTCTCCGCCCCTCTCTCCCTCCTGTCTTTTCCCTTCTCCCTCATCTTCTCCTCTTCCTTCAAACTTCTCTCCCACCAATGACAGGCCTCCTTCTATCCTGTACCTGCCCCTCACCTTTAGAAATTCAATGGTGAGGTGGTTCTGGTGAAGTCACCTGAGTTCTGCGTCCTTGACTAGGCAGCTGTCCTTGGGGCAGTGGAATTAGCATCAAAATACAGATAATTTCAGGGCAAACCACAACAAGTGTTTATTTGGGTTTATGGTTTCAGAGGTATTTGAGTCCACAATCATCACAGTATGAAAGAATGTCAGTGGGCAGGCATGACATGATATGCTAACAAGCTGAGAGCCACATCTTCAACCACAGGTAAAAATGAGAGAGAGAGAGAGAGAGAGAGAGAGAGAGAGAGAGAGAGAGAGAGAGAGAGAGAGGAGAGAGTTAGAAATGGTGCATAGCTTTTAAAACCCCAAAGTCCACTCCAAGTGACATACTCTCTGTAGTAATGCCATACCTACTAAACATCTCCAAACAGTGCCAAGAACTGGAGATCACATGTTCACATACTGGAGACTATGGGAGCCATCTCACTCAAACCACCACCCTTGACTAAATTCGTATGGAAATAGCTACAAGCTGGTTTTAATTCAAATTTGAGTTTGGGTTTTGCAAAGATACTATCAAGAGAATATATGAAGAATTCCTAAAACTCAACAAAAAGAAACTGAATAACTTCAATAAAACTGGGCATAAACATCAACACCTCACCAGAGAAGACACATAAAACAAGCATATGAAAAAATATAATACCCTATGTGACTCACTAAGACAAAGAGATACCATCACTCACCTATTAGAATGGCTGAAATTCAACGTACTCTACCAAATGCTGGATGGATACGGAACAACAGAGACTCTCACTCATTGCTGGCAGAAATGCAAATATTACCAGGCATGGCAGTTTATTACACAACAAAACACCTTCCTCTATCATTATCCAGAAATTTCACAACTTAATTTTTTTCTAAAAAAAATTGAAAACTTATGTCCATACATAAAACCTGTATACAGATGTTTATAATAGTTTTAGTCATAATTTTAGAACTTAGAAGCAACCAAAATCATCTTCAGTAAAAGAATGAATAAAGCAAACATTCAATTGATGGAATATTTATGCTAAAACAAATGAGCTATGAAGCCATGAAAGGACATGGAAACTATTTCAGTGCATATTACTAAGCAAATGAAGCCAATCTGACAAAGCTACATATTGTATGATTCCAAATATATGATATTGTTGGGAAGGTGAAGCTATGAAGGCCATAATTTTTTAAAATCAGTGATTTCCAGGAATTGATAAGCAGAGAATAGACAAATCAAAGTAATTTTCTATTGGTAAAGCTACTCCTGTGATTAGGTAGATAGTGATATATAGATTATAGATATAGATTTTATATAGATATTATAAAACAGGTGATTGTGTGTGTGAGTGTGTGTGTGTGTGTGTGTGTGTGTGTGATAGAATATGTGTCTGAGCCGTAGAACATAGAATGAATCTTTTTTTTTCTATTCTTGTTTTTTTGGAGCTGGGGACCGAACCCAGGGCCTTGCGCTTGCTAGGCAAGCGCTCTACCACTGAGCCAAATCCCCAACCCCACATAGAATGAATCTTAACACAGACTGATGTGATATATCTAAGTAGAATCATCAGTTATAACAAGTATGCCTCTCTTCTGTGGGATGACGATACTAGGAATGACTGTGCATGTAAGGAAGCAGTGAGAATATGGGAATTCTCCACTATATTCAATTTTGCTGTACATCTAAAGCTGCTAACAATAAATCTTTTAAATGCTTTCCATTTATAAGAATGGAAACACATTGGGTGAAGGAAGAACTGATGTCATCTGAGCTGAACTTTATAAATACTTCTCCACAGCCTAGAGGCTAGGCTCCAGAGGAACAGGAGCAGCTAGAAGTCTCTGCAAGTAAAGATGATTTACTCTGGCAGGTGGTACTGGGACACAGATGTGAAAGAACTGGGAATCTGTGTGACAAATGAAGTCAATGGGACAGTTGATGGCATGTATATAAAGAAAATTTTAAATGTCCTGGAAATATAATACCAGAACATAAAGTGGCAGTTACACTTCAAGGTTAGGGCTATAGTATAAAAATAAGTCACTTGGGTAGAAAATTTAAGTGGAAAACAAAATATACATTTATCATGATAGATGATATTTTATTCTATATTTTTTGAAAAACAAGTTTTGATACAATATATTTTAATCATGGTTTTCCCTCTCCCATCTCCTCAAAGATCCTCCTCACCTTCCCACCCACCCAAATTCCTTATCTTTTATTTCTCTCTTTAGAAAAAAAAAAAAAACAAGCAAACAAGCCATAGTTTAAAAAAAAACGCAGGAAACATACATATAAAACACAAAATAAGAAATGATAATATACAAGCAAAAGATCAATATGGAAAAACATGCTCAAACAAAACAATACAAGACAAAAGTTAATCTTGTGTTGCCTGTGTACTGCTGGTCATAGGCCTACCCTTAAGAGTAGTGTATACATCTGTTGAGGCTCCATTGAAGAAAACTAACTTTTCCTTTGTGAGCAGATGTAAAATGGAGATAGCTTCTTTTAGTATTAATTTTTATTGAAAATAAAGTTGTATTCATACAATATATTTCAATCATGGTTTCCCCTCCCTCCTCTCCTCCCAGATCCTCTTCTTACTCTTCCAACTCCATGCCTTCTTTCTTAAGAGAGCAAACAGAAATAATAAAGACAAACAAGTAAGGATAAAACAAAATGAACAAACTAATAAGAGAGAGGAAATAAGGAACTATGGAAAGGCATGAGAAATAGATATATATGCAGACACGCACAGGCACACACAAATATCATAACTCAAAATTGGAAGCCACAGTATAGAAGCAAAAGGCCAACAAGGTAAAACAAAACAAAACAAAAAACACAAAACAAAACAAAAAAAGCACCCATTCAAAACCATATGAGATATGAGACAAACCATGGTTTGGGATGGGAACTTGAGTCCACATCTCCTAGAGCTTGAACCTGTGCCTGGCCTGTGTGCGTGGCCAAAATCTCCGAGTTCATATGTGTAGCAGTCCTTCTATGATTAGAAGGGGTTTTTCCTTAGTGTCCTCCATCCCTTCTGGCTCTTATAATCTTTCTTTTTTATTTTGTTTTTTGTTTTTTGGTTTTTGGGGTTTTTTTTTACACTCCAGATTTTATTCCCCTCCTGGTCTACCCTCCAACTGTTCCACATCCCATACCTCTTCCCTCCTCCCTTTCCCCCCTCTCGACCAGGATGTCCCAACCCCAATCACCCCACCAGACCTCTAAACTTCCTGGGGCCTCCAGTCTCTTGAGGGTTGGGTGCATCTTCTCTGACTGAACCCAGACCCAGAAGTCCTCTGCTGTATATGTGTCGGGGCCTCATCTCAGCTGCTGTATGCTGCCTGGTTGGTGATTTGAGAGTGTCTGAGAGATCTCAGGGGTCCAGGTTAATCGAGACTGCTGGTTCTCCTACAGGGTTGCCCTCCTCCGCAGCTTCCTCCTGCTTTTCCCTAATTCAATAGAGAGGTCAGCAGCTTCTGTTCATTGGTTGGGTGCACATATCTGCATTGACTCTTTCAGCTGCTTGTTGGGTCTTTTAGAGGGCAGTCATGATAGGTCACTTTTTGTGAGTGCTCCATAGCCTCAGTAATGGTGTCAGGCCTTGGGGCCTCCCCTTGAGCTGGATCCCATTTTGGGCTTGTCACTGGACCTTCGTTTCCTCAGGTTCTTCTCCATTTCCATCCCTGCATTTCTTTTAGGCAGGAAGAATCATGGGTCAGAGTTTTGACTGTAGGATAGCAACTGCATCCCTCACTTGATGCACTATTTTTCTGCTGGAGGTGGGCTCAACAACTTCCCTCTCCCCACTGTAGGACACTTCATCTAGGATACCCCACCCTTGAGTCCTGAGAGTCTCTTACCTCCCAGGTCTCTGGTACATTCTGGAGGGTCCTCCCAACCTTCTTCCTCCAAGGTTACCTGTTTCCATTCAATCTTCTGGCCCTCAAGACTTCAGTCCTTTTCTCCCACCCAATACCAGATCGTATTCCCTTCTCACCCCACACGATCCCCTTTTGCTCCCACTTCCCTCCATCTGCACCACCACACACATTGTTGTTGCTTTCTTCTCCCTCCCAAAGAGAACTGAGGCACCCTCCCTTGGGCTCTTCAGCTCGTTGAACTTTTTGAGTTCTGCGGACTGTATCTTGGGTATTCTGTACATTTTTTTTTTGCTAATATCCACTTATTAGTGAGAACATACTGTGCATGTCCTTTTGGGTCTGAGTTACCTCACTCCGGATGATATTTTCTAGTTCTATCCATTTGCCTGCAAAACTCAAGATGTTCTCGTTCTTAACAGCTTAGTAATATTCCATTGTGAAATGAACCACATTTTCTGTATCCATTCTTCTGTTGTGGGACATATCAGTTGTTTCCAGCTATCACAAATAAGGCCACTATGAACATAGTAGAACATGTGCCCCTGTGGTATGGTGGGGCATCTTTTGGTTATATTCCTAAGAGTGGTATTTCTGGGTCTTTAAGTAAATCTATTTCCAATTTCATGAGGAACCTCCAAATTGATTTCCAGAGTGGCTGTACCAGTGTGCAATGCCACCAGTGATGGAGGAGTGTTCCTCTTTCTCTACATCCTTGCCAACATGTGTTATCACCTGAAATTTTGATCTTAGGTTTTGATTGGTGTAAGGTAGAATCTCAGGGCTGTTTTGTTTTGCATTTCTCTGATCACTAAGGACTTTGAACATTTCTTTAAGTGCTTCTCAGCCATTCAAGATTCCTCTCTTGTGAATTCTCAGTTTAAATCTAAACCCCATTTTTGATTGGGTTTTTTATTTTATTTTTGGTGGTTAGCTTCTTGAGTTCCTCATATATTTTGGAAATTAGCCCTCTATCAGATGTGGAGTTAGTGAAGATTTTATTCCAATCTGTAGGTTGTCAATTTTCTTATTGACTATATCCTTTGCCTTACAGAAGCTTTCCAGTTTCATGAGGTCCCATTTATCAATTCTTGATCTTAGAGTGTGAGCCATTGGAGTTCTGTTTAGGAAATTTCTGCCTGTGGCAATGACTTCAAAGCTCTTTCCCACCTTCTCTTCTATTAGATTCAGTGTATCTGGTTTTATGTTGAGGTCCTTGATCCACTTGGACTTGAACTTTGTGCATGGTGACAAATATGGGTCTATTTTCATTTTTCTACATACAGATAGCCAGTTAGATGATGCTTTCTACTTTCAATTACACATTTCTTTCACTCTCAAAGATCAAGTGTTCATAAGTGTGTGGTTTTATTTCTGGGTCTTTAATTCTATTCCATTGATCAACCTGTCTGTCTCTGTACCAATACCATGCAGCTTTTATCACTATTGCTCTGTAGTAGAGATTGAGGTCAGGGATGGTGATTCCCTGAGCCATTCTTTTATTGTTAAGAATTGTTTTCACTATTCTTGTTTTTTTTTTTTTTTGCCTTTCTATCCAGATGAATTTGACAATTGCTTTTTCCATGTCTTTGAAGAATTATGTTGAGATATTGATGGGAATTGCATTGAATCTGTAGATTGCCTTTGGTAGGAAGGCCATTTTTACTATGTTAATTCTGCCAATCCATGAGCATGGGAGATCTCTCCATCTTCTGAGATCTTCTTTCTTGAGGACTTGAAGTTCTTATCATACAGATTTTTCACTTGTTTGGTTAGAGTTACCCCAAGATATTTTATATTATCTGTGGCTATTGTGAACTTAGTTGGTTTCCTAATTTTCTCAACCAGATAATTATTTGTATAAAGGAAGGCTACTGATTTATTTGAGTTAGTTTTATATCTGGCTACTTTACTGAAGTTGTTTATCAGTTGGAGAAATTCTCTGGTAGAATTTTTGGGATCATTTATATATACTATCATATCATCTGCAAATAGTGATACCTTTATTTCTTCTTTGTCAGTTTGTATCCCCTTGATCTCTTTTTCACATATTATTGTTCTAGCTAGCACTTCAAGTGCTATATTGAATAGATATGAGGCGAGTACGCATCCTTGTCCCAGGTTTTAGTGGCATTGCTTCAACTATTTCTCCATTTAATTTGATATTGGCTGCTGGTTTACAGTAAATTGCTTTTATAATGCTTAAGTATGGGCCTTGAATTTCTGATCTCTCCAATATTTTTAACATGAAAGGGTGTTATATTTGTCAAATGCTTTTTCTGCATCTAAAAATATAATCATGTGATATTTTCCTTTGAGTTGGTTTACCTGGTAGATTACACTAATGGATTTTCATATATTGAACCAAGCTTGCATCACTGGGATGAAGCTTACTTGATCGTGGTGAACGATAGTTTTGATGTGTTCTTCGATTCAGTTTGCAAGAATTTTGTTGAGTATTTTTGCATCAATATTCATAAGCAAGATTGGTCTGAAGTTCTCTTTTATGCTAGGGTTCTTGTGTGGTTTAGGTATCAGAGTAATTTTGGCTCATAGAATGAATTATGTAGTGTTCCTTCTGTTTCTATTTTATGGAATAGTTTGAGGAATATTTGTATCAGGTCTTCTTTGAATGTCTGGTTGAATTCTGAACTAAATCCATCTGGCCCTGGGCTTTTTTTGGTTGAGAATTTTTTATGAATTCTTTTATTTCCTTATAGGTATGGGCCTGTTTAGAAAGTTTACCTGTTTTGATTTAACTTTGGTATGTGGTATCTGTCTAGAGAACCATCCATTTCATCTAGATTTTCCAGTTTTATTGAGTATAGACTTGTAGTAGGATCTGATGATTTTGTTGTTATGTCTCCCTTTTCATTTCTGGTTTTGTTAATTTGGATACTGCCTCTGGGCCCTTTAGTTAGTTTGGCTAAGGGTTTATCTATCTTGTTGATTCTCTCAAAGAATCAGCTTTTGGTTTTGCTGATTCTTTGTATTGTTTTCTTTGTTTCTATTTGGTTGATTTCAGCCCTGCATTTGACTATTTCCTGCCTTCTACTCCTCTTGAGTGACTTTGCTTCTTTATGTTCTAGAGCTCTCAGGTGTGATGTTAAGGTGCTAGTGTAAGATCTCTCCAGTTTCTTTACCAATGCACTTAGTGCTATGAATTTTTCTCTTAGCACTGCTTTCATTGTGTCCCATAAGTTTGGGTATGATGTGTCAATATTTTCATTAAATTCCAGGAAATCTTTAATTTCTTTATTTCCTTTTTGACCAAATTTTCATTGAGTAGAGAGTGGTTTAGTTTCCACATGTATGTGGTTTTCTGTTTCTGTTGCTGTTACTGAAGACCAGCTTTAGGCCATGGTGGTGTGATAGGGTTCATGGGAATATTTCAATCTTCCTGTAATGGTTGAAGGTTGTTTTGTGACCAATTATATATGGTCAATTTTGGAGAAGGTGCCATGAGGTGCTGAAAAGATGGTGTATTCTTTTGTTTTTTGGTGAAATGTTCTGTAGATATCTGTTAAATCCATTTGTTTCATAACCTCTATTAGTTTAACTGTGCCTCCGTTTAGTTTCTGTTTCAATGACCTGTCCATTGGTGAGAACAGGGTATTGATGTCTCCCACTATTATTATGGGTTTTTTTTAGCTTTAGTAAAGTTTCTTTTATGAATGTGGGTGCCCTTGCATTTGGGGCATAGATGTTCAGAACTTAGACTTCCTCTTGGTGGATTTTCTCTTTGATGAATATGAAGTGTTCTTCCTCATCACACTTGAAACTTTTAGTTGAAAGTCTATTTTAATGGAGAATAAGATAGCAACTCCAGCTTGTTTCTTGGGCCCCTTGGCTTGGAAAACCTTTTTCCATCCTTTTACTATGAGATAGTGTTTGTCTTTGTTATTGAGGTTTGTTTCTTGTATGCAACAAAATGCTGGATCTTGTTTGCATATCCAATCTTTTATCCTATGTCTTTTTATAGGTGAGTTGAGTTCATTAATATTGAGAGATATTAAAGACAGATGACTGCTGGTTCCCGTTATATAAGTTTTTGTAGGTGGCTTTATGTGCTGTGGTTCTCTCCTTTTGGCTTTGTTGTGAGATGCTTAATATCTTGACTTTTCTTTGGTGTAGGTATCTTCCTTGTGTTGGAGTTTTCCTTCTAGGATCCTCTGTAGGGCTGGATTGGTAGATAGATACTGTTTGAATTTGGTTTTGGCCCAGAATATTTTGGTTTCTCCATCTATTTTAATTGAGAGTTTTGCTGGGTATGGTAGCCTGGGCTGGCATTTGTGTTCTTTTAGGGTCTGCATGATCTCTGATCAGGCTCTTATGGCTTTCATAGTCTCTATTGAGAAGTCTTGTGTAATTCTGATAGGTTTGCCTTTGTATGTTACTTGTCTCTTTTCCCTTGCAGCTCTTAATATTCTTTTTTTCTGTGCTTTTAGTATTTTGATTATTATGTGCTGAGAGGATTTTCTTTTCTGGTCCTATTTGGTTGGTGTTCTGTAGGCTTCTTATACCTTTATGGCCATCTTTCTTTAAGAAAGTTTTCTTCTATGATTTTGTTGAAGAGGTTTTCATGTCCTTTGAGCTGGAAATCTTCATTCTCCTCTATTCCAATTATTTTTAGATTTGATCTTTTCATTGTATCCTGAATTTTGTGGATGTTTTGGGTTAGGAGTTTTTTATGTTTTGAATTTTCTTTGACATTTGTATCAATCTCTTCTACACCTGAGATTCTCTCTTCTATCTTTTGTATTCTGCTGGTGATACTTAACATCTATAATTCCTGACCTCTTTCCTAGGTTTTCCATTTCCAGGTCTGCCTCCATTTTTGTTTTCTTTATTGTTTCTACTTCCACTTTTAGGTCTTGGACCAATTTATGCAATTCCTTCACCTGTTTGATTGTGTTTTCCTGTATTTCTTTCAGTGAGTTTTTTATATCCCCCTCAAAGGGCTCTATTATCGTCATGGGAGGATTTTAGGTCAGCTTCCTGATTTTCAAGTGTGTTAGTGTATTCAAGGCTTGCTGTAGTTGGAGAACTGGTTCTGATGATGCCCACGTATATTGGCTTCTGTTGCTTATGGTCTTGCACTTGCCTCTTGCCATCTGGTTATCCTTAGTGTTTGCTGGACCTGGTAACTCTGTCTGGAGTCTGCCTCTTTTGTCCCTGGATTGCTACAAGCCTCCTGGTAGGCCTGTGGCCCTGACTATAGCTGACCTCCTTCAGGGCCTTCCAACTGGATGGTCTTTAGAGGGGCAGAGAAGTTGTTGATTTGTTGCCTTGGATGCAGTAGATCTTCTGGGAGGCATTCAGACTGTCAGATCTTCCAAGGAGCAAACTGTTGTCCTGTGTGAAGCTATTCTCTGGGAGGGTCAATGGACTTTGGTTTCTGTTTCCTTGTATGCAGCCACACTCCAGGGAGGCTTTCAGTGTTTTGGGTCAGTTGCCCTGAATACCACAGAGCTCCCGGAAGGTCTTGAGACTGTGGTGTCAACTGCCCAATTGCCGTGTGTTCAGAGGAACTCCTGGGATGCCTTCAAGCTATCGTGTCCTGGGTGTAGTTGATCTCTTGGGATGCCTCCGGTTGTGGTGTCAGATGCCCTGGGTGCAACAGATTTCCTGGGATGCCTCAGGATGTGTTATCAAATGTTCTGAGTATAGTAGTTTTGCTGGTATGCTTCAAGATATGATGTTAAATGTTTTGAGTGCAGAGGATCCTCTGGTATGCCTCAGGATGTAGCATCTTCTGGGAAGAAGACTAGCTAGCAGTCTGTCCCTGAAGAAAGGACCAGGCAGGAGGGGATTGGTACTCACCGGATGGGGGTCTCTGAGTCCACTGGCCCTCAGCAGCAGCTGTGGGACTTCGGGGGGGGGTCTTACCAAATGCTGAGTGCAGTGGATCCTCTGGTGTGCCTAAGAATATAGCTTCTTCTGGGGAGCAGACTAGCTAGCAGTCTGTCCCAGCAGAAAGGACTAGGCAGAAGATTCTTATAATTTTTCTATTGTAATGGAGAAATTATCCATTTTAGTTCATGATTTCAAAAGGTTCAGTACACTAGTCTATAATTCTATACTGAAAATATGGCATGACAGCAGGAAAATATGAAAGAGACTGTTTATCTTGTGGTAGACAGGAAGGAAATAAAAAGGGACAAAAGACCAGATAAATCCCCAATGATATACCCAGTTCCCTACTTCCTCCAGCTAGTCCCTACCCCTAACATTTCCAGATTGTCTAACATACCACCACCAGGTGAGAACCAAGCTGTGGGGGACACTTAGTATTCAAAGCTGATATAAGAAATAATGGAACTTTTATGTTAGAAATATGATAGTTTTCAGAAGGATTATAGATGGTGTGTTAGTTAGGGTTTTACTACTGTGAAGAGACACCATGACCAAGGCAATTTTTATAAAGGACATTTAATTGGGGCTGGCTTACAAGTTTAGACGTTTACTCCATTATCATCATGGCATGAAGCACGGCAGCATCCAGGAAGGATGAGATTTGAATTCTACATCTTGATCTGAAGGCAGCCAGAAGAAGACTCTCTTTCCACACTGGGCAGAGGTTCAAAGTCCACCCCCACAGTGATGCACTTCCTTCAACAAGGCCACAACTCCTACTAGTGCCACTTCCCATGGGCAAAGCATATTCAAACCACCACAGATGAATTACAAGCAGGGTTCTTTAGAGGAGCAGAACTAATGGAAGTGTGTGTGTGTGTGTGTGTGTGTGTGTGTGTGTGTGTGTGTGTGTGTGAGAGAGAGAGAGAGAGAGAGAGAGAGAGAGAGAGAGAGAGAGAGAGAGAGAGAGAGTTTCTTGAGGCTGGTTGCCTCAGTGACCCAAACCTGGCACCAGAAGCCTAGGATAGCTGCTGGTCCCTTGTTCATAATGAAAGGTTGTAAACAGCAGTGATATCAGGTAAGATATCAGAAGCAGCAGCAGCAGCAGCAGCAGCAGCAGCAGCAGCAGCAGCAATACAAATCAACTTGACAAGCAGGAAGACCAAGTAAGGAAATGGAGAGATGATCTTCCTTCTGCCTTTTTATCCCACAGGTGCTGCCCACAAATGGGGTGGGACTTCCCACATCAATCAAAGCAATCAGAATGATTCATCAGGTAATGTTCCCTACTCAGGTGATCTACTCTGTGGCAATTTGACATTCAAAGCAACCAGAATAGATGGTACTATGATTAAATATACCAGATGTGGTGGCACACTGTGGTATTCTCAGCTACTCAGAAAATTAAGGTGGGGGAAGTTTTGATGAGTTTAAATCCAGTCGGGACTGCACAGCAAGATCAGGCCTCATGACAAAGAAAAAGGAAACACACTAGGGATGTAGGACAGTAGCAAAGCAAGGCCCATGGTTTCATCTCACTATAAAAAGAAATACTCTAAATAAGAGGCCAGTGTTGCTTTTTCTCATTCAAGTGTTATGGAGAAAACAGGGTTAAAAGGAGACAATGACTGTTATCTGTGCTTGTTACTACAGAGGGCAGTTGAGTTGACCTAGAATGATGGGCCCATCTCTGAGTTTAGTGTTTACAGGAGGAAAACTGTCATTTACCCACAATTATGGAAAAAAAGGAGTTGGAAAGGGGTCAGAACTGCTCTACTCAATTTGAAAGACAGATTATCTTTTTAGCAGGAACAGCTGCCAATGTTAATTTTCAGTTAAATTAGATAGCCCGCCTCAGTTGACCATCTGTCAAAGAGAACCTCACAACTATTTAGAGGCTGTGATACAAAGCAAACCATGATATAACATATTCTCTGTATATTAAGAGGATTGCAAGTTCCAGCCCACATATTTCAAATGATACCTGGTACAGTTTCAATGAGATCAATAGAGCCGCAATTCATTATCCTTCCCTTTACCCACAAGATTACCATTTTGTATTTTTGTAAAGTGATTTGATTCAAAGAACACTGGGAACTTTCCAGGCCTTAATTAATTAGACCTTGTATGCCCCTTGGAAGTTATCATTGTCTTCATTTAACAGGGCATAATTATCAAATAGAAAGGTGCTGCGACATACTGTCTGTCTCAGCAACAAGTCAAAAGCTCAAAGGATAACTCAAGAGACAGAAGATTCAGACTTGCTTGGTTTAAGGAAAACAAGTGATTAAACATAATTTCAGGTGTCATTCTGTCTCAATGATTTTAAACCATCTCCCTGTACAACATCCAGCTTTTTCTACCAGCAGTTTATTATAATTGTAGTAACAGTGAGGACAAAAGAGATTCGTAGAAGACTTAATAGGGCAGGAACTTGTGTTTCCCCCTTTCTGGAGTACCACACTACAATACACACACACACACACACACACACACACACACACACACACACACACACACCCCACTTCAAGCAGAACTCATGGAGAATCCATTGCATGTGTCTTCATGACCTCGTGCCCCTAGAAGGGCCTTTGCCTAACACTGAATTATAACACCATTTCCACTTAATTGAATCCAGAACAGACACGTGCCAATTGGGTGCATTGGCGTCCTCTACGGTACTTTGCTGCCACAGCAGTGAAGGGGAATATCCTCTTTTTTTGCTGAAGCTTGTAGGACACTAGTTTGGGCTAGGAGTCCTTAGCCTCTCACATGGAGGGAATCTGTGATAGAGATGACAACAACAACACAGATTAAATGAAGATAATATCTTTTCAGTCCCTGTTTCTTCAGGCTATTGTACTTCGAACCTCATTAGAGATTTTAAAAATCAGTGCCAGAGAGGTAATAAGCACTAACCCAGCAGTGGCATGAAGCTTATTTTAAACTGAAAACATCTGAACAAACAGCAGCTGCGAAAAGAAACCTTATCCAAACTTAAGCAGAGCCTCCTCCGGAAAACGCAGCTGCCATTGACCCCCTTTCTGGAGGGAGGTTCCTGTTTTGGAGATTACTGACCCTTAGCACCAGGAAGTGTGAATTCAGCTGTCATAAATATCCCGAGGAGAAGTTTTTCAGCTGGAAGGAGATTGTCCCTTAAAAGAAAGAATGAAAAAGCCCAGTAGAGCCTTCCATATTACTGCATTTGAACCGCTGAACCTCGCTTTTTATTAAGCTGGTATATGAATGAATAGCTTTGGCTTCTCAGCAAATGAACTCTCATTGGCTGTTCCCACATCAGTGGAAAACAAGCCTTTCTGTTCATAGTTGTCAGTTAATTAGGAAGTTCTCACCACTTGAATTTAAATAGAGGGGGAAAAGTCCCTCCCAACAATAGGTAAATAGCAAGCAGTTCCTTCATATATTCTCTCTGTGTCTTTGTATAGAAATATGCACATGCACACACATATATAGTCATGTATATTGACACCGGTAATATATGAGGTGATTTCCTTATTACTCAAACACTGTAGACAATACTTACACAAAATGAGATGGCTTTAATATCCCTGGATGATGTAATCTTATGGTAGTACCATCATATTTGAAGTCCATATTGTTCAAAACCCTACTATGGCCAACAAAACTTTATATCACTGGTGTATACGCAATACATGCAAGATAATTAGATAAAATTCCCACATGAATTCAGCTTTTATCTCTTGTAATTTATGATAGTGAGTATGCTATTTAGCTATCTGCCCTTCATGGATCCCTTAAATATTAAATAAGGTTAAAGGTTAGAATCAGTTCTCTCACTTCATAATTTACTGTCTCCCTTGAGCAACTAATTGTGTCACACTATTGAAATCCCTGGGGGCAATCATAGCATTTCTGAGATAGCCAAGTATCCATTCACAATGCATTCAAGGAAACTTTAAGAAGCTTTTAACTTTAATTTGCCCCACAAATATCCCTAATACCTGTTCAACATAATCAACTCATTGGGTATCTTAAAAAAAAGCCAAACAGAGCTGGAGTTTCATAAGTCATGGGAAAATGAAAAACAGAAGCTAACCAGAGGGAGATAACAACTCGTTCAGAAACCAAGCACATGAAGAAGCAAGCTAAGATTCTCAAGTCCTGTTCTTAATTGTGCCATACTGTGGGTGTAGGAATATTAGTCAAACATGGTCAGTTTCTGAAGGGTAGATACAGTCAAAAGTGAATGTATTTAGAAACCAGATCATGGCATTCATTGTGTCTGCTTTGCTGTGACAAAATACTTAACAGGGACAACTTTAAAAGAGAAAGGATTGGGATGGGATAGGAGGCTTATGGATGGGAAACCCAAAGAGGGAATAGCATTTGAAATGTAAATAAAACGATCCAATTTAAAAAAGGGAGAGAGAAAGGATTGTTTGGGCTTAAGGTCTCAAAGGGCTCGGTCCATGTTTTCTTGGCCCCAATCACTTAAATAGAACATTATGGTGGTGAGAGTATGTGGAAGAGAAGGCTCTTCATCTCAGGACAGGAAGCAGACAGAGATTCCCTGTTATACTTAGTCATTTTGTGTCAGTTTGACACAAAATTCATCTTGTGAACCTACAACTCCCACTTTACTAAACTAGCATGATTCCTAAATCTATACTAAATCCTTATCCTTATAACCCTAGATATAGGTCTCAGCTTCCATCAAAGAAATTTCTCTTTGCAGCAGAGATTGGTTTCTTATAGCCACAAAGAATAAATGAATAAAATCACCAGTGACCTACTCCTTCCAAATATTTCCTGCTTCCCAAAGTTTCCAGAGCCTTCCAAAAGTAGTGCGACCAGCTGGAAAGCAAACATTTAATACAGATGCCTGTGGAGACACGCCCAATGTTCAAATCATTAAATAAAGTAAATGCCACAGTCTCGGGCTGTTTGGGGAACCTAATCTGCAATTTTCTTTCGATTCTAAACATGCTGGAAACTCAGATTTGTTTGTGGAGCAGTGGATCATATTCCAACAGCACTTAGCATTTAATTATGTGTGAAAGCATGTTACTTATCATAGTCAAATCTTTTAGAATAGGCTTTTTAATGCCAATAATGACCATACTTTAGGATTCAACAAATGAATACCACAGAAAGCCCTATATATGGAATTATAAGAAACTGGATTTTCATTATAATGAACACTGTTAAAATGGGAGCCTTACAAATCTACAAAAATATTTTTCTTGTCACTATCTCTCATTGTAATTGAATCTAACACCTACTGATTATGCTTATCAGGCAGCCTTTGTTACACTGCATTACAATAGCAACCTCAAAATTGCAATCGTTTACAATGACAAGGGATATTTTTCACTAAGAACTTTGTCTGCCATGGGTTGGCACCATCTCTCTGTTTTCATGCCAGGAAGCAAAGTGAAGAACAGCTCCTCTTTAGGGCGGTGTACCAAACTGTAAGAAACAGGCAAATGCACTGAAAGTTTCTGTTCATGTGTTTTTGTCAAGATGACCTTAGTCAGGTTTTCTACTGCTGTGAGGAAATGCCATGGCCATAAGAAACTTGGGGAGAAAGGGATTTGTTTCATAGTGTAGCTTATAATCCATCATCCAGGTAAGTCGGGGCATTCACTCAAGCAGTGCAGGAACCTGGAGACAGGAAATGATATAGAGGCCATGAAGGTATGCTGCTTACTGGCTTGCTCCTCTTTGCTTGGTCAGCCTGCAGTCAGGACCAGCAACCCATGGACCACATCACCCATAGTAAGCTGGACCCCCTCACTTCAATCATCAATCAAAAAAAAAAAGCATCACAGGATTGCCACAGGCCAATCTGGTCAGGACATTTTCTCATCTGAAGTTTCATCTTCTAAAAGGACTCTAGCCTGTATTAAGTAGACATAAAACTAGATGGTATACACATTTTTTGCAGCCTACTTTTAATAAGGGTTCAATCTCTCCTGAAGCCCACCACCCAGCAGAGGTAATGGAAGAGAAAAGTTAAGATATGGGGGATGTATACCTACCTCTTCAGCAATAGCTCTTTGGGGGCGAGCTTGATCTTCTTTGGCAGTAGTTCAGTCCTGTAGCAAACACCAAATACAATTCAGCAGCTGCAGGCCATTCCTCTAGGCAGGCAGATACTAGGCACAAGCCAGCAGCTACAGGCCAGTCCTTTCAGCAAGCAGACACCAGGCAGCTAGAGTTCAATCCTGAAGAAACCACCAGGCTCTCCTGAGGTGAGGCAACAGAAGTGGCAACCTGCCACAGGGACCTCAAGAGCAGTTCCTGGGCTTAGGCAAGTTTCTTTCAATGACAATGTTATCAGAAGTTGAGCTCAACAATGTTATGTATGGCAAACCAATACATGCGTGTCTTTACCAAAGAATAGTGAGGTAGAGCAAACTAAACCAATGCTCAGTGCTTGTCTCCCACTGTCTGTTGGGTGATATTTATACTCCTTCATCAAGAGTCCTTTCACGTGTTTGCTACATCCAAACATCATTTGACATAACTTTCCAAAGAAACTAGAAGTTTCTACTTCACTAAACAGCCCATCAAAGCAAAACAGAAAGTCAAAAATGACACTAGAATAAAAAAACATATAGATCTCCTAGAGGAACAATGGCTAGTTTCCCTGGCAGATTAAGTCATTGATAACAATGACAGGGTTATCCATACTGAATAAAAATGAAGTTCTTTATCAGATGTCCCTCATATCCACATGCAGCAAAAACATTCGCAGTAATAAAAGGAATCTAAACCTTAGGACAAATAAAAGGGAGGAGTGGGGGAAGGCAGAAGGAAGAGATGAAAAGAACTTCTCAGTGTCAGCTAGTCTGCACTAAGCACTTTGTAAATAGTTTCTCTATAAAAATAGAAAGAAAGAAGAAGCTGGGACAGAGCTTGAAGGGCTTTGATCACATCTTTACTCCTGTCATAAGTACATGTTTTATTTGGAGTTACTTTCACTTAATAAATCATACACAGTAAAACCATAAGAAACTCAAAAAGGTCATCTGTTAAACTTTTGAACCTTCTTGCCTTGGATAAGAAAATAATTGCAATATTCAAGACATTTGATCATTTTTTAATCAAAGAGGAAAAGGCATTTTCCTGAATAATTCCTGAGGTTGAATAACAAACCCTTCCATATTTCAATGTTTTAAGATTAATAATTTCTTTCTTGTCTTGTTTTTAGATTAGCCGTAATTACCTCAATAGAATTGTCACTACTGTGATCACAAAGTTGGAGCAATATTTCTATCTACCTAGAATGACCAAAAGTCTTAAAAATAGAAATATGGTCATATCATGTCATTTCATTGCTTAAAATGCTTCTGAAACTCTCCACAACTATTCTATTGAATACAAATCTTTGCCTTTACTACAAATTTGTAAGTCTGTTGAGAACCAGACCAGTTGATTTTGTTCACTGCCACAACCAGAATCTCTAACATGCTGCCTACCAAATTGCAAAAACCCAGTAAGTATCTGGAATGAATGAATGAATCAATCAATGCCCTCTACAAGCAGGCCCCTACCTCACCTCTGTTATGTGTGACTGGAATATGACTTGTCCTCTCTTAAACTCACAGACTTTAATCCCCTATTGGGAAGTATTCAGAAGGTGGAAACTTAAGTATGGTGTTTTTGAACTGGTGGCTTTTAGGTGTGATTTTTCTCAACTATTCAACTCTGACCTTTCTATAGTACATTGTTGGGGTTAGATAATGCAACAGCATGATTTAATACTGGTCTCTTGGTAATAAGAGATTAGGATATCTCTTGCCATATGAGGTCCTCTGCCAAAAAATAGCTCATCACTACATTTTGTCTCTCAACCTTCAGAAAAATGAATCCAAGTGAATCTCCTTTCTTGACAACCTACATAGTCTGTGATATTAAGAATGGGCAATAGAAAATAGACTCATATATCAGGTTTTGTCTGCTGCATGTGGCTTTGTGTTCTTGCTCATGTTCATGTTTCAGTTCCTATTCACATCGCCCTGATGCCTCTGAGAGCCTGGATAACACAGTACACACTTTAAGATCTATACAATATTCCCAGTCACGAAATATCTGTAGTCACATTTATATTGACCTGGAGTTACTAGATGACTTACACACACACACACACACACACACACACACACACACACACACACACACACACACTATGGACATGTCACTTCAATAACTGAAAACCCTTCTGTGACTCTCTGTGCCTATTCTGTTGAGTAATCTTTCCCCACCTTCAAGCAATGCCCCTCATCCAGGAATCTTTCCTCAAACCTATCAGCTGGGTCAGGTTCCTCAGCTTGCATAGTACTGTGTATTTACCTCAAACACAATTCATAGGTCCATATGAAAGTAAGTGTGTATAATTTTCAAATGATTTTCTGTGTCCACTACTATTTGAATTTTCCCCCTTTTGAGTTTGTTGTGTTTGAGTATATACATGTTTGTGCGTTTGTATGTGCACCTGTGAATGCAGAGGCCAGAAGTCGATATCAGATGTCTTCCTCAATCTCTTTCACCTTATTTTGAAAGACAGGTTCTCACTGAGCCCATAGTTCACAATTTCCTATAGATTAGGTGAGCAGTGAACTCCAGGAATCTGCCTGTCTCTATCCCCCAACACCACCATTTTTAACATTGGTATTAGGGAATCAAAATCAGGTTCTCATGCCTATGCAGCAAACATTTTACCAACTGGGTGACCTCCCAGCCCCAAGTCCCTCCTCCTTCTATCCATTATTAAAATTATGTATAACCAATAAAATGACATGCTTATTATCCAATCCACTAAATGGTATTTTGTCTCTTTCAGGTGTACAGTACCTTTGCCTACATCTTATGTATGATTTCACTGATCTATGTACCCTGCCTAGCATAGAGTGTATACCAGGCAGCTTCTGGGATTGTTGGGGAAACAGTGGAAATTAAACAGACAATATGGTAAAGCATGTTACTGCATGTGAAATCTAATTGCCAAAATATATCAGCCTATGAATTTTCACCCATTTCTGATGCATTTACCACAATTCTCAACATATCAAAACCATTACCCCTAGCACCAGGGGTTTAAAGGAAGGCATACCCATATGGTAGACTATTTTTAAGTTTTGCTGCATTCACTCAAAGCATGCCTACTGTGTTGCTAACATTGATCTATCTCTCCTTATTTTTCTTCTCGTCAATTTTTCCTTATGCTCTATTTTCATAGTTTGTATAAAGCACATGTTTCCTGACAGCAGAAGAGGATTGTTGCAGTATCCAGGGGCCCTTTATTTACAGTTTTAATAGCTGTTATAAGTTCAGAGGCTACAAAGACTGGCCAGATGGATTCAATTACGGAAATGGATTTATAAACAGGAGACAGCTCTGTTGAATCAAAAGAACTAAAACAAGCCAGATTCACTTAATCATCTTTATAGAAGGCTGTGAGATGGATGAAAAGAAAATAAAGCTTATAAAGTTATCTGTTTAAAGCTTAGCAATTGTCTAGAATGACCATTGGAGAACTGGCCGTTAAAACACAAAATGAGTCCTGGAGTGGGGCTGGAAGAAGGGCACCTCTATTAATTAGACAAGGTTGAGTTGGCATCAACGAAAGGACAAAGCCCAGTTCAAATAACCAGCAATTGTGAACAGAGCTTCTGCTGCTGTATTTCCCAGGGTGGTCGATCCCCCTGTCTTGGCATGCCTTTCCAGTACAAAGAAGACCCCAAAACCTTTCTGTAGAGTGGAAATACAACTAAACTCTTGAAATGGTGGCCCTGAATTCAGCTGTTCAGCCTGACAATATTTAAAGGTTTCTCTTGACCCAGATTTTGTGGAGTGTTTGAGTGGAAGGATGGTTTTTTTTAATATGCTTCATGACTTGTTTGTTTACCAATATCTTGAAGACCTCAATATATAGATTAGTACTAGAAAGACCACAGAGTACTGGGAAAGACAGATAAGCTTCTCCTTTCAAGGCAACCCATTTCCTCAGATGCAGAAATTTTTAAAGTATGTCTTGTAAACCTTACTAAAGTGTAATTCATACAGAAAAAGTTGTAAGTTAACTATGATATTTCTAATTAATGCAAAAACCTACATCTAACATTTTTTAAAAGTACAGCCAAAATTGGATTTATAACATATTAATCAATAATGATTAGACAGTGTTTCCTATCTGAACAAAGATTTACCTTTAAGCTCATTCCAAAACCAGGCACTTCTTTTTAGTGGAGAAATAAATCCCCATTTAAAAGTAAGTATCGGCTGCCCCCGGGGAGAGCTCATAAGCAACACCCCACGAGCAAACTTGAGCCTCCGGACCACAGGTAAGACCAACTTTTCTGCTGCAAGCTATCTGACTGGTGACCTCGGGACACACAGAAGCAAAATTCCTCTGGGACCGGACACTTCCGGTTTTTAGCAGGAGTCCCAATCTCACCTCCCGGCCTCCAGCTCACTGCTCCCAAACCACGTGGGAGAGAGAGCTCACCGCCCGGACTGGTGGATACTCCTGAGACTGCAGAGCAGAAGAGACGACCAACACTGCCCACTCCTGCCCACATCCCTGGCCCAAGAGGAAACTGTATACGGCCTCTGGGTTCCCTTGGATAAGGGCACAGGAACAGCAAGTCCGCTGCGTCTGAGACACCGCCGGAACCTGAAGGGACCGACCAGATAAACAGTTCTCTGCACCCAAATCCTGTGGGAGGGAGAGCTAAACCTTCAGAGAGGCAGACACGCCTGGGAAACCAGAAGAGACTACACTCTGCCCACATCTTTGACTCCAGAGGAAAACACCAAATGCCATCTGGAACCCTGGTGCACTGAAGCTCCCGGAAAGGGTGGCGCAGATCTTCCTGGTTGCTGCCCCAAAGGAGAGCTCATAAGCAACACCCCGAGCAAACTTGAGCCTCAGGACCACAGGTAAGACAAACCTTCCTGCTCCAAGCGACCTGCCTGGTGAACTCAAGACACAGGCCCACAGGAACACCTGAAGACCTGTACAGAGGAAAAACTACACGCCCAAAAGCAGAACACTCTGTCCCCATAACTGGCTGAAAGAAAACAGGAAAACAGGTCTACAGCACTCCTGAAACACAGGCTTATAGGACAGTCTAGCCACTGTCAGAAATAGCAGAACAAAGCAACACTAGAGAGAATCTGATGGCGAGAGGCAAGCGCAAGAACCCAAGCAACAGAAACCAAGACTACACGGCATCATCGGAGCCCAATTCTCCAACCAAAACAAACATGGAATATCCAAACACACCAGAAAAGGAAGATCTAGTTTCAAAATCATATTTGATCATGATGCTGGAGGACTTCAAGAAAGACATGAAGAATTCCCTTAGAGAAACACAGGAAGGGTTGGGGATTTAGCTCAGTGGTAGAGCGCTTGCCTAGCAAGCGCAAGAGCCTGGGTTCGGTCCCCAGCTCCGAAAAAAAAAAAAGAGAAACACAGGAAAACATTAATAAACAAGTAGAAGCCTACAGAGAGGAATCGCAAAAATCCCTGAAAGAATTCCAGGAAAACACAATCAAACAGTTGAAGGAATTAAAAATGGAAATAGAAGCAATCAAGAAAGAACACATGGAAACAACCCTGGATATAGAAAACCAAAAGAAGAGACAAGGAGCTGTAGATACGAGCTTCACCAACAGAATACAAGAGATGGAAGAGAGAATCTCAGGAGCAGAAGATTCCATAGAAATCATTGACTCAACTGTCAAAGATAATGTAAAGCAGAAAAAGCTACTGGTCCAAAACATACAGGAAATCCAGGACTCAATGAGAAGATCAAACCTAAGGATAATAGGTATAGAAGAGAGTGAAGACTCCCAGCTCAAAGGACCAGTAAATATCTTCAACAAAATCATAGAAGAAAACTTCCCTAACCTAAAAAAAGAGATACCCATAGGCATACAAGAAGCCTACAGAACTCCAAATAGATTGGACAAGAAAAGAAACACCTCCTGTCACATAATAGTCAAAACACCAAACGCACAAAATAAAGAAAGAATATAAAAAGCAGTAAGGGAAAAAGGTCAAGTAACATATAAAGGCAGACCTATCAGAATCACACCAGACTTCTCACCAGAAACTATGAAGGCCAGAAGATCCTGGACTGATGTCATACAGACCCTAAGAGAACACAAATGCCAGCCCAGGTTACAGTATCCTGCAAAACTCTCAATTAACATAGATGGGGAAACCAAGATATTCCATGACAAAACCAAATTTACACAATATCTTTCTACAAATCCAGCACTACAAAGGATAATAAATGGTAAAGCCCAACATAAGGAGGCAAGCTATACCCTAGAAGAAGCAAGAAACTAATCGTCTTGGCAACAAAACAAAGAGAAGAAAAGCACACAAACATAACCTCATATCCAAATATGAATATAACAGGAAGCAATAATCACTATTCCTTAATATCTCTCAACATCAATGGCCTCAACTCCCCAATAAAAAGACATAGATTAACAAACTGGATACGCAACGAGGACCCTGCATTCTGCTGCCTACAGGAAACACACCTCAGAGACAAAGACAGACACTACCTCAGAGGGAAAGGCTGGAAAACAACTTTCCAAGCAAATGGTCAGAAGAAGCAAGCTGGAGTAGCCATTCTAATATCAAATAAAATCAATTTTCAACTAAAAGTCATCAAAAAAGATAAGGAAGGACACTTCATATTCATCAAAGGAAAAATCCACCAAGATGAACTCTCAATCCTAAATATCTATGCCCCAAATACAAGGGCACCTACATACGTAAAAGAAACCTTACTAAAGCTCAAAGCACACATTGCACCTCACACAATAATAGTAGGAGATTTCAACACCCCATTCTCATCAATGGACAGATCGTGGAAACAGAAATTAAACAGAGACGTAGACAGACTAAGAGAAGTCATGAGCCAAATGGACTTAACAGATATTTATAGAACATTCTACCATAAAGCAAAAGGATATACCCTCTCCTCAGCTCCTCATGGTACTTTCTCCAAAATTGACCATATAATTGGTCAAAAAATGGGCCTCAACAGGTACAGAAAGATAGAAATAATCCCATGCGTGCTATCAGACCACCATGGCCTATAACTGGTCTTCAATAACAATAAAGGAAGAAGGCCCACATATACGTGGAAATTGAACAATGCTCTACTCAATGATAACCTGGCCAAGGAAGAAATAAAGAAAGAAATTAAAGACTTATTAGAATTTAATGAAAATGAAGGTACAACATACCCAAACTTATGGGACACAATGAAAGCTGTGCTATGGGGAAAAATCATAGCGCTGAGTGCCTGCAGAAAGAAACAGGAAAGAGCATATGTCAGCAGCTTGACAGCACACCTAAAAGCTCTAGAAAAAAAGAAGCAAATACACACAGGAGGAGTAGAAGGCAGGAAATAATCAAACTCAGAGCTGAAATCAACCAAGTAGAAACAAAAAGGACCATAGAAAGAATCAACAGAACCAAAAATTGGTTCTTTGAGAAAATCAACAAGATAGATAAACCCTTAGCCAGACTAACGAGAGGACACAGAGAGTGTCTCCAAATTAACAAAATCGGAAAGGAAAAGAGAGACATAACTACAGATTCAGAGGAAATTCAAAAAATCATCAGATCTTACTATAAAAGCCTATATTAAACAAAACTTGAAAATCTGTATTAAATGGACAATTTCCTAGACAGATACCAGGTACCGAAGTTAAATCAGGAACAGATAAACCAGTTAAACAACCCCATAACTCCTAAGGAAATAGAAGCAGTCATTAAAGGTCTCCCAACCAAAAACAGCCCAGGTCCAGTTGGGTTTAGTGCAGAATTCTATCAGACCTTCATAGAAGACCTCATACCAATATTATCCAAACTATTCCACAAAATTGAAACAGATGGAGCACTACCGAATTCCTTCTATGAAGCCACAATTACACTTATACCAAAACCACACAAAGACCCAACAAAGAAAGAGAACTTCAGACCAATTTCCCTTATGAATATCGACGCAAAAGTACTCAATAAAGTCCTGGCAAACCGAATCCAAGAGCACATCAAAACAATCATCCACCATAATCAAGTAGGCTTCATCCCAGGCATACAGGGATGGTTTAATATACAGAAAACCATCAACGTGATCCATTATATAAACAAACTGAAAGAGCAAAACCACATGATCTTTTCATTAGATGCTGAGAAAGTATTTGACAAAATTCAACACCACTTCATGATAAAAGACCTGGAAAGAATAGGAATTCAAGGCCCATACCTAAACATAGTAAAAGCCATATACAGCAAACCAGTTGCTAACATTAAACTAAATGGAGAGAAACTTGAAGCAATCCCACTAAAATCAGGGACTAGACAAGGCTTCACACTCTCTCCCTACTTATTCAATATAGTTCTTGAAGTTCTAGCCAGAGCAATCAGACAACAAAAAGAGGTCAAGGGGATACAGATCGGAAAAGAAGAAGTCAAAGTATCACTATTTGGAGATGACATGATAGTATATTTAAGTGATCCCAAAAGTTCCACCAGAGAACTGCTAAAGCTGATACACAACTTCAGCAAAGTGGCTGGGTAGAAAATTAACTCAAGTAAATGAGTAGCCTTCCTCTACACAAGAGAGAAACAAGCCGAGAAAGAAATTAGGGAAACGACACCCTTCATAATAGACCCAAATAATATAAAGAACCTTGGTGTGACTTTAACCAAGCAAGTAAAAGATTTGTACAATAAGAACTTCAAGACTCTGAAGAAAGAAATTGAAGAAGACCTCAGAAGATGGAAAGATCTCCCATGCTCATGGATTGGCAGGATTAATTTAGTAAAAATGGCCATTTTACCAAAAGCAATCTACAGATTCAATGCAATCCCCATCAAAATACCAATCCAATTCTTCAAAGAGTTAGACAGAACAATTTGCAAATTCATCTGGAATAACAAAAAACCCAGGATAGCTAAAACTATCCTCAACAACAAAAGGACTTCAGGGGGGAATCACTATCCCTGAACGCAAGCAGTGTTACAGACCAATAGTGATAAAAACTGCATGGTATTGGTACAGAGACAGACAGATAGACCAATGGAATAGAAATGAAGACCCAGAAATGAACCCACACACCTATGGTCACTTGATTTTTGACAAAGGAGCCAAAACCATCCAATGGAAAAAAGATAGCATTTTCAGCAAATGGTGCTGGTTCAACTGGAGGTCAACATGTAGAAGAATGCAGATCGATCCATGCTTATCACCCTGTAGAAAGCTTAAGTCCAAGTAGATCAATGACCTCCACATCAAACCAGACACACTGAAACTGATAGAAGAAAAACTAGGGAAGCATCTGGAACACATGGGCACTGGAAAAATTTCCTGAACAAAACACCAATGGCTTATGCTCTAAGATCAAGAATCGACAAATGGGATCTCATAAAACTGCAAAGCTTCTGCAAGGCAAAGGACACTGTGGTTAGGACAAAATGGCAACCAACAGATTGGGAAAAGATCTTTAGCAATCCTACAACAGATAGAGGTCTTATATCCAAAATATACAAAGAACTCAAGAAGTTAGACCGCAGGGAGACAAATAACCCTATTAAAAAATGGGGTTCAGAGCTAAACAAAGAATTCACAGCTGAGGAATGCCGAATGGCTGAGAAACACCTAAAGAAATGTTCAACATCTTTAGTCATAAGGGAAATGCAAATCAAAACAACCCTGAGATTTCACCTCACACCAGTGAGAATGGCTAAGATCAAAAACTCATGTGACAGCAGATGCTGGCGAGGATGCGGAGAAAGAGGAACACTCCTCCATTGTTGGTGGGGTTGCAGACTGGTACAACCATTCTGGAAATCAGTCTGGAGGTTCCTCAGAAAATTGGACATTGAACTGCCTGAGGATCCAGCTATACCTCTCTTGGGCATATACCCAAAAGATGCCCCAACATATAAAAAAGACACGTGCTCCACTATGTTCATCGCAGCCTTATTTATAATAGCCAGAAGCTGGAAAGAACGCAGATGCCCTTCAACAGAGGAATGGATACAGAAAATGTGGTACATCTACACAATGGAAAATTACTCAGCTATCAAAAACAATGACTTTATGAAATTCGTAGGCAAATGGTTGGGACTGGAAAATATCATCCTGAGTGAGGTAACCCAATCACAGAAAAACACACATGGTATGTACTCATTGATAAGTGGCTATTAGCCCAAATGCTTGAATTACACTAGATGCCTAAAACAAATGAAACTCAGACGGATGATCAAAATGTGAATGCTTCACTCCTTCTTTAAAAGGGGAACAAGAATACCCTTGGCAGGGAAGACAGAGGCAAAGATTAAAACAGAGACTGAAGGAACACCCATTCAGAGCCTGCCCCACATGTGGCCCATACATATACAGCCACCCAATTAGACATGATGTATGAAGCAAAGGAGTGCAGGCCGATAGGTACTGGATATAAATCTCTCCTGAGAGACACAGCCAGAATACAGCAAATACAGAGGCGAATGCCAGCAGCAAACCACTGAACTGAGAATAGGTCCCCTATTGAAGGAATCAGAGAAAGAACTGGAAGAGCTTGAAGGGGCTCGAGACCCCATATGTACAACAATGCCAAGCAACCAGAGCTTCCAGGGACTAAGCCACTACCTAAAGACTATACATGGACTGACCCTGGACTCTGACCTCATAGGTAGCAATGAATATCCTAGTGAGAGCACCAGTGCAAGGGGAAGCCCTGGGTTCTGCTAAGACTGAACCCCCAGTGAACTAGACTGTTGGGGGGAGGGCGGCAATGGGGGAGGATGGGAAGGGGGACACCCATAAGGAAGGGGAGTGGGGAGGGGGATGTTTCCCTGGAAACCGGGAAAGGGAATAACACTCGAAATGTATATAAGAAACACTCAAGTTAATAAAAAAAAAAGATGGAACTTGAGCCTCGGGACCACAGGTAAGACCAACTTTTCTGCTGCGAGAAAGCTGCCTGGTGAGCTTGGGATACACGGAAGCAGAATTCCTCTAGGACCGGGCACGTTCTGTGTTTACTGGAAGTCCCACACCCTCGGATCCCGGCCTGCAGCAGCTCTCTGCTCCCAGACCCCGTGAGAGAGAGAGACCCAACCGCCTGGTCAGGTGGGCACTCCTGAGGCTGCAGAGCAGAAGAGACAACCAACACTGCTCACCCCTGCCCACATCCCTGGCCCAAGAGGAAAGTGTATAAGGCCTCTGGGCTCCCGTGGGGGAGGGCCCAGGAGCGGCAGGACCCCTGCCTGAGACACCGCCGCCGGAACCTGAAGGAAACAGACCGGATAAACAGTTCTCTGCACCCAAATCCCGTGGGAGGGAGAGCTAAACCTTCAGAGAGGCAGACAAGCCTGGGAAACCAAAAGAGACTGCTCTCTGCACACACATCTCGGACGCCAGAGGAAAAAGCCAAAGACCATCTGGAACCCTGGTGCACTGAAGCTCCCGGAAGGGGCAGCACAGGTCTTCCTGGTTGCTGCCGCTGCAGAGAGCCCGTGGGCAGCACCCCACGAGCAGACTTGAGACTCGGGACCACAGGTAAGACCAAATTTTCTGCTGCAAGAAAGCTGCCTGGTGAACTCAAGACACAGGCCCACAGGAACAGCTGAAGACTTGTAGAGAGGAAAAACTACACGCCCGAAAGCAGAACACTCTGTCCCTATAACTGACTGAAAGAGAGGAAAACAGGTCTACAGCACTCCTGACACACAGGCTTATAGGACAGTCTAGCCACTGTCAGAAATAGCAGAACAAAGTAACACTAGAGATAATCTGATGGCGAGAGGCAAGCCCAGGAACCCAAGCAACAGAAACCAAGACTACATGGCACCATCGGAGCCCAATTCTCCCATCAAAACAAACAAGGAATATCCAAACACACCAGAAAAGCAAGATCTAGTTCCAAAATCATTTTTGATCATGATGCTGGAGGACTTCAAGAAAGACGTGAAGAACTCCCTTAGAGAACAAGTAGAAGCCTACAGAGAGGAATCACAAAAATGCCTGAAAGAATTCCAGGAAAACATAAATAAACAAGTAGAAGCCCATAGAGAGGAGACACAAAAATCCCTGAAAGAATTCCAGGAAAACACAATCAAACAGTTGAAGGAATTAAAAATGGAAATAGAAGCAATCAAGAAAGAACACATGGAAACAACCCTGGATATAGAAAACCAAAAGAAGAGACAAGGAGCTGTAGATACAAGCTTCACCAACAGAATACAAGAGATGGAAGAGAGAATCTCAGGAGCAGAAGATTCCATAGAAATCATTGACTCAACTGTCAAAGATAATGTAAAGCGGAAAAATCTACTGGTCCAAAACATACAGGAAATCCAGGACTCAATGAGAAGATCAAACCTAAGGATAAGTATAGAAGAGAGTGAAGACTCCCAGCTGAAAGGACCAGTAAATATCTTCAACAAAATCATAGAAGAAAACTTCCCTAACCTAAAAAAAAGAGATACCCATAGACATACAAGAAGCGTACAGAACTCCAAATCGATTGGACCAGAAAAGAAACACCTACCGTCACATAATTGTCAAAACACCAAACGCACAAAATAAAGAAAGAATATTAAAAGCAGTAAGGGAAAAAGGTCAAGTAACATATAAAGGGAGACCTATCAGAATCACACCAGACGTCTCGCCAGAAACTATGAAGGCCAGAAGATCCTGGACTGATGTTATACAGACCCTAAGATAACACAAATGCCAGCCCAGGTTACTGTATCCAGCAAAACTCTCAATTAACATTGATGGAGAAACCAAGATATTCCATGTCAAAACCAAATTTACACAATATCTTTCTACAAATCCAGCACTACAAAGGATAATAAATGGTAAAGCCCAACATAAGGAGGCAAGCTATACCCTAGAAGAAGCAAGAAACTAATCGTCTTGGCAACAAAACAAAGAGAATGAAAGCACACAAACATAACCTCACATCCAAATATGAATATAACGGGAAGCAATAATCACTATTCCTTAATATCTCACAATATCAATGGCCTCAACTCCCCAATAAAAAGACATAGATTAACAAACTGGATACACAACGAGGACCCTGCATTCTGCTGCCTACAGGAAACACACCTCAGAGACAAAGACAGACAGTACCTCAGAGTGAAAGCCTGGAAAACAACTTTCCAAGCAAATGGTCAGAAGAAGCAAGCTGGAGTAGCCATTCTAATATCAAATAAAATCAATTTCCAACTAAAAGTCATCAAAAAAGATAAGGAAGGACACTCCATATTCATCAAAGGAAAAATCCACAAAGATGAACTCTCAATCCTAAATATCTATGCCCCAAATACAAGGGCACCTACATACATACGTAAAAGAGACCTTACTAAAGCTCAAAGCACACATTGCACCTCACACAATAATAGTGGGAGATTTCAACACACCACTCTCATCAATGGACAGATCATGGAAACAGAAATTAAACAGTGATGTCGACAGACTAAGAGAAGTCAGGAGCCAAATGGACTTAACGGATATTTATACAACATTCTATCCTTAAGCAAAAGGATATACCTTCTTCTCAGCTCCTCATGGTACTTTTTCCAAAATTGATCATATAATTGGTCAAAAAACGGGCCTCAACAGGTACAGAAAGATAGAAATAATCCCATGCGTGCTATCGGACCACCACGGCCTAAAACTGGTCTTCAATAACAATAAGGGAAGAATGCCCACATATACGTGGAAATTGAACAATGCTCTACTCAATGATAACCTGGCCAAGGAAGAAATAAAGAAAGAAATTAAAAACTTTTTAGAATTTAATGAAAATGAAGATACTATATACCCAAACTTATGGGACACAATGAAAGCTGTGCTAAGAGGAAAACTCATAGCGCTGAGTGCCTGCAGAAAGAAACAGGAAAGAGCATATGTCAGCAGCCTGACAGCACACCTAAAAGCTCTAGAACAAAACGAAGCAAATACACCCAGGAGGAGTAGAAGGCAGGAAATAATCAAACTCAGAGCTGAAATCAACCAAGTAGAAACAAAAAGGACCATAGAAAGAATCAACAGAACCAAAAGTTGGTTCTTTGAGAAATCAACAAGATAGATAAGCCAGACTAACGAGAGGACACAGAGAGTGCGTCCAAATTAACAGAATCAGAAAAGAAAAGGGAGACATAACTACAGATTCAGAGGGAATTCAAAAAATCATCAGATCTTACTATAAAAACCTATATTCAACAAAACTTGAAAATCTTCAGGAAATGGACAATTTCCTAGACAGATACCAGGTATCGAAGTTAAATCAGGAACAGATAAACCAGTTAAACAACCCCATAACTCCTAAGGAAATAGAAGCAGTCATTAAAGGTCTCCCAACCAAGAAGAGCCCAGGTCCAGACGGGTTTAGTGCAGAATTCTATCAAACCTTCATAGAAGACCTCATACCAATATTATCCAAACTATTCCACAAAATTGAAACAGATGGAGCACTACCGAATTCCTTCTACGAAGCCACAATTACTCTTATACCTAAACCACACAAAGACACAACAAAGAAAGAGAACTTCAGACCAATTTCCCTTATGAATATCGATGCAAAAAAACTCAATAAAATTCTGGCAAACCGAATTCAAGAGCACATCAAAACAATCATCCACCATGATCAAGTAGGCTTCATCCCAGGCATGCAGGGATGGTTTAATATACGGAAAACCATCAACGTGATCCATTATATAAACAAACTGAAAGAACAGAACCACATGATCATTTCATTAGATGCTGAGAAAGCATTTGACAAAATTCAACACCCCTTCATGATAAAAGTCCTGGAAAGAATAGGAATTCAAGGCCCATACCTAAACATAGTAAAAGCCATATACAGCAAACCAGTTGCTAACATTAAACTAAATGGAGAGAAACTTGAAGCAATCCCACTAAAATCAGGGACTAGACAAGGCTGTCCACTCCCTCCCTCCTTATTCAATGTAGTTCTTGAAATTCTAGCCAGAGCAATCAGACAACAAAAGGAGATCAAGGGGATATAGACCGGAAAAGAAGAGGTCAAAATATCACTATTTGCAGATGACATGATAGTATATTTAAGTGATCCCAAAAGTTCCACCAGAGAACTACTAAAGCTGATAAACAACTTCAGCAAAGTGGCTGGGTATAAAATTAACTCAAATAAATCAGTTGCCTTCCTCTATACAAAAGAGAAACAAGCCGAGAAAGAAATTAGGGAAACGACACCCTTCATAATAGACCCAAATAATATAAAGTACCTCGGTGTGACTTTAACCAAGCAAGTAAAAGATCTGTACAATAAGAACTTCAAGACACTGAGGAAAGAAATTGAAGAAGACCTCAGAAGATGGAAAGATCTCCCATGCTCATGGATTGGCAGGATTAATTTAGTAAAAATGGCCATTTTACCAAAAGCAATCTACAGATTCAATGCAATCCCCATCAAAATACCAATCCAATTCTTCAAAGAGTTAGACAGAACAATTTGCAAATTCATCTGGAATAACAAAAAACCCAGGATAGCTAAAGCTATCCTCAACAATAAAAGGACTTCAGGGGGAATCACTATCCCTGAACTCAAGCAGTATTACAGAGCAATAGTGATAAAAACTACATGGTGTTGGTACAGAGACAGACAGGTAGACCAATGGAATAGAATTGAAGACCCAGAAATGAACCCACACACCTATGGTCACTTGATTTTTGACAACGGAGCCAAAACCATCCAATGGAAAAAAGATAGCATTTTCAGCAAATGGTGCTGGTTCAACTGGAGGTCAACATGTAGAAGAATGCAGATCGATCCATGCTTATCACCCTGTACAAAGCTTAAGTCCAAGTGGATCAAGGACCTCCACATCAAACCAGACACACTCAAACTAATAGAAGAAAAACTAGGGAAGCATCTGGAACACATGGGCACTGGAAAAAATTTCCTGAACAAAACACCAATGGCTTATGCTCTAAGATCAAGAATCGACAAATGGGATCTCATAAAACTGCAAAGCTTCTGTAAGGCAAAGGACACTGTGGTTAGGACAAAACGGCAACCAACAGATTGGGAAAAGATCTTTACCAATCCTACAACAGATAGAGGCCTTATATCCAAAATATACAAAGAACTCAAGAAGTTAGACCGCAGGGAGACAAATAACCCTATTAAAAAATGGGGTTCAGAGCTAAACAAAGAATTCACAGCTGAAGAATGCCGAATGGCTGAGAAACACCTAAAGAAATGTTCAACATCTTTAGTCATAAGGGAAATGCAAATCAAAACAACCCTGAGATTTCACCTCACACCAGTGCGATTGGCTACGATCAAAAACTCAGGTGACAGCAGATGCTGGCGAGGATGTGGAGAAAGAGGAACACTCCTCCATTGTTGGTGGGATTGCAGACCAGTAAAACCATTCTGGAAATCAGTCTGGAGGTTCCTCAGAAAATTGGACATTGAACTGCCTGAGTATCCAGCTATACCTCTCTTGGGCATATACCCAAAAGATGCCTCAACATATAAAAGAGACACGTGCTCCACTATGTTCATCGCAGCCTTATTTATAATAGCCAGAAAATGGAAAGAACCCAGATGCCCTTCAACAGAGGAATGGATACTGAAAATGTGGTACATCTACACAATGGAATATTACTCAGCTATCAAAAACAATGACTTTATGAAATTCGTAGGCAAATGGTTGGAACTGGAAAATATCATCCTGAGTGAGCTAACCCAATCACAGAAAGACATACATGGTATGCACTCATTGATAAGTGGCTATTAGCCCAAATGCTTGAATTACCCTAGATCCCTAGAACAAACGAAACTCAAGACGGATGATCAAAATGTGAATGCTTCACTCCTTCTTTAAATGAGGAAAAAGAATACCCTTGGCAGGGAAGGGAGAGGCAAAGATTAAAACAGAGACTGAAGGAACACCCATTCAGAGCCTGCCCCACATGTGGCCCATACATATACAGCCACCCAATTAGACAAGATGGATGAAGCAAAGAAGTGCAGACCGACAGGAGCCGGATGTAGATCGCTCCTGAGAGACACAGCCAGAATACAGCAAATACAGAGGCGAATGCCAGCAGCAAACCACTGAACTGAGAATAGGTCCCCTATTGACGGAATCAGAGAAAGAACTGGAAGAGCTTGAGGGGCTCGAGACCCCAAAAGTACAACAATGCCAAGCAACCAGAGCTTCCAGGGACTAAGCCACTACCTAAAGACTATACATGGAGTGACCCTGGACTCTGACCCCATAGGTAGCAATGAATATCCTAGTAAGAGCACCAGTGGAAGGGGAAGCCCTGGGTCCTGCTAAGACTGAACCCCCAGTGAACTAGTCTATGGGGGGAGGGCGGCAATGGGGGGAGGGTCGGGAGGGGATCACCCATAAGGAAGGGGAGGGGGGGAGGGGGATGTTTGCCCGGAAACCGGGAAAGGGAATAACACTCGAAATGTATATAAGAAATACTCAAGTTAATAAAAAAAAAATGAAAAAAAAAAGCAGTAAGGGAAAAAGGTCAAGTAACATATAAAGGCAGACCTATCAGAATCACACCAGACTTCTCGCCAGAAACTATGAAGGCCAGATGATCCTGGACTGATGTCATACAGACCCTAAGAGAACACAAATGCCAGCCCAGGTTACTGTATCCAGCAAAACTCTCAATTAACATTGATGGAGAAACCAAGATATTCCATGACAAAACCAAATTTATAAAATATCTTTCTACAAATCCAGCACTACAAAGGATAATAAATGGTAAAGCCCAACATAAGGAGGCAAGCTATACCCTAGAAGAAGCAAGAAACTAACCGTCTTGGCAACAAAACAAAGAGAATGAAAGCACACAAACATAACCTCACTTCCAAATATGAATATAACGGGAAGCAATAATCACTATTCCTTAATATCTCTCAATATCAATGGCCTCAACTCCCCAATAAAAAGACATAGATTAACAAACTGGATACGCAACGAGGACCCTGCATTCTGCTGCCTACAGAAAACGTACCTCAGAGACAAAGACAGACACTACCTCAGAGGGAAAGGCTGGAAAACAACTTTCCAAGCAAATGGTCAGAAGAAGCAAGCTGGAGTAGCCATTCTAATATCAAATAAAATCAATTTTCAACTAAACGTCATCAAAAAAGATAAGGAAGGACACTTCATATTCATCAAAGGAAAAATCCACCAAGATGAACTCTCAATCCTAAATATCTATGCCCCAAATACAAGGGCACCTACATACGTAAAAGAAACCTTACTAAAGCTCAAAACACACATTGCACCTCCCACAATAATAGTGGGAGATTTCAACACACCACTCTCATCAATGGACAGATCATGGAAACAGAAATTAAACAGAGATATAGACAGACTCAGAGAAGTCATGAGCCAAATGGACTTAACGGATATTTATAGAACATTCTATCCTAAAGCAAAAGGATATACCTTCTTCTCAGCTCCTCATGGTACTTTCTCCAAAATTGACCATATAATTGGTCAAAAAACGGGCCTCAACAGGTACAGAAAGATAGAAATAATCCCATGCGTGCTATCGGACCACCACGGCCTAAAACTGGTCTTCAATAACAATAAGGGAAGAATGCCCACATATACGTGGAAATTGAACAATGCTCTACTCAATGATAACCTGGTCAAGGAAGAAATAAAGAAAGAAATTAAAAACTTTTTAGAATTTAATGAAAATGAGGTACAACATACCCAAACTTATGGGACACAATGAAAGCTGTGCTATGAGGAAAACTCATAGCGCTGAGTGCCTGCAGAAAGAAACAGGAAAGAGCATATGTCAGCAGCTTGACAGCACACTTAAAAGCTCTAGAACAAAAAGATGCAAATACACCCAGTAGGAGTAGAAGGCAGGAAATAATCAAACTCAGAGCTGAAATCAACCAAGTAGAAACAAAAAGGACCATAGAAAGAATCAACAGAACCAAAAGTTGGTTCTTTGAGAAAATCAACAAGATAGATAAACCCTTAGCCAGACTAACGAGAGGACACAGAGAGTGCGTCCAAATTAACAAAATCAGAAACGAAAAGGGAGACATAACTACAGATTGAGAGGAAATTCAAAAAATCATCAGATCTTACTATAAAAACCTATATTCAACAAAACTTGAAAATCTTCAGGAAATGGACAATTTCCTAGACAGATACCAGGTATCGAAGTTAAATCAGGAACAGATAAACCAGTTAAACAACCCCATAACTCCTAAGGAAATAGAAGCAGTCATTAAAGTTCTCCCAACCAAAAAGAGCCCAGGTCCAGACGGGTTTAGTGCAGAATTCTATCAAACCTTCATAGAAGACCTCATACCAATATTATCCAAACTATTCCACAAAATTGAAACAGATGGAGCACTACCGAATTCCTTCTACGAAGCCACAATTACTCTTATACCTAAACCACACAAAGACCCAACAAAGAAAGAGAACTTCAGACCAATTTCCCTTATGAATATCGACGCAAAAATACTCAATAAAATTCTGGCAAACCGAATTCAAGAGCACATCAAAACAATCATCCACCATGATCAAGTAGGCTTCATCCTAGGCATGCAGGGATGGTTTAATATACGGAAAACCATCAACGTGATCCATCATATAAACAAACTGAAAGAACAGAACCACACGATCATTTCTTTAGATGCTGAGAAAGCATTTGACAAAATTCAACACCCCTTCATGATAAAAGTCCTGGAAAGAATAGGAATTCAAGGCCCATACCTAAACATAGTAAAAGCCATATACAGCAAACCAGTTGCTAACATTAAACTAAATGGAGAGAAACTTGAAGCAATCCCACTAAAATCAGGGACGAGAAAGGCTGCCCACTCTCTCCCTACTTATTCAATATAGTTCTTGAAGTTCTAGCCAGAGCAATCAGACAACAAAAGGAGATCAAGGGGATACAGATCGGAAAAGAAGAGGTCAAAATATCACTATTTGCAGATGACATGATAGTATATTTAAGTGATCCCAAAAGTTCCACCAGAGAACTACTAAAGCTGATAAACAACTTCAGCAAAGTGGCTGGGTATAAAATTAACTCAAATAAATCAGTTGCCTTCCTCTATACAAAAGAGAAACAAGCCGAGAAATTAATTAGGGAAATGACACCCTTCATAATAGACCCAAATAATATAAAGTACCTCGGTGTGACTTTAACCAAGCAAGTAAAAGATCTGTACAATAAGAACTTCAAGACACTGAGGAAAGAAATTGAAGAAGACCTCAGAAGATGGAAAGATCTCCCATGCTCATGGATTGGCAGGATTAATTTAGTAAAAATGGCCATTTTACCAAAAGCAATCTACAGATTCAATGCAATCCCCATCAAAATACCAATCCAATTCTTCAAAGAGTTAGACAGAACAATTTGCAAATTCATCTGGAATAACAAAAAACCCAGGATAGCTAAAGCTATCCTCAACAATAAAAGGACTTCAGGGGGAATCACTATCCCTGAACTCAAGCAGTATTACAGAGCAATAGTGATAAAAACTGCATGGTATTGGTACAGAGACAGACAGATAGACCAATGGAATAGAATTGAAGACCCAGAAATGAACCCACACACCTATGGTCACTTGATTTTTGACAACGGAGCCAAAACCATCCAATGGAAAAAAGATAGCATTTTCAGCAAATGGTGCTGGTTCAACTGGAGGTCAACATGTAGAAGAATGCAGATCGATCCATGCTTATCACCCTGTACAAAGCTTAAGTCCAAGTGGATCAAGGACCTCCACATCAAACCAGACACACTCAAACTAATAGAAGAAAAACTAGGGAAGCATCTGGAACACATGGGCACTGGAAAAAATTTCCTGAACAAAACACCAATGGCTTATGCTCTAAGATCAAGAATCGACAAATGGGATCTCATAAAACTGCAAAGCTTCTGTAAGGCAAAAGACACTGTGGTTAGGACAAAACGGCAACCAACAGATTGGGAAAAGATCTTTACCAATCCTACAACAGATAGAGGCCTTATATCCAAAATATACAAAGAACTCAAGAAGTTAGACCGCAGGGAGACAAATAACCCTATTAAATATGGGGTTCAGAGCTAAACAAAGAATTCACAGCTGAAGAATGCCGAATGGCTGAGAAACACCTAAAGAAATGTTCAACATCTTTAGTCATAAGGGAAATGCAAATCAAAACAACCCTGAGATTTCACCTCACACCAGTGAGAATGGCTAAGATCAAAAACTCAGGTGACAGCAGATGCTGGCGAGGATGTGGAGAAAGAGGAAAACTCCTCCATTGTTGGTGTGATTGCAGACTTGTAAAACCATTCTGGAAATCAGTCTGGAGGTTCCTCAGAAAATTGGACATTGAACTGCCTGAGGATCCAGCTATACCTTTCTTGGGCATATACCCAAAAGATGCCTCAACATATAAAAGAGACACGTGCTCCACTATGTTCATTGCAGCCTTATTTATAATAGCCAGAAAATGGAAAGAACCCAGAATGCCCTTCAACAGAGGAATGGATACAGAAAATGTGTTACATCTACACAATGGAATATTACTCAGCTATCAAAAACAACGAGTTTATGAAATTCGTAGGCAAATGGTTGGAACTGGAAAATATCATCTTGAGTGAGCTAACCCAATCACAGAAAGACATACATGGTATGCACTCATTGATAAGTGGCTATTAGCCCAAATGCTTGAATTACCCTAGATCCCTAGAACAAACGAAGCTCAAGACGGATGATCAAAATGTGAATGCTTCACTCCTTCTTTAAATGAGGAAAAAGAATACCCTTGGCAGGGAAGGGAGAGGCAAAGATTAAAACAGAGACTGAAGGAACACCCATTCAGAGCCTGCCCCACATGTGGCCCATACATATACAGCCACCCAATTAGACAAGATGGATGAAGCAAAGAAGTGCAGACCGAAAGGAGCCTGATGTAGATCGCTCCTGAGAGACACAGCCAGAATACAGCAAATACAGAGGCGAATGCCAGCAGCAAACCACTGAACTGAGAATAGGACCCCCGTTGAAGGAATCAGAGAAGGAACTGGAAGACCTTGAAGGGGCTCGAGACCCCATATGAACAACAATGCTAAGCAACCAGAGCTTCCAGGGACTAAGCCACTACCTAAAGACTATACATGGACTGACCCTGGGCTCCAACCTCATAGGTAGCAATGAATATCCTAGTAAGAGCACCAGTGGAAGGGGAAGCCCTGGGTCCTGCTAAGACTGAACCCCCAGTGAACTAGTCTATGGGGGGAGGGCGGCAATGGGGGGAGGGTTGGGAGGGGAACACCCATAAGGAAGGGGAGGGGGGAGGGGGATGATTGTCCGGAAACCGGGAAAGGGAATAACACTTGAAATGTATATAAGAAATACTCAAGTTAATAAAAAAAAAAAGAAAAAAATGATAACAAGTGAAATTACTTGCTGCGTAATAAACTATGTAAATGTTTGTTGTAAAAAAAGAAATGCTCAAGTTAATAATAAAATAAAAAATAAAGAAAGAAAGAAAAAATTGGTAAATCTAGGAGTAGTTAAGACAGGTAAATTATTATCAAAATACAATGTATGAAGCTCTCAAAAATAATAAAAGTATTTTTTATTTTGAGATTATATCAAAATTACACTTTTTCCTTCTATTTCCTCCATTCAAACCCTTCCGTATAGCCATCACTTTTCCCTGTCAAACTTATGGTATTTTCCCATTAATATTTTTTACATAGTCACACATACATATAATAAATACTTTTATGTAAAAGTGAGTATCAAGGAAAGTTTATCATATAACCTTTTTTCCTGAAAATACTATTATCAATAACTGGCTGTAACTAGCAAACTCCATAGGTAATAATTAATCATGCATGAGTTTTTCCTGCAATGTTCATTTCTTTCTACAGTTATAAGTTGATTTAATACCATCTAGTTGATTAACTAAACTCCCTCATCATCTTATAAACTGAGGCAGAAAGGAGCAAAATGGTTTCCCAAAGGAAATTCAGATGATGGGGGTGGGGGTCATAATTAACTCACATTTAGCGGTATAGTGTGACTGGCAACCAGCATCTGCTGCTGTAATGATGCAGCTTGGTTCATTCCCAGCAAAATGAACTTGCAAAAATGCAGTCCCATGGCAATAGGAAGTTAATAATACATATTCCCCCTGGGATGTCATAAAAGAGAAATGAGATAATATATATGAAATGCCTCAAGCTCCTCAGAAGGATGGTACTATACACATTTGCAGTATTGTTATGAATAATCACAATAATTAAAAATAATGCAGCTTTCTCTGATCTACTCACCTAAAATAAAGTAGCTCATTTTGAGTCTAGCATTCTTCCTCTGGATCATTGCCAACAATTTTATGTGGGTTTTCTGAATATAAACCTTAGTGGCTTCATTATTTTCTATGATTGATAAGTTGCTCTTTCCATCAAAACACCATTTGGTGAAAGCAATTTTTGTTCCTGTTGTTATTCATCCTCTATTGCCTCAAGTTAGCAGTTCAGTTGCTGAGCAAAATCCTTGGTGGCCAACACTCCAATTGGGGAAATCATGTTGCTCCTCTTCCCTTCTGCCATGGCTGGGGAGAATGTGAATGCCTGCCTCTTTTCCCAGGACTGTAAACTTGCTCTAGGAGAGCTTGAGCTATGCTATCTTTACCTCTCTTACCACACCCCTTGAACTGGAAAACAGAACAGAGAACTCACAGAACTGCAGTGGCCCTGTGAACTTCCCTTAAGCTCCAGACAGTTCTGCTCTTCATTTCTGCTCTGCTTTACTAAAGGCTTAGGCTGAGACTCATACTTGACAAGTCAAGAAATCCATTGACTTTGTCATTCATTTGGTCGGCTTTCTCTGAACTAGTAAAAGATAAAACTGTATGTATGTACTGGCTACAATGGATTGGGTAGGATTCATGACTTTCTTATCACTTTAATGGAAAACTGCTTTGGCTACAGTGGGTCTGCCTCTGGATTGGGTCCCTAGAAGCCAGCTCTGCGACTTCAAGGTCTAGAAATGACCCCCAAAGAGTATCAGTGTGAGGGGAGGGGAAAATAGCATGATAAAGAAAGAAAGGCAGGTAATAAATGGAGCTCAGTCTTGCTAGGGAACTCTGTAAGACACTATGGCATACATCCCAGGGAGCAGAGGAAGCCTTAAATATACAAAGTCCTGAGTGTATGTATGTTTTGAGATTGCCAAGGCAAGTTGGCCCACAGAAAATTGGCATAGCCATTACTCATATAGGTCAGGCTCAAGAAAATGGAAAAAGTCATTTCGAGAGTCCAAGTATGAATGTTTATGGATGATTGACCTGGATGCTTGCAGCTTGAAACTGCTTGCCTCAGACACACCCCCTACAAAAAGAAGTAACCTGTCCCCAACACCACACCTCTTTGCTATGCTTAATAAACATACTGAGGTTTCCAAGTTGCTGTGGTGATGGTAATGGTGGTAGTTAAATTTAGAACCCCACCTGATCTCAGCTTCACTATCTGCCATTTCTCCATTTGCTCACTCCCCCTAGCCAGGATTCCTGGACCCTAAACTTCAAGGGAATGGATGTGGAAAAGGGCAAAAGTCTTTCCTCCACCTGCAATCCTAGTGAAAATCGGAGAGAAATGGGAAATTCTTTCTTCTTGATCTATGCATGGATGTTCAGAGTATGTATACAAAATGTCCACCATAGCTCTCTTTCCTTGGGACATTACAGCCTGAAGACTGTTCAGCACATACTGAGATTAGGTAAACCAGTCTCCTGGACCCAGCAGAATACCAAATACTCTGTCTCCTTGTTTATATGAATGTAATAACCCCTCCTCCTTACTTAACTGTATACAACAACCCTGCTTCTCTGCTCAATTATATATAATAAATAAATAAATCGAGCTTCTCAGGTGCTTCAGCTTTGCCATCAGAGAACTCAATCTACCTAATCTCAGTCATTTCTGTGGGTTTGCTTTTGTGCTGACTCAGGTCTGTCCTGGAGCCATGCAGAAACCTAGAAAAACACCTTGGAATTAATTTCCCTGGCCAGGGAACTAGTAAATAAGTTATCTTCTACCACTTCAGCTCAGTCTGTATGAGATACCAGCATGTGGAAAAGCATGAGTGATTTGGCTCTCATATTGCTGTCCTGCTCTTGGTATAAACTAGAGGATACCAGTAGCTACAGGTGCTCATATTCAAAAACCAACAAGCTACTGGCTGTACCCAATAATTCAGACACTTAGCGTGGTCACCCAGAGAAGCAAAGGACAAAGAACCTGCAACTAACCCCTCTGGCCTTGTGCAGGGTCTCCCTTCCTCAAAGGCTGAGCAGACCTTCCTGTGAATTTTTCCTCACTATCAGCTCTCCAGTTGGACTCCCTTCTCCTCTCATTTGAGTATCATGGTGTGGATGATATTTTGGACACATTTTCCAGTCTAGTCCAGTCATCTGAGAGCCACCCATTAATGACCTCACATTACTCACACAAATCTTTGGGAACCAAGGTTACCATCACCTCACAAATCTCATGAGCACTTCCAACACAACCATTTTTGTCTTTCCTCTCTGCATCCTCACTCCATTCTTTCCTCCAGGTATGAATGACGAAAATTAGACCTCCAATCAAAAGTTGATAGGCTATTCTACATTAAATATATATCATGATACTTGAAAACCAGAACTGACAGCTTTGTTTTTTATTATTTTTGCTTTTATTTCACAGTTGATTCCAAGGAAAACATCTTAACTGGTTTTTGTTTTCTGACAGCCTTTAGTTTTGTGTACCAAAGTTCTAACAGATCTGGGCTAAATGGCAGCAGCTGAAGCTAAAATCCCATGTAAGTTCAAATGATTTTCAGTGGATTAACTCAGCAAATTCTAGTTGTGATGGATCACTGAACATGTTTGAAGAAAGAAGGAAACTAAAAGGTATTGCAGGTGAGGCCCTTTATTTTCTTTATTGCTGACCATTTCAACCTGTCATGGAACACCAGTCCTGGCATCCAAAGTGGAGTTTGAAGGCTAAGAAACTGAATCAAAGAGGCAATTGGAAAAATCATGATTTCTTTCTCCACATCCAGTCCCCATTCCAAAACAGGCAGAAAATCATCCACAAAAATCCATTTGCATTAACAAAGAAGGATTTTCTTCCCATCAAAAATAGTTTTAAGAAGCTATTCGTGTATATTGTTTTACAGTGCAGTTTCATCATGGCATTTTCATGCAGGTAAATCATTAGACTTTGCTCAGGTTATTCATCAATTGTCCTGTGTAGTTCTCTCACCTTACACACACTGGTTTACATCCTCTGTCTAAATAGTCTCCATTCTACTTACATGTGACATACATACATATCTGTGTACAAGTATGTAAATGGATACTATACATGTAATAGTGGGCATACTTGTCTTTCTGAGTCTAGATTATTCCTTAACATAATGGTCCATCCATTTTCTTCCAAACTTCTAATTTTTTTCGTTTTCTATTTTAAAATGTGAACATTTGTATACAGGCAAAGGTGTGCATATACATATGCCCATGTGTTTAAGTCAAGTGATGTTCCACAGGAACCAAACAACTTATTTTTTGAGACAGGATCTCTCCTTGGCCTTAAGCTCTCTGATAAGGCTAGGATGACCGGCTATCAAAAACCTGGATGGAGGGAGCTACTGTTTGCTGCCTCCCCAGTGCTGGGATCATAAGCACATGCTACCATTTATTACAAGAGTTCTGGGTGTTAAACTCAGGTCCTTATGCTTGTAAGGCAAACACATTACCGATGAAACTACATCCCCATCACAATTCTTCTGTATGTATAATACTCTATTGTGTATAGAAGCCAGATTCTCTTTATTCACTCACCTATTGACAGGCACAGGGGCTGATTCCATGATTTAACTCTTATGAATAAAGCACTGCAATGAGCACGGATGTGTCAGTATCACTGTTGTCTATTTACTTTGATTCCTTTGGGTATACACCCAAGAGGACCAACGAGGTTTAATGATAGAAATATCCTGCTATTCTAGAATGGTCAATGAAGGGAAAGATGGGCAAGTTACGTTTTTTTTCTGATCTTCTGTAAACCTTGGAAGAAGATATGATTAAGTTTTCGGTTTGGAAATGACCTGGGTGCTTTTGTTGTCACGACTTGATCTGTGACATGGTGCTAAGTTAGCTTAACAAGCCTCAGTCTACACATCAGAAGTTGAGAACTTGTATCAATTATGACTCCTCACAGAGTTGCTACATGAGGTGCCTTCCATATGGCTAGAACACAGTAAGTGCTCAAGATTGGCTTTATCTTTTACAAGGACTGGCATCAAATAGAAAGAGTTCAGGGGCAGAGAGAGCTAGGTTCTAATCTCAACAGTACCACAGGTTATTAATATTAATGTAATTCTCCCTGTGCAGCATTCCCTAAAAACCCTAAAGAGTTGACTTATGATCTGTCTTAACCTGATCCTCATATCTCCATACTTCCAGGAAAAAAAGCAAGTAGTCAATTATTCTTTTAAAGTGAGGAGAACTACACCTTTAGTCCATCCCTACTTGCTTTCCTGGTATAGTTGTCTTCCTAGAATAAGCAGGTGCTTGTGGCCAAGCAGAGGATGGAGCTATCAACTAAGACAAGTAATTTTCTCCCCAACTTGTTTCAGTGACTGGAGCTCTGTGATCCAGGGTATGCTTACATAGCAACATAGGGGCAAAGAGAAATGTTGAGGGGAAATTAAATTAGCAAGATTAACACACAAAATGATAAAGGAATGTGTTCTATGTGCATGCACATAAATATGAGAATCAGAGAAAGGTCACCTGATAGGTGAAGGTTGTATAGTTATAAACTATTATATATTGCCCCAAACTATGAAAAGTAATGAGTATTGGGGTTTTGAGGTAAATAAATTAAGAAAAGGGAAAGGACAATACATGAGAAACAAAGATTACATTCTTACCACTTTCTTTTCCTGTGAAGAACTATTCATAGTAATCCAGGTACTCCTAAAGATCCTTCTTTGAGATATATAATGGAACTTCAGAGACTGCTCCTATTTTACATCAGCATTCTCCAGATGAAGAGTAGACAGAAGGTAGATCATAAATAACAGATGATAGATAGATAGATAGATAGATAGATAGATAGATAGATAGATAGATAGATAGATAGAGATACAGACAGACACATTTCTTGGATTTGTTTGCATAACTGGAAGTTCAGTAGTTCAACAGTAGCTGGTTGCAAATTGACAATTGAAGATGCAAACAACCTGGAAGCTTCATAACAGAAGGAATCAAAGATATAGTCAAAGGCTGAAAACATGAAAAGTCACTACATGAAAGGTTGAAGAAGCTGGGGTGCGATAGCCACAGGCAATGGCAGCAACAGACATCCTTACTGCAGAGAAGTAGAATTTGCACCCACTAGCTGGTGGAATTGTCTGACTTTTACCCCATTGGATTGGATGGAGGGAGTCGTTAGTTCATTCCTTGATCTTCTCTAGAACATAGACACTACTCAGAAGTGAGCTTCACTAATCTCCTAATCTCCTGGATATCTCTCAACTGAGTAAAGTTATCAATTAAGTATAATACTTCCTCCCAGACTCGAGTTAGTGAAACATCAAAGGATGGAAAGTTTCTTTTGTGGATATATCAATTTTTTTCTATACTTAAAAGGTAATAGATTTAAAATAGAAGTTAAGAGAGAGAGATTATGAAAGAAAGGAAATGTCTTTGTATGTTAATGTATTAATGGTAACTCCTCCTTCCTTTTTCAACAAGGGCCTTGTGTCTTTTCATTTTGCACTGGGCCTCACAAGTAAATAACAAACACTGATGAGTCTTACAACAAAAGCTAGATAACTCAGATGTGTGGGTCTATGATAAGCTGTGTATTCATCATGCATCTGGTGCCAAAAAATTTGATATACAAATATTGTGACTAGTACTTCCACTTCTGACCGCATTTACTTTTCTTTGTGATCCACCCACACTCTATCTAAATTTAATACAGGTGGAACCATACATTTCCTTGCCTGTTATCACACTGTGAGCAGTGATTGGCAAAAATTGGGTCGAAACAGAGAGGAATACTAAAGCAACACTTTCTTAAACCAAGCTCTCAGTATTCCCTATTGTGGTCCGATGTTAGCTATCAATTTGAAATTGATCTTTAAATACAAGCAAAGAGTTGCCTCTCACAGTCTTCACTGGAGAAGAAGAAAATGTAGACTCAGAAGAAAAAGAATATTACATATACTGATCACTTCCCTAAACAAACACTAAGTCTGGGATATTTTATGTATAGCTTATAAGGAAAATACATACAGCCCTATCTTAGACTCCTTTAATACCTGTACGAAGATGGTGGGGAGGAAACTGTCTTCAGGTTCTTTTATATGTTGTAGAAAATGTGTATGATGTAAATTTTACTATCTTCCCTTTAAGTGTATAATTTTATAAAAGTATTGTTACACTATCACCATCACCAATCTCTAAGCTCTGTCTGTTTCATCATCTGAGAGTATTTGTTGGGGTTATTATTTGTGGTTGTTGCATGGCTGTAGTTTATGTGGTGAGAATTCTTTGTTTCTGAGACTGATTACTCTCTGTGTAGCTCAGGCTGGCCTCAAACTCACTGAGTTCTGAGATGACAAGTTTGTGCTTGTTTTGGCCTACTCACTTCTTAATTGCAACTAGAATTTACCCATGGATGTCCCTCAAAAAATGTCAGGTTATGTTGCACTTTTAATTCAAAGGGAGTAAACGGAAGCAATTAAAGAACATGGAGAAATGAGTGTAAAAGAAGCATAATCTGCAGCTGATATAGGGAGCTGGGAAGAAGGAAATGTCATCAGCATGAATCTACGAAAGTAAAAGATCAAACCAGTATAAGGTCCAACTATCCTCTTTTACATATTATCTAACCATAAAAAGACAGAACAATTCTGGAAAAACTCGTTAGCAAGCACAGCCATTTATCAGATTCACTCTAGTCTTATTAATATTGTCAGCAAAGGAAAGTTGGAGAGGATCTTGATAAAGTTTCAGAGCTTCAGCTAGATGGTCATCAAGTGAACTTCTACAAAGAAGGAAACAAGAATCAGGCTGAGTTTATAACATAATAACTCTGGGTTAATAGGCACAGCAAAATGGGAATCTTTTTTTTTCTTTTCTTTCTCTTGGATATTTTTTATTTACATTTCAAATGTTACTCCTTTTTTCCGGTTTCCCAGCCATAAGCCCTCTATCCTATCCCCATCCCCCTTCTTCCATAAGGGTGTTCCCCCTCCCCAACCACCCCGCTTCCTGCCTCTCCACCCTGACAACAAAAAGGGAATCTTAGTCAAAAGAGGCACTGTTATATGAGGCCTCAGAAATGCCTGCAGTTGAACCTTTGAACTGGGCTACAGACACGCCTACCAACTCCAAAGCAAGCTGACCTTTGGACTGGACCACATCGTTTTCCTGAAACACAGTTGATTTCTGCTGACCTCAGGTCTCTTCCACTGAACCACACAGAGATTAAGACTTTACCCAATCCATTTTTCACAAAAAGCTTAACTTCGCTATCATCAACCATAATATTTCACTAAGAAGTGATACAATTCTCACACCCCACTTATGTCTTAAATCTATGAACACAGGTGTCATTTTCTGGGTACATTTTCAAGGCTGTTTGAGTCTGTGTTTCCCCATATTACAAGGCTTCTGAGCTCCAAATAAATATAATTTTCTTCATTCTTAACTAGATTAATTTGTATTCCCAGCCAACCTACTTTATTTTCATTTGTTTCACTATTTTGAAACACCTGCTCTAACATTGTTAAAAACAGGAACAGAAATTGGTGGGGCAGTTTTAGTTCTCAACTTGAGGAAACCAAGAAAGAGAGTTATTAAATTACAAGCTCCCAATTCATGAGCAGCTGGGAACAGAATTGAGTGTTATCCCTGAGCCCCTGACTACAGCTTCAGGATTTGATCGGGTTTCCCTGAGCCCAGTGTACACACATCCTAAACTGCTAGGGGTACTTTCTCCTAAATAGCAAACATTAGAACAGCATCACAGAAAAGTTGGGAGAATACATCAAATGTTCTCACCATATCATCTCTATTTCATCTAGTTTTTCTTCATACGCAGTAGTTGGGTGTTTATTTTCATTCTATACTGTTCACTCAGTTTCCTGCAGATTTTATTTCTATAAAGCCTTCTTGTGTGTGCCCTTTCCTGATTCCCCTGATTGTTAGAATTTTCATTCTGTGAGGAAATGCCTGATAAAACAACATAAAGGAAAGGAAAACTTCATTTTGATTCAGTTTCTGAAAGTTCTGTCCATAGTCTCTTGGCCCCATCCATGTGGACACATCAATAGCCATGGAAGTAAGTGACAGTGGAGCTCACTGAGAAGCAGTGAGACATAAGTATAGCCAGACATGCCACCAGAGACTTGTTATCCTGTGACCTACATCTTCCATCTTCCCACCATTTAAAGTTTCCACAACTTCCCAAAATAGCACCACCAGTTTGGTATCAAGTGGTATACATAGGCCTGTGGGAGACATTCCATATTCAAATCAAACCTTTAAAGTCTTTGCTTTCATTATAAAAGATCAAAACAGGGCTAGGGATGTAGCTCAATTGGTACTATGCTTGCCCAGCATGCATAGTACTCTGGGATTTGATCCCTAGCACTGTAAAAACTGGATTTAGTGGCTCATGCCTGTAATCACAGCTCTCAAGGGGTGGAGGCAGAAGGATAAGTGTCATATTTGGCTACATTGCCAGTTTAATTCCATCCTGGTCTACTTGAGATATTGTATCTAAGAAGAAAAGAAAAGGAGGGGAGGGGAAGGGAGGAGAGTAGAGGGGAAGGGAGGAGAGTAGAGGGGAAGGGAGGAGAGTAGAAGGGAAGAGAGGAGAGGAGAGGAGAGGAGAGGAGAGGAGAGGAGAGGAGAGGAGAGGAGAGGAGAGGAGAAATATACAAACAGGCTATTGACAAAGAGATTCTGCTAGAATCATTTTACCCAAAAGAGAAATTTAATCAAGTCATAAGAATCTAAGAATGTCTTTTCCTATCAACTCAGATTCTGGGGCTCAAAATTCTCCAGATAAATTCATCAGTGTCACTAAGGCAATGCCATTTGGTTCTCAGTCATACCCATACTTTACATTAATATCTCTCTCTCTCTCTCTCTCTCTCTCTCTCTCTCTCTCTCTCTCTCTCTCTCTCTCTCTCTCTGGTTTTAGCTTTCTTTTCCCTTCTTCCTATTTCCTGCCAGAAGTCTACCAATCCATTCCAAATGTAATATCTTACTCCTTTGGTGGTCCTTGCTCTTAAATCAGAAAGTTCTTTGCTCAAATTATGATCATACTCTTCAATTGGAGTGTGTGTGATGATCCATTCTCAAGAGGTTTTAAAATAAACCTCTATGAAGTTAATTGTATTTAAAAGTGAGGGCCTGTCAGAGAAATTTCTCTTGTTGGACCTTTTCCAAATCAAATAAATAGTCACTTAAATGTCTTTGTCCTCTAAATGAAATGATCTGACAATATTTGAATGAACATGACAGAGGACATCTTTCTGAAATTTGAAATAGATATGCATCCTTGTGTCCAAAATAATGCAACATTTAGTGCTCTGTCCCATATAAAAATATTTCTCAGAATGGAGCTCCAAGAAGTAGAAGAAAAATCTGAAATTCAACAGACATTTAAAGATAAAAAAATCATTTAGTTACTGATATTTTCAAAATCAGACACAATTCCATTCAAATGGTATGTTTTGCCCCAGATAGCCTTTGAATGATGTAGACAGGCATTATCTGGTGTTGTAATTGACCAAGGTTCACTGCTGACCAAAGAGCCTGTCATTTTTCATTATTCTGTTCATTTCTCATTACTCTATTCAGAAGCACGGTGGTGCTAAACAACGTGCGGCTGCATTACAAAGGCAAAGCATCCTCACTAGTCAAAATATTTCATAAGGCCCAGACTACTTCATGGCATGTTCACTATATTACCTAATATTGAAACATTTAAACCATCATCATTTGGTTGATCTTGAGGAAAAAAAATATTTAATAAGGCTATGGGGCACTTATACTATATAATCTAACCAGTTGCTTACAAAATAAATTGTCCAAAGATATTTTCTGGAATCACCATTTATGTCCCAAATACAAGATCATTTCACTATTTCAGTGTAGATCCTTTGCTTGCAACAAGATTATCAAACTTTTAGACCTTGCGGTGGTTTGAATGAGAATGGCACCCACCGGCTCATTTATTTGAATGCTCAGTCCCCAATCAGTGGTACTGTTTGGGAAGGATAAAGTGGTATCCACTGGAGGGTGGGCTATGGGGTTTCAAACGTCTATGCCATACATGCCATACCCAGTTAGACCTCTGTTTGGTGCTTATAGATGGCGATGTGAGCTCTCAGCTAGTGCCTGCCTGCCTGCCTGCTACCATGCCAACAACCATGATCATAGACTCATCTTCTGCTTTATCAAACAATAGAAAAGTAACTAAGATAGACCTGAATCATAACTGAACAATTTGAATTTTTCTAACAAAATTATTCCACTAACATTCTACCCATCTCGGAGAGATCTCTGAAAACTTCCAAGATGGTAAATGAGTCCCATCAGGGAGCCCTGTATTTACCATTCATTATGGTACAGATGCTGATTATAATAAAGAGTTTTATGTAATTGGTGTCAAAAATCAGCACTGGGCAAAGGTCAGCTCTTTATTAAAACTCCATGCCAAAACATTCAGAGCATTCACTCACTAACACATATCCAGTATTAGTTTGTCTACCTACTTAATTCTTACAGTTGCTTGTCAAAACCTGGCCATAGACCCTAAAAGACAGCAGGTGACTCTGTCAAGAAATTCCTAGACTCCTTATACATTTTCAATTACTATTTGTAAATACATGTGTGCATTTACTTAATAAGTATCTAGACCTCTTCACTAGACTTTAAGGTCCATTCACAAATATCATGCATATATCTGGCATACAGATACTCAATACATATTTGATGGATGAAAGCTAACAGATATAACAGAGACTTCAACTCAGCTAAACTGTTCTCTGGTTAGATTATGTACTGAATAAGATTTGATCATTCATAATGGTTACCTTACTTGATATAGTAGATAGTTACTCTTGTGAATATTAGATTGACATGTGAAGTTTTATAAAACACACCACTGGGTGTGTGTGTTTGTGTTTTCCCAGAAAAGAGTAAGAGAGTGTGAACTCACTCTAAATGTGGAAGACACCTTCCCATAGGCTAGAGGAAGCTGAAAGGAATAAATAGAAAAAAGAAAGAAAACCTGCTAGAGTGCAAGGATTTCCTCTCTCTGCTTCTTGCGGGCCAGAATGCAAATAGCTCTTCTCCACACATGTACATGGCCAATTGGTCATTGGCTGAGTGCTTTGAAACCACAAGCCAAATTAAGTCCTTCTTGCCTCTAGTTATTCTCTCAGGTATTTTATCACAACAAGAAAAGTAACATATCTTGGTTACCCTGGCCTTCTCTTAAAAATTCATTCAAAATATTTAAAGAAGGTGCGTACTGAAAATTAACTTATTGTTCCATATATAGATATAGATATATGTGTGTATATACATATATACGTGTATATATATACATATATATATATATATATATACACACACACACACAAATAGATATTTACAATTTCAAGCCAAATTTGCAGATGCAGTTGAAAAGTCAGATAATAGTGCCCAGTTAGTCTGAAAACTTTTCATACTTTATTCATAATAAAAAGCAGCATCCCCCAAATTATCAATGAGTTCCTGAACTACAAACTTTGAACCTGAGACTTGGAAGTTTAATTGCCATATTTAAATCAATTCTAGCTTGAAGAACATACATTTTAAATGGCAAATTCATAAAAGAATATATTCTCTAAACTTTTTCTGATATTAATAAATGCACCAAGCAAAGGGTGTGTGTGGTAGTGAGGTCAGAGTACAAGTTTTGTCATCTTAGACAAAGCTCTTTCCTCCTGGAAATAAAAAGCCTAAAAGAAAGAATTCTGCATTTCCAAGATAACTTCTCAGGGATTAAGAAAAACAAATTGATGGTGTGATTGTTCCGGGCAACTTAGGACTTTATCAGACTATCCAATTGTCTGGGTCTGGTGATTTCTAATAAAGGAAGCTCAGACCAAGAACAGTAAGTATAAGAGGTAGATGCCTCTGTGGGCCAGGCAGATAATTAAATGATTGAACAAGGCGAGATGGGGAATATAAATTATTATATTAAAGTGAATTAAAGAGCAAGCACTTCATGGAATTGGAGTAGTCCCTTCTCAAACCAGCTGATTGTTGCTATAAAGAGGCATGGGCCTAGTTTGTCAGAACTTTATTTTTTTCATAAAAGGCTAGAGATTGATATTTTCTTTGGTTTTCTCACTATGTATTACTGGCTGTCCTTGAATGTTCTATGTAGCTCACACTGGCCTTGAATTCATGATCCTGCCACCTCCCTGTGCCAAGCTCCAGAAATTCCAAATTTGTAAATAAAATCTGTGCATTCTGAAATCATTGCATGGCTTTCAACTTTTCCCAAAACATTGTATAGGGCCAAAGAAAGTATTTCTATCAAGCTACAACTGGTCCAGGATCATCAATTTTCCACCTGTCAATCAGTCCAAACTCAGAAACTCTAAGACTATAAGGATATTCTTGGGGGCCTTATGAATCTGTGATTCCTGAGACAGGTTCAGATAGTGTTCTGAGGAATTGTTCTCACTCAGTCTTCTGAAGAAGGCAGGAAGTGTGGGAGTTTATATAGATGAAAGAACAGAGGAACCTGGCCAGAAAAAAAAAAGCTATTTTAAAAGACTGTATAAACAAGATGGGAATGTCCACTAAAGAGCATGCTACCTTCTCGATATTCATCTGGGCATAATGTAATCACGCAGTTATTCTGGCTGTCCGGTTGCTTGAAGTCAATGAGGAGAGAAGATCAAAGTTCACAATCTATCCATCAGCTGGAGGTGTTTTCTAAATCCTGCTTGCTTAGTCCTCCCCTTCCATTTCAAAAATCTCCTCCAGGGTGCCCAGATCAGGATTTTCCTTTCTTTTCACAAGTGTCAAATTGGAATATTTAATAACATTGCTGACAATGAAGTCACCATTAACACCAAAGATTTCTTCAATCCACTCTGTGGGACACAATATAATATAGCTTAACTCAACTCATTAACTCATTAGTTTTATTTCATGTGTATTGATTGACTGCTTACTGAACTACAATAAAACAGACTACTCTGACCAGACAAAAATAAGTAAATCTGATGCTGTTCCTATCTTCAGAGAACATAGAGCCTTGAGGGGTAGGTAAACTTTGACAAAATAACCACAGTAATAGGTAAATCATTTTAAGATATGAGAAGTGTTCTCAAGTAATAGTACCCAGTACTACAGCAACATATAACAGGGGAGTATGAGGATGATCTAATTTAGGGCATCAAGGCAGGCTTTCCTAAGCAAATGATATTGAACCCAAGAGTCTGGCCATGAAAAAAATTGGTGGGAGGTTTGTTGCAGGCAGTCTGCAGCTGCTGAAGTCCTCTTGGGGGAGCTCTTCTGGGTGGACAGGGGGGACAGAAAGAAGGTCTAGCAGTTGAAGAATGAAGAGCCAAAGGAAGAATGGAGAGAAGGGGTAAAGCTGAAGAGGAGGGTAATGGTTTGCCATTGTAAGGCCTTCAAGGCCTAAAGAACCATTTATTTTCCTATGAACAATGGAAAGGTATTGAAGCCCATAAGAAGAAAATGCAGTTGCCCCTTGATATTTACAGGTTCTGCTGTGGGTGGGATGGTTAGGGACTCAGGGATTCTGAAGAACCTGGCAGCCAGGCTTGCCTGGTTAGCAGGCACCTCAATTGGCCATTTGTCCTGGATTTGAGACTTACAATCTACTTCCTACCAATGTACAATCCTTATCAACACTCTCACCTACCCCCTACTACATATGGGTGACACTAAAATATAGCATTGTGAAAGCGGAGAATGATAGCAGCCTGTTAGCTTCCCTCCCCTGTCTCTCTGAACTTTCATTTTCTCTAATTGGTCCTCATATTGATCATTCCCCCAGCCACCCTAATATGTGCTGCGAGACATTCATTTTCAAAGATATTCTGGGTTTTATTTAACTTGGTTTACATAGCAGATTCAGATTTTATTAATTCTGCATCCATATTTAGTCTTTTTTCTGCACAGCAACATTGGTAATCTTTGAGATTGATTATAAAGTACAGTTTTGGAGAAAGAACAAAAATATCCACTTCAACAGTTAACACTTTTCTAAATTTAAGTTTCAAGTTTCTAATCTAGTCACTCTTGCTCACAGCCAAACATTTCATATGTTCTTAGCGAAAACAAATGGGAGCTTTACTCTGTAGCTTCCTCCGCCCCAGGTACATTAGCTGGGATCCATCCAGAGAAACCAACTCTGATTAATATTTTCATTCCCTACAGGCATCTCAAAAATGGCATTAGCAATGCCATTCAGTGATACTGGAGGAAAGGAAACATTTTACTAAACATATGTGTTGTTCAAACATTAAGGATAGATGGATAGATAGATAGATAGATAGATAGATAGATAGATAGATAGATAGCACATATATGTTATATATGTATACAGTATGCATGCATGTGTGTGCATATGTGTATGTGTGTGTGATTGTTTTAGTTATTGTGCAAAGCAATGGGCTCTATTGTGACATCTTTATACCTACATATCATCATACTTTGCTTCTATTTGCCTCCTACTTCCTACTCCTCTCCCTCACTCTCTCCCTTACTGTGCTATTAAAGAGCCTCCTTAAAGATTCCCATGCCTTCAGCCTTGAAATTTATTGCTGCCAGAGTAATTTTCTCAAAAAGCTTCAACTATGCGGCGTTCTCCAAAACCTTTTAGTGAGCCCCTATTGCCCATCAAATGAACAAATTTTGCTGTCTGACTTCTGCTTTGACCATAGTCTGCCCTATTTGGTGTGCTCTCCTCTGCACAGTGTGCTCTGGACAAATTCTACTTGCAATTTTTATTGCTGTGCCCTAAATTTTATTTCTCCATGGCTTTATTTTAAGCTGCCCCTTATTACCATTATAAACTTTTCCTCATCTCTACCACTGAAATCTTACCCAGCTTTTGCTTAATGTAAGTGTCACTTCTAACTAAAAGCTTTCCCTTACACCTAAACTACTCCCCATTTCTTTTTTTTATAAGAAAATGAAAAACTTCTTTTATTTGACAACAATGAAATAAAACAATATCCACATCAAGGGAAACTACAGAAAATACACAACTCATGGAGATTAAACACTTTGTTACTGAATGATCAGTGTGTCACTGAAGAAATAGAGAGGTAAATAAATATGTTCTTAGAATTGGGTAGAAATGAATATACAAGACATCCCAGCCAACAGGTAATCCCGAGAGGAAAGTCATTGCTCTAAGTGCCTACATTACAAAATCAGAAACTTTATTATGAACCATATGACTTGGAAAAACAAAACAAAATCATACCCCTAAATAGTAGATGCACAGCAATAAATACAGCCAGCCAACTACAAATGAAGAAAACAACAAAAGAGGGGTCAATGAAATAGAGATGTTTCCTTGCAAAAATAAGCAAAGTTGACAATTCTCAGACAAATTAATCAAAAGAAAGAGAGCAAAGAGCCAAAATAATAAAGAGATTAAAAAAAGACTTCATAAAAGATGCCAATATTCAGAAAATCCTAAAGACATTCTTGAAAGCAGATACTCTACCAAACTGGAAAATCTAAAGGAAATGGATGGATGGATGAAATTTTAAATGCGCATGAAACTAAGTTCTAGAACAACTCCATAAATAGTTTAAATAGGTCCATAACAAGTGATGAGATTGAAGCAGTAATAATAAAAGAAATCATCCCATTAAAAGTGTCCAGGACAGATGGATTCACTGCAGCACTCCACTAGAACTTTAAGGGAAAAATAAAACCAGTATTTCTTAACGTATTCAATGTGGTAGTTTAAGTGAGAAAAGCCCCCATAGGATCTTATATTTGAATAGTTGGTACCCAATTGGTGGAACTGTTTGGGAAGGATTAGGAGGTGTGGCCTTGTTGGAGAAAGTGTGTCATTGGGGGTGGACTTTGAGGTTTCAAAAGCCCATATGATTTTCCAGCCAACTCTGTCTCTTTCACTGTTGTGTTTTAAGATGTAAGCTGCTGACTACTGTCATTGTGATGGTCATGGACACTCTTTGACATTGTAAACTTCAACCTCTTTCTTTTGCAAGTTGTCTTAGTTATGGTGTCTTATCAAAACCATTGGAAAGTGACAAATACATTCTGAAACTAGAAAAGGAAAGGATCCTCTGTTCTTGCCCTACAAAGAACAAAATCTTCATTTCTTATTTGGCTTACATTTTTATATTGCCATTTATCACTGAAGGAAATAAGGACAGGAACTCAAACAGGGCAGGAACCTGCAAGCAGAAACTGATGCAGAGGGCATGGAGGGATGCTGCTTACCTGCTTGTTCCTCGTGGTTTGCTTAGTCTGCTTTGTAATATAACCCAAGACCACATGTTGACACTACAGTGGGCTGGGTATATTATTAATCAAGAAAATACCTATTGGTCAATTTGTTGGAAGCATTTTCTAAAGTTCCAGATAACCCTGGCTTGTGCTAAGTTGACCAAAAAATAATCTATTCAGGACTACAAAAGTCCTATTTGATAAAACAAAACAAAACAAAATCCAACAACAACAGCAACAACAAAAACTTTAAAACACCAATAAGATGCACATTCAATGTAATCCCTACCAAAATTCCAGATCCTCTCTTTTTTCTCCATCTTTATTAACTTGGGTATTTCTTATTTACATTTCAATTGTTATTCCCTTTCCCGGTTTCCAGGACAACATCCCCCTAACCCCTAACCCTGTCCTTCTCTATTGGTGTTCCCTTCCCCATCCTCCGCCCATTACCACCCTCCCCCAACAATCATGTTCACTGGGAGTTCAGTCTTGGCAGGACCAAGGGCTTCCCTTTCCACTGGTGCTATTCATTGCTACCTATGAGGTCAGAGTCCAGGGTCAGTCCATGTATACTCTTTGAGTAGTGGCTTAGTCCCTGGAAGCTCTGGTTGGTTGGCATTGTTGTTCATATGAGGTCTTGAGCCCCTTCAAGTTCTTCCAGTCCTTTCTCTGATTCCTTCAACGGGGGTCCCGTTCTCAGTTCAGTGGTTTGCTGCTGGCATTCGCCTCTGTATTTGCTGTATTCTGGCTGTGTCTCTCAGGAGAGATCTACATCCAGTCCCTGTCAGCCTGCACTTCTTTGCTTCATCCATCTTATCTAGTTTGGTGGCTGTGTATGTATGGGCTACATGTGGGGCAGGCTCTGAATGGGTGTTCCTTCTACCTCTGTTCTACAATTTGCCTCCCTATTCCCTGCCAAGGGTATTCTTGTTCCCCTTTTAAAGAAGGAGTGAAGCATTCGCATTTTGGTCATCCCTCTTGAGTTTCATGTGTTCTGTGCATCTAGGGTAATTCAAGCATTTGGGCTAATAGTCACTTATCAATGAGTGCATACCATGTGTGTTTTTCTGTGATTGTGTTACCTCACTCAGGATTATATTTTCCAGTTCCATCCATTTGCCTATGAATTTCATGAAGTCATTGTGTTTGATAGCTGGGTAGTATTCCATTGTGTAGATGTACCACATTTTCTGTATCCATTCCTCTGTGGAAGGGCATCTGCGTTCTTTCCAGCTTCTGGCTATTATAAATAAGGCTACTATGATCATAGTGGAGCATGAGTCTTTGTTATATGTTGGGGCATCTTTTGGGTATATGCCCAAGAGAGGCATATCTGGGTCCTCAGGTAGTTCAATGTCCAATTTTCTGAAGAACTCCAGACTGATTTCCAGAATGGTTGTACGAGTCTGCAATCCCACCAACAATGGAGGAGTGTTCCTCTTTCTCCACATCCTCACCAGCATCTGCTGTTACCTGAGTTTTTGATCTTAGCCATTCTGACTGGTGTGAGGTGAAATCTCAGGGTTGTTTTGATTTGCATTTCCCTTATGACTAAAGATGTTGAACATTTCTTTAGGTGTTTCTCAGCCATTCGGCATTCCTCAGCTGTGAATTCTTTGTTTAGCTCTGAACCCCATTTTTAATAGGGTTATTTGTCTCCCTGCGGTCTAACTTCTTGAGTTCTTTGTATATTGTGGATATAAGCCAGTGTTCTATGAGTTGTAGGATTGGTAAAGATCTTTTCCCAATCTGTTGGTTGCCATTTTGTCCTAACAACAGTGTCCTTTGCCTTACAGAAGTTTTGCAGTTTTATGAGATCCCATTTGTCGATTCTTGATCTTAGAGCATAAGCCATTGGTGTTTTGTTCAGGAAATTTTTTCCAGTGCCCAGGTGTTCGAGATTCTTCCCCACTTTTTCTTCTATTAGCTTGAGTGTATCTGGTTTGATGTGGAGGTCCTTGATCCACTTGGACTTAAGCTTTGTACAGGGTGATAAGCATGGATCGATCTGCATTCTTCTACATGCTGACCTCCAGTTGAACCAGCACCCTTTGCTGAAAATGCTATCTTTTTTCCATTGGATTGTTTTGGTTCTTTTGTCAAAAATCAAGTGACCATAGGTGTGTGGGTTCATTTCTGGGTCTTCAATTCTATTCCACTGGTCTATCTGTCTGTCTCTGTACCAATACCATGAAGCTTTTATCACTATTGCTCTGTAGTACTGCTTGAGTTCAGGGATAGTGATTCTCCCGGAAGTCCTTTGATTGTATACATAAGTGATCCCAAAAGTTCCACCAGAGAACTACTAAACCTGATAAACAACTTTAACAAAGTAGCTGGGTATAAAATTAACTCAAATAAATCAGTAGCCTTCCTCTACACAAAAGAGAATCAAGCCAAGAAAGAAATTAGGGAAACGACACCCTTCATAATAGTCCCAAATGATATAAAATACCTCGGTGTGACTTTAACCAAGTAAGTGAAAGATCTGTATGATAAGAATTTCAGGGGCTGGGGATTTAGCTCAGTGGTAGAGCGCTTACCTAGGAAGCGCAAGGCCCTGGGTTCGGTCCCCAGCTCCAAAAAAAAAAAAAAAAAAAAAATTTCAAGCCTCTGAAGAAAGAAATTGAAGAAGACCTCAGAAGATGGAAAGATCTCCAATGCTCATGGATTGGCAGGATTAATATAGTAAAAATGGCCATTTTACCCAAAGCGATCTACAGATTTAATGCAATCCCCATCAAAATTCGAACCCAATTCTTCATAGAGTTAGACAGAACAATTTGCAAATTCATCTGGAATAATAAAAAATCCAGGATAGCTAAAACTATCCTCAACAATAAAAAGACTTCCCATTTCAAACTTAAGTACAAATAGTCCTCATACAATCTACTTGTATTCAGTGAACATTATTCATTGAAGTTTTGATTTGGAACTTTTCTTTTGGTCTGAACTTTTCTGGATGTACTCAATGGAAGCAACAACCAGAGTTCTCCATCAGTACTATGACCACAAGACAGGCCAATCCTGTATACTACTATCTTACTTTTTTTTTCATTTGCCATATTTTTTTATTAACTTGAGTATTTCTTATTTACATTTCGAGTGTTATTCCCAGTTTCTGGGCCAACATCTCCCTAACCCCTCCCCTCCCCTATTTTATGGGTATTCCCCTCCCCATCCTCCCCCCATTGCCGCCCTCCCCCCAACAATCACGTTCACTGGAAACAATATCTCTTAGACAGAACAGTCCCGATGCACACGGGAACTCACAGAGACTGTGATAGCACTCACAGCACCTACACATGTTCAAACCAGACGAATCACTGCACTGAAAACAGGAAGTAGACACGACGTCCCACCATCAGCCAAGAAACAATTTGCAATTGATACTTGCTGGGAAATGAGAAAATTAATTTTCTCCAAAGAAGTGTCACTGGGTATACCAACCATACTCCAGGGCAAGTCTCATGCCCACTAGTAGTTGGGCAACACAAAAGGGGCTCCATGTATTTTGTGTCGGGAAGGGAATTTTTGTTTCACTTTAATTTTTGTTGTCATTTTTAAGACTTGAGTGGGTTTTTTTTGTTTTTTTGGGGGGGGGCTTTTTTTATTAACTTGAGTATTTCTTATTTACATTTCGATTGTTATTCCCTTTCCCGGTTTCTGGGCAAACATCCCCCTAATCCCTCCCCCTCCCCTTCTTTATGGGTGTTCCCCTCCCCACCCTCCCCCCATTGCCGCCCTCCCCCCAACATTCACGTTCACTGGGGGTTCAGTCTTAGCAGGACCAACAGGCACAGGGCAGTTGGGAGTCATAAGGGCTTTGCTTGCTAGTGTATCTTCCATATACTTGTAACATTCTTTACTGAGTGGATTGAAACCCCCGAGGACTGCAACATGTCCCGTTTATTTTTAGTTCCACCATGGCACATAGCCAGGACCTGGCACAGAGCAGGCCCTCAACAAATGTATCTTAATCTTTGTGGGTAGATTAAGGAAAAGAAAGGAGCAAGGCAAAGAGATGGGAGAAAAGAAGAAATGCTGACATCAAGTTGTGCCAGGGCAAGGGACAAACATAAAAATACATTACAAATCTTCACAGAGCAATTTGTTCAAAGCACAGCAAACCTGCTAATTTCTAAAGTCCTTTCCAGACTCTGCAAAGACATTTCCTCCAATATTTGCAGTTTCTACAATGTAACATCTTTTTAACAGCACTAATGTACCTAAAATTAAGGTGGCCCTGCCCCTTGGGCTACAGCAAATACCAAGTAACTTAAAGCTAAGTGGTTTTCTTTTTCCTTTTCTTAGATAGAAGGCACATGTTGAGAACTGAGTTCTGCACAGCTTTGGACAGTCGCTCAGTTTAAAGTCTTCCTCGTGACATCTAGGCAGTACTTCCAAGTGGACACAAGCTCTAGTGTCCTCTCAGTGGCTGCCAACTGCTTTTACACCTGCTTCACCTTTAGTCTCCTTCCCCACTCAGTCCATCCTTTACTTAATATGTCATTAATCTCCTTCAAAGAAAAATGTTTGTGTGTGTGGGTAGGGGTTCCCTCTCCACAACCACCACCACAATTGAAAAACTAGCAGAGGCAAGTATCCCCAAAGCTCCGGAGTTACTGCAGCTATCAGTCATTGGTGATGCATGGAGAGCTAATACAGCTACCTTAGACTACTATTTGATGGTAGCTACTAAATAATAACATATGCCTACCATGTGATCCTATGTCCTCACTGCCAATCACATACCCAGGAGAAATGAGTGTAAATGCCAACCAGAATGCACATAGGAAAATCATAGTCATAATAGGGAGTGGGGTAAAGTTCAAGGGCAGATCACAACTCTAATGTGCATAAGGCCCAGAAGTCCCCAGTGTCCACATAGACATTCCTTATGTACTCCTAGCACCTAAAACTTTTGCAGAGTCCATTTGTAGTGAACAGTATCCCAGCATCCACACAAGAGAGCATGTGGAGCATGGAAAAGAATCTCCTTTAGGAATCTTCATAATAGTTCAAAACTGGAAACAGTAATGGGAGAATGGAGAGACAAATTGTGGTATATTCATTCAACCAAATGTTACTCAGCAACGAAAAGGAACAAATGTCATGTGGAGAGGGAAGTAAGGAGAAAATTTGGAGGTGAATATGCTCAAAATATATGTGCATATATGAGACTCTTTAATAAAAAAATAATAAAATATTGCAAAAATTTAAATAAACATCAGCAAGGTGTAGCATAGAAAGGTCCCTGTTATAGTTTTCAAATCACCAGCGGTCCATTTGAAAGACACAAATAGAGATCATTTGTATTGTGCACGTTCCTTTCATTTATGTGTTTTATAGGAAATAAATAGTGCCCTTGGGTGACATAACTCAGTAACTTTGTTCACTTTCTTCCAGAAGTCCCCAGTGTGGATCCACATAGACATTTCTTATGTACTCGTAGCACCTAAAAGTTCTGCAGAGTCCATTTGTAGAGAAATTTAAACTAAGATCTTGAGAGAAGAAAACTTGTGACTCTGTGAGGAAACATTAGAAAAGAACTGTTCAGAGGATTAAAAAAAGGAAGAGAGGATAGATGAAAAAGCCAGGACAAAAGCAGGTGTGATAGAAGGTAGCAAGTAGCCCTGCTGCCTGGTGTATGCAAACTTAGCACAGGCTGGAGTATCTGGCGAAAGAGAAGCTCAATGGAAAAAATTCTCCAACAAGTAGGCCTGTGGGTAAGCCTACAGTACATTTTCTTGATTGATGACTGGTGTGGGAGGTCCCAGCTCACTATGGGATGTGCCTCACCAGGCTGTGGTCCTGAGTGCTATAAGAAGGCATGCTGAGCAAGCCATAAGGAGTAAGTAAGCCAGTAAGCAACACTCCTTCATGACCTCTGAATTACCTCCCTGCCTTATTTGAGTATCTGCCCTGTTTTCCCTCAATGATGGACTCTGATGTGAAAGCTTAATCAAAATAAACCTTTTCCTTCCCAAGTAACTTTTAGTATGGTGGTTTATCACAGCAATAGAGTCCATCACTAAGATTGTAGTAGTAGCTCACTGCTAGAGAGCTTGTTTGGCAGACCAAATGGCCTGGGTTCCATTCCTAGTAATGTAAAGTCAAGAACAAAAATTTAAAAGTGCAGTTATAAAATCAGAAATGAAAAGGGAGACATAACTACAGATTCAGAGGAAATTCAAAAAAATCATCAGATCTTACTATAAAAACCTATATTCAACAAAACTTGAAAATCTTCAGGAAATGGACAATTTCCTAGACAGATACCAGGTATCGAAGTTAAATCAGGAACAGATAAACCAGTTAAACAACCCCATAACTCCTAAGGAAATAGAAGCAGTCATTAAAGGTCTCCCAACCAAAAAGAGCCCAGGTCCAGACGGGTTTAGTGCAGAATTCTATCAAACCTTCATAGAAGACCTCATACCAATATTATCCAAACTATTCCACAAAATTGAAACAGATGGAGCACTACCGAATTCCTTCTACGAAGCCACAATTACTCTTATACCTAAACCACACAAAGACACAACAAAGAAAGAGAACTTCAGACCAATTTCCCTTATGAATATCGATGCAAAAATACTCAATAAAATTCTGGCAAACCGAATTCAAGAGCACATCAAAACAATCATCCACCATGAACAAGTAGGCTTCATCCTAGGCATGCAGGGATGGTTTAATATACGGAAAACCATCAACGTGATCCATTATATAAGCAAACTGAAAGAACAGAACCACATGATCATTTCATTAGATGCTGAGAAAGCATTTGACAAAATTCAACACCCCTTCATGATAAAAGTCCTGGAAAGAATAGGAATTCAAGGCCCATACCTAAACATAGTAAAAGCCATATACAGCAAACCAGTTGCTAACATTAAACTAAATGGAGAGAAACTTGAAGCAATCCCACTAAAATCAGGGACTAGACAAGGCTGCCCACTCTCTCCCTACTTATTCAATATAGTTCTTGAAGTTCTAGCCAGAGCAATCAGACAACAAAAGGAGATCAAGGGGATACAGATCGGAAAAGAAGAGGTCAAAATATCACTATTTGCAGATGACATGATAGTATATTTAAGTGATCCCAAAAGTTCCACCAGAGAACTACTAAAGCTGATAAACAACTTCAGCAAAGTGGCTGGGTATAAAATTAACTCAAATAAATCAGTTGCCTTCCTCTATACAAAAGAGAAACAAGCCGAGAAAGAAATTAGGGAAACGACACCCTTCATAATAGACCCAAATAATATAAAGTACCTCGGTGTGACTTTAACCAAGCAAGTAAAAGATCTGTACAATAAGAACTTCAAGACACTGAGGAAAGAAATTGAAGAAGACCTCAGAAGATGGAAAGATCTCCCATGCTCATGGATTGGAAGGATTAATATAGTAAAAATGGCCATTTTACCAAAAGCAATCTACAGATTCAATGCAATCCCCATCAAAATACCAATCCAATTCTTCAAAGAGTTAGACAGAACAATTTGCAAATTCATCTGGAATAACAAAAAACCCAGGATAGCTAAAGCTATCCTCAACAATAAAAGGACTTCAGGGGGAATCACTATCCCTGAACTCAAGCAGTATTACAGAGCAATAGTGATAAAAACTACATGGTATTGGTACAGAGACAGACAGGTAGACCAATGGAATAGAATTGAAGACCCAGAAATGAACCCACACACCTATGGTCACTTGATTTTTGACAAAGGAGCCAAAACCATCCAATGGAAAAAAGATAGCACTTTCAGCAAATGGTGCTGGTTCAACTGGAGGTCAACATGTAGAAGAATGCAGATCGATCCATGCTTATCACCCTGTACAAAGCTTAAGTCCAAGTGGATCAAGGACCTCCACATCAAACCAGACACACTCAAACTAATAGAAGAAAAACTAGGGAAGCATCTGGAACACATGGGCACTGGAAAAAATTTCCTGAACAAAACACCAATGGCTTATGCTCTAAGATCAAGAATCGACAAATGGGATCTCATAAAACTGCAAAGCTTCTGTAAGGCAAAGGACACTGTGGTTAGGACAAAACGGCAACCAACAGGTTGGGAAAAGATCTTTACCAATCCTACAACAGATAGAGGCCTTATATCCAAAATATACAAAGAACTCAAGAAGTTAGACCGCAGGGAAACAAATAACCCTATTAAAAAATGGGGTTCAGAGCTAAACAAAGAATTCACAGCTGAGGAATGCCGAATGGCTGAGAAGCACCTAAAGAAATGTTCAACATCTTTAGTCATAAGGGAAACGCAAATCAAAACAACCCTGAGATTTCACCTCACACCAGTGAGAATGGCTAAGATCAAAAACTCAGGCGACAGCAGATGCTGGCGAGGATGTGGAGAAAGAGGAACACTCCTCCATTGTTGGTGGGATTGCAGACTGGTAAAACCATTCTGGAAATCAGTCTGGAGGTTCCTCAGAAAATTGGACATTGAACTGCCTGAGGATCCAGCTATACCTCTCTTGGGCATATACCCAAAAGATGCCTCAACATATAAAAGAGACACGTGCTCCACTATGTTCATCGCAGCCTTATTTATAATAGCCAGAAAATGGAAAGAACCCAGATGCCCTTCAACAGAGGAATGGATACAGAAAATGTGGTACATCTACACAATGGAATATTACTCAGCTATCAAAAACAACGAGTTTATGAAATTCGTAGGCAAAGGGTTGGAACTGGAAAATATCATCCTGAGTGAGCTAACCCAATCACAGAAAGACATACATGGTATGCACTCATTGATAAGTGGCTATTAGCCCAAATGCTTGAATTACCCTAGATCCCTAGAACAAAGGAGACTCAAGACGGATGATCAAAATGTGAATGCTTCACTCCTTCTTTAAATGAGGAAAAAGAATACCCTTGGCTGGGAAGGGAGAGGCAAAGATTAAAACAGAGACTGAAGGAACACCCATTCAGAGCCTGCCCCACAGGTGGCCCATACATATACAGCCACCCAATTAGACAAGATGGATGAAGCAAAGAAGTGCAGACCGACAGGAGCCGGATGTAGATCGCTCCTGAGAGACACAGCCAGAATACAGCAAATACAGAGGCGAATGCCAGCAGCAAACCACTGAACTGAGAATAGGTCCCCCGTTGAAGGAATCAGAGAAAGAACTGGAAGAGCTTGAAGGGGCTCGAGACCCCAAAAGTACAACAATGTCAAGCAACCAGAGCTTCCAGGGACTAAGCCACTACCTAAATACTATACATGGACTGACCCTGGACTCTGACCCCATAGGTAGCAATGAATATCCTAGTAAGAGCACCAGTGGAAGGGGAAGCCCTGGGTCCTGCTAAGACTGAACCCCCAGTGAACTAGACTATGGGGGGAGGGCGGCAATGGGGGGAGGGTTGCGAGGGGGACACCCATAAGGAAGGGGAGGGGGGAGGGGGATGTTTGCCCGGAAACCGGGAAAGGGAATAACACTTGAAATGTATATAAGAAATACTCAACTTAAAAAAATAAAAAAATAAATAAAATAAAAAAAATCAAAAAAATTGCAGTTATGATAAAGTCAGCCATGCTCACCCAGTGCTCATGGCTTCATCCATGTGAGACTTTCTGCCTGATGAGATTTTTTTTTCAGTGCCCAGAGTTCGTTGCATGGACACCAAACAGCATTTTGAACAACCTGGCTCGTGATCATGCTTTCTTTATTCCTTTAAAAATTCTATCTGAGAGCTGATGAACTCAAACTCTTTCCATACTAGTTTGTAGCAGCAGTGGCCTTTGCAGAGAGTTTCTGATTTCAGTACCCATTGTGAAAGACTCAGGAGATGAAAGGTTATACAAAGGTTAAGTATTATTGCTTTAAATATCTTGGGGAAAATGTCTTATTTAAGACATTTATCACAAAAGAAAGGCTGAAAAAGAGAACACCAGGCAAGTGATACAGAGGGAAAAAAAAAACATATCTTTACTGGAAAAACAATGTGACCTTTCCTTTGTCCAAAATGACTTCGGGAAATCAGTATAATCTGGCAGGTGAACTTTCTAACAGTAATAAAGGAATCAATTTATGCTCTAGGATATTACAGAAGTTGCTGGTGAAATCAGAAAGCCCTCTAGGAGTGGAATAATTTCCTCAATGCTTTGTGTTAGTCGAGTAAGGAAAGCTTGAAGTAAGGAATCATTTTCACCTGTGAAAAATTCACCCTTGGACGTCCTGTGAAAAAAACGCTATGGAGTCCATTCTTGGTGATGCCCTCGCTCTCTGACCATTGCTGAGCATTGCTATTGTCTTGCTCGTGTATGCTTCACCTTAAGGAAACCGGGATTATATAATCTAATCCCAGATCCCAGTTTTGTTTTCATTAAGATTAGTTTTGCCAGAAATGGAGGAAAATCTATAAAAAGAACACCTTTTGGAGACAGGGTCTCTCTAAATTTCCTAGGCTGGCCGAAAACTCATTATACACATCAGATTGTCATCAAACTCTTGATTCTCAAGGCCTCAACCACCCTAGTGCAAGGATTACAGGAATGCATCAATGTGCTCAATTTCTCTGCTATAAGGTAGACTTTCATATTACTTTACTAGTATGAAGATTTGCCAGCCAGTGCTAAAATGGAAATGTTATTTACAAAGTCCTCGACCTTCCCGCTCACTGGTCCTCCATCCAAACAATCTATCTATTATCTTCACGGATTCCCACTCCTGGGACTTAGGAACTAGTATAAGCACAAGAACAGTTAGTAAAAGAAGCTGGATTAACTTCTGCTTTATAAGAGACACATGGCCAAACCTTGCTGCAAGGGTGGCTAAAACTGAATTCATTGTTCCAAAAAGTAGCTGCTTCATTAAAAATTCTAATACTATTTTAAAATGTAAGCTACTCTAATTCTAACCCAGCAAATAGAAGGCCTGTATGATAAGAAGTTCAAGTCTCTGAAGAAAGAAATTGGAAAAAATATCAGAAGATGGAAAGATCTCCCATGCTCATGGATCAGTAGGATTAACAGTAAAATAAGGCCATCTTACCAAAAACAATCTAGAAATTCAATGCAATCCCCCATGAAAATGCCAGTACAAGTCTATAGATCTCGAAAGAACAATACTCAACTTCATAGGGAAAAACAAAAAACCAAGGATACCTAAAATAATCGTGAACAATAAAAGAATTGGAGGTATCGCCATCCCTGATCTCAAGCTCTACTACAAAGCAGTACTAATTTAAAAAATGCATGGCTTGGTATTGGCATAAAAACGAACAGGTTGATCAATAGAGTCTAATCAAAAACCCAGAAGTAAATCCACACACTTATGGACATTTGATTTTTGACAAGAAGCCAAAATTATACAATGGGGAAAAGAAAGCATCTCCTACAAATAGTCTTGGTCTAACTGCATGTGTGCATGTAGAAGAACGCAAATAGATCCATGTGTATCACACTGCACAAAACTCACAGTCAGGTGCCTCAAAGACCTCAATATAGCACCTGATACACTGAACCTTATAGAAGACAAAGTGGGAAATAGCCTTAAATGCATTGGCACAAGAGACAACTTCCTGAACAGAATACTAATAATGCAAACACAACTAATAGTCAATAAGTGGGACCTCATGAAACAGAGAAGCTCTCTGTAAAACAATGGATATTGTTGAAAGGATGAAAAAGCAGCCTACAGAAGAGGAAAAGATCTTCACCAACCATGGTGAAGTAGGTCTGGTATCCAAAATATATAAAGAACTCAAGAAACTAGATATCAACTAACCAAATAATCTGTATTTCAAAATGGAGTACAGGGCTAAACAGAGAACTCTACAGAGAAATCTCAAATAGTCAAGAAGCCTTAAAGAAATGTTCAGAATCCTTAGCCACCATGAAAATGTAATTCAAAATGGCTCTGAGATTCCATCTTATCCCTGTAAAAATGGCTAAGATCAAAAACACAAATAGCAGCTTATGTTGGCTAGGATGTACATCAAAGGGACCACTCTTCCATTGCTGGTTGGAGTGTAAATTTGTACAGCCTCTTTGGAAATCAATATGGTGGTTTCTTAGAAAATTGAGAATTGACCTCAAGACTCAACTATACTATTCCTGGGCATATACCCAAAGGATGTTTCACCATACCACAAGGGCAATTGCTCAACTATGTTCATAGTAGCTTTATTCATAATAGACAGAAACTAAAACAACCTAGATATTCCTCAACTGAAAAATGGATAAAGTGTGGTACATTTACACCATGGAAAATTACTTAGCTGTTAAAAACAATGACTCCATGAAATTTGCTGGCAAATGGATGGAACTAGAAAAAAAAATCAGCCTGAGTGAGGTAACTCAGACCCAAAAAGGCAAGGTGTGTACTCACTTATAAGTGGATATTACCTCTAAAGGATAACCGTGAGTCCATAGACACAGAGTAGCTAGGTAACAAACAGGGCTGATGACGGGGGGGGGGGGGGCGTGATTATCACTGTGAAGGGGAATAGACATCACAGGTGGACTGGAAGAGGAGACTAGATGGGGCTGGGGATGGGAATAGAAAGCATCAGGTTGGGGGAGGATGGCGGGAGAGGGTACTGTGAGAGACAAGCTAAATGGAGGTGGCATCTCTGGGACAGGCTAGAAACCTTGTGCAATGTAACTTCCCAGGAATCTACTAAGTTGACCCTAACTAAAACTCCTAACAATTGTGGATATGAAACCTGAACTGGCCATCCCCTATAACCAGGCAACACTTCTAGTAGGACACCAACACAGCCACAGAACCTTTGGCCTATAATTTGTCCTGCCTACACCATGTGCTGGGGTGAAGGCGGTGATGCAGAAATTGTGAGAGTGGCCAATGAATGACTGGTCCACTTTGAGACCCATGCTATGAGAAGGAGGCCACGCATCACACTGCCTGGAGGGCCAAGAATCACAAGCTGGGTAGCCCAGAGGCCTAGGATAGAACCAAACATAACTGACAAAAATGTCAGTGAAATGATGCCTAATGCTATTCTGCTATGCTCATTGATTGGTGCCTAGTCAATTATCATCAGAGAAGCCTCACCCAGGAATTGGTGAAAACAGATGCAGAGACCCACAGCCAAACATTAAATTGATCTTGGAGATTTCTGAGGAAGGGAGAGAGGAAGAATTGTAGGAATGAGAGGGGTCGTGGACAACACAAGAAAACCCACAGAATCAACTAACCTGGGCTCATAGAGGCTTAGAAGGTCACTTTCATGAGTCAAGGTCAGCCTGACAAATGACCTCTTATCTGGAAGACAGACAACCAGGGAGCATGGATGGGACTCACCTATGACGTAGGCATTTATGTTACAGTTGTGTACCTTGGTCTTCATGTGGGACTCCTAATATTGGGAGCAGGGGTTATTGCTATCCACAGTATTCTGCCCTTTTCTGAAGAGAAACAGAGGAGTGAATGGTGGGGGTAGGAGAAGAGAGGTGGGGAGAAGGACTGGGAGGAGAGGAGGGAGGGGAAACTGCTGTCAAGATATAAAATAAATACATAAATAAATAGGAAAATGAATTTTTTAAAAAGAAAAATGTAAACCAGTCAAAGGCAACAGTCTCACTGTTCAAACTCTCTCTTATTCTTAAGCTTAGTACACATTTAATACTTCTCTGAGAATGTAATTCCAGATAAGAGGTCATTTTCAGGCTGACCTTGACTCATGAAAGTAACCTTCTCCAGTGTTACACACTCTGTTGCTGTCACCATAAGATTACCTCTAAAATACTATCTTGAGTGTAGTAATGGCAATAGTTAACTTGCTACAAAAAAGGAGAAAGAAATCTGAGAGATCCATCCTGAAGTAGATGGATTAGGGACCCAGACTTAACTAAAAATAAAAAGGAGAGAGCCAGGTAAGTGGGGGATTCCCCTTTCTCTACTTCCTGATGATACAGAGATATTGGCTAACAGTCTCCTGCATCAACAATGAACCAAAAAAGAACACCTTTTTCTTCAGTTGTCTTTCAAGTATTTGGTCACAGAAATGACAAGAAAACCTAATATATAGCCTATGAAACTATAAATATGTTGTTGCTTTATCCATGGATGGAGTCAGAGTTGTCATGATCCAAAATGTCCATAAGACCCATCTCTAAATATTAGTACAATATTGAGAGTCCATCTATCAACACGTGATATTTGTTTTGTTTTGTTTTTTATTCTTTTCTTATTAATTGGATATTTTTATTTACATTTCAAATGTAATTACCTTTCCTGGTTTCCCATCCATACGGGCCATATCTCATCCCCTTCCCCTTCTTCAATGAGGGTGTTCCCCCTCCCCAACCACCCCTCCCTTCATACACACCCTAATGTTCCCCTGCACTGGGGGTTCCAGCCTTGGCAGGACCAATGGCCTCTCCTCCCATTGGTGCCCAACAAGGCCACCCTCTGCCACATATGCAGCTGGAGACAAGGGTCTGTCCATCTGTACTCTTTGGGTAGTGGTTTAGTCCCTGGGAGCTCTGATTGGTTGGCATTGTTGTTCTTATGGCCCTTCAACTCTTTCAATCCTTTCTCTAACTCCTCCAATGGGGACCCCATTCTCAGTTCAATGGTTTGCTGCTGGCATACACTTCTGCATTTGTCATGCTTTGGCTGAGCCTTTCAGGAGACAGCTATATCAGGCTCCTGTCAGCATGCATTTCTTGGCTTCATCAATATCTAGTTTTGGTGGCTGTATATAAATGGCCTCTAATTTCTTTCTCAGCCTGTTTATCCTTTGCGTAGAGGAAGGCTACTGATTTGTTTGAGTTAATTTTATACCTACTTTGCTGAAGTTGTTTATCAGGTTAAGTAGTTCTCTGGTGGAGCTTTTTGGGTCACTTAAATATACTATCACATCATCTGCCAATGGTGATATTTTGATTTCTCCCTTTCCAATTTGTATCCCTTTGACCTCCTTTCATTGTTTGATTGCTCTGACTAGGACTCTGAGTATTATACTGAATAAGTAGGGAGAGAGAGTGGGCAGCCTGGTCTAGTCCCTGATTTTAGTGGGATTGCTTCAAGTTTCTCTCCATTTAGTTTAATGTTAGCTACTGGTTTGCTGTATATTGCTTTTACTATGTTTAGGTATGAGTTTTGAATTCCTGTTCTTTCCAGGACTTTTATCATGAAGGGGTGTTAAATTTTGTCAAATGCTTTCTCAGCACCTAATGAAATGATCATGTGGTTTTTATCTTTGAGTTTGTTTACATAGTGGATTGCATTGATGAATTGTATATTGAACCATCCCTGCATCCCTAGGATGAAGCTTACTTGATCATGATGGATGATCATTTTGATGTGTTCTTGGATTCATTTTGGGAGAATTTTATTGAGTATTTTTATGTCGGTATTCATAATGTAAATTGGTCTGAAGTTCTCTTTTTTTGTTGGGTCTTTGTGTGGTTTATGTATAAGTGTAATAACACATGACATTTTTGAAGGACCCTCACACTTGATAATTTAACTGTGGCTGTTAATGAAGTGGAAGGAGGATAGAATACCATAAACAGCATGCACAAAGTTTATATATTAGGAAAGAATTGACTATGTTTAAAGAACTAAAGAAGGGCCATGTAGGAGGATTTTGAACCCAAATATAATTCTTCTGATATACTTACTTCTTTGATTCATTTTGTGTAATTCTTTTTCCCATATGTACAAAGAGTCAACCAAACAGAGCTTTACTAATATACATGTAAAAGGTTCATTAGGATTATTTCTCTTAAAAATGTACCAAACTCGAGCCTGGAGAGATTGCTCAGAAGTTAAGAGCATTGACTACTCTTCCATAAGACCCAGTTTCAATTCCCAGCACTCCCAAGGCAGCTCACAGTTATCTGTAACCCCAGTCCCAGGGGACCTGGTACCCTCTTCTGACCTATGCAGCCCAGAAGATACATGCAGGCAAAACACCCATATACATAAAATAAAAAATGTAAAACAAAATGTGCCATGCACTTTTAGCAGCTCAGAAACTTTTTAAGGATAAGAAAATATCAAGAACATCCAAGTTAAATTGGTGTCAACCCTGGTGGGTCCTGACAACTAAATGTAAGAGAAAGCACTCATTAGTGGGTCGAAACTCAGCCCAGGATCATTAAAAGGAGCTGGAGCAATGCTAGCTCCTTGGATCAATGGTATACTGAGGTGGTTCTGATGCTGCAACAATGAAATAGTCATAAATCTAAAAGGGAGATTCACTAAAGGTAGCTATAAATTCATTATCACACATCCCATTGAGTGATGGGATCTTGTTTAGTTTGCTTGCTTTTTGTTTTCTTTTTAGTTTTTCTGTTCTGTTTTGTTTTGTTTTTGAGCAAGACTTCAAGTAGATCAGGCTGGTCTCCAATTTTTTATGTAGCTGTGGATGGCCTTGAACTCCTAATTTTCCTGCCTTTACCTCTCACGTGCTAAGAACACACTACTACCACACACCACACACTACTACCACACACCACACACTACCACCACACACCACACACTACCACCACACACTACCACCACACACCACACACTACCACCACACACTACTACCACACACCACACACTACCACCACACACCACACATTACCACCACACACTACCACCACACACCACACACTACCACCACACACTACTACCACACACCACACACTACCACCACACACCACACACTACCACCACACACTACTACCACACAACACACACTACCACCACACATTACTACCACACAACACACACTACCACCACACACCACACACTACCACCACACATTACTACCACACACCACACACTACCACCACACACCACACACTACCACCACACATTACTACCACACACCACACACTACCACCACACACCACACACTACCACCACACATTACTACCACACACCACACACTACCACCACACACCACACACTACCACCACACACTACCACCACACACCACACACTACCACCACACACTACTACCACACACCACACACTACCACCACACACCACACACTACCACCACACACCACACACTACCACACACCACAAGGACCACCACACACCACAAACACCACCACACACCACACACTACCACCACACACCAGAAGCACCACCACAGCCAGCTGTGGCTTATTCTGTGACTCTTGCTTAACAGAAGATGGAAGAAATGATTGTGTGCTAGTGCTAGGTAGGCCCCAGGGTTAAAGAAAACCAGCTTGTAACCTTGTCTGTTGGGACCCTGGAATCCTGAACAACTGCACAATACATTCACTTACACTGCTGAAAGCTGAGGGGTTGAAACTATATGAATGACCTTCCATCAGAGTTCCATACAATTGATTGAAAAAATCTTGAATTTTCTAGACAAAGTGCTCCATTTACTGATTACCACCAATTGACCAACAGCTGATACTGCATAGAACAGAGGAATGTCATCAAGAGACGTCTACACCAAATTTGTGACTCACACAATCACAAGATGCAATACATTTGCTAATGCAGAACAACACATTTTGTAATTCTTTGTTCTGTACAAGTACATATAAACACTGGCCAAAATGCCTTTGGGTTTATGAACTTTTTAAGGTATTAGGTCCATGAGACATTTGAGACTCCTAAGTTTTTTGAGCCTTCTTTCTGTTTCTTGAGTGTGGACTGCTGAGGGAATCCCTCCATTTAGCAGGCTCTAAGATTCTAGAGAAGGTAATTAGTAGAAACATGGTACTGGATATTTTTTTGTTGAATGGAGACCAAATGACCTTCTGTAACTCTTCATCCCACTTACACAGAAAGAAGAGACTGCCCTTAAATAGTAGCTGTTGGATTTCCTTGAGCTGAATATCCTTTGAGATGGAGAATGAATTTAATGGGGTTAAGAAGCAAGCAGTCTCAATACCCAACATCATTGGATTGAGAAACAAACCCATTTATAAAATAGTGGCTGCCTATTTTCTTTGGAAACAACAGTTGAAAAACACCATGATCATCTTCTTTCTAATCAGGCCGTCTTTCAGGTCCTCTGTATCTGCTTCCATTTATAAACACTTGGAATTTGCCCAAGTTATTAATTATTCTTGGTAATTGGGTCAGAAGTGGCAAGAATAATCACAAAGAAGTCTCAAGCTTCAAATAAGCTTGTAGTTTAAAACCAAATATCTTAAGTGCCTAAAGTGAATTACACTGCCTCATTCTGCCTCCCTAGACAGATTACTTAAAAACAATAGAATGGCAGGGGAATGGAAAAAATACAAAGGCACATAACTATGCAACAGAATATAGAAGTACCTAATAGAAAGAGGTCAGACAATGAATTAGGAGACTAAGGGCCTCTAATGTTGTCAATTAGTATCTTTGAGCAAACTTAATCTCTGATTCTCAATCTCTTTCTTGTCTGTGACTGAGGAGAAAAATCTTTTAAAAGTTCTTGAGGTTGCCATGATATTTGTGTAATAATGTAGAAACAACACATTCACATATACACAGAGAGGTTAATATGTGCTGCAAGTGTAAAGATGTAATTTTTTAGAAAAAAAAACTAAATTTTATTTCTCTCCAAAGAATAAAAGGAGAGCTATGTGCAGTCCATGTGTAGAGATTGGCTAATATAACCCATTTGTTTTGAAAATGACAAAATTCATGTCTATAAGAGTTCAATGGCTTGTGAAGACTGCAGATCTGTCGCCTGGAAAAGTATTCTCTTTCTACCCAGCCAAGTCCCAGTCACAGTCTCTTGGGACTCTTGAGTGTCCTTGAATACTTCTGAAGTTACAGGTAATGTCTAGAATGGTTATCAGCATCTATACAGCTCCCAGAACTTTTACTGGTTAAAAAGAGAAGGTCACGAGCCAGTCCCCATCCTCTGTGATCTGTTCTTCAACTAATGCTATTAAGTTATGTATTTGGAGTCTGAAATGTCACTCATAGTCTCCTTTTGAATGCTTGTTCTACAGCTGATGATGCAATTTTGAAAAGATGCAAAGTCTATAGGAGCTTGGACTGCCTTGCTGGCAGAGGTAGGCCACAAAGATTGTGTTTGAACTGGTCCCTTTGCCTCCCAAATGCTGTGATTAAGGGTGTGCACTACCACTGCAATGCCCTCACTTCCATTCTTTTCTTTTTTTTTTCCGGAGCTGGGGACCGAACCCAGGGCCTTGCGGTTGCTAGGCAAGCGCTCTACCACTGAGCCAAATCCCCAACCCCCACCTCACTTCCATTCTTAAAGGGCTGTCTCATCCATTTTTCCTACATCAAGCAAATATGACTTCCTCAAAGTGCAAATTTATTTGTATCAACCTACATAATCTTTCAAAGTTATCCCATAAAAAAATCAAATCATACCGTGACACATCTGACCCTACAAAAGATGGAGCCTACAAATCTGTTTAGCTCCATTTCTTTCCATTCCCTTCCAGTACCAGGTTATGATTGACAGCCTCAAGGCATGCTCACCCTACTATCCCATTCTCCCAGCATGTTTGTGCCTTTCAGAATCCACTTTACTTCCTTGACACATCCACCCAGGAATCCAAATCAACTCTAGTGTCTCCTCCTCTAGAAAATCTTCTATTACTCTAAAGACTGAACTGGAACTTTCATTTTGGTAATTTCTTAACCATGTCTTTTTTATTAGGGGTGTGTGTGTGTGTGTGTGTGTGTGTGTGTGTGTGTGTGTGTGTGTGTTCAAGTATGGGAGGTCCAAAACTACATGTGAAAGCCAGAACATCTCTGGGATGCCATCCACCTTCTTTGAGACAGGAAGTCTCAATGGCCTAGAGCTTGCCAATTCAGCTACACTGGCTGGCCAGGGCTACTTCCTCCCTGGTCCAGGGCTTACAAGCACATACTACCATGCTTGTCATTTTTCCATGAGTGCTTTTATATGGGTTCTGGGGGGAAATCTGGTCCTCTTGCTTACAAAGCAAGCACTTTATTGACTGAGCTCTTTCTCCAGCCCTCCAATTCTTTGCATACTTTGGCATTAAACATTTATGCACATAATAACTTGATAAATGCCAGTATCCACTGTCACAGACTGGGAGGCCCATGGGGTAGTACCCTGTCTCTTGTTCATTATTTGCTCTGGGATTAGTGCCTGGCATTCAGTGGGTGCCCATTTTTTTGAAAGAGAAGTGAAGAAAGTTGATCTCACGATAATATAGTCTGCATCTTTTCATATCATTCTCCAAAAATAGGAAAGTAAATGACCTAAAAGTAGAAGGACTCTACCTTATTTGAGTACTCTCCAAATTCTATTAATTCATAAGTGTAGTACAAAAAGAAGTCTAATTTACAGAAACAGTCCCTACTTTTATAAAATTTCCCTATTTAAGGTCCTCCTTTATATGCCCAAAAAAGGACAACTCTTCGCTCACTGATTTCTGAGTCCAACAGTTTTCCAAACATACTTGACATGATTGTGGAAATTTTACAGTAATAAAAATAAATAAAAAATAAAAGCAAATATATTATGCTTAGTATATGTTTTGTATATGAACATATACAAAAGACAACTCTTTTTCAATCCAAATTTGTTTTAATACAGAGAAAATTCAAAATTTGTCTTTTTTAAGAGAAGACACATATTAAGTTATCAAGAGTCTAATAATTTCTAAACATGTGCTAGGCACTGTGCAACTTTCTTTCAACTACTTTCACAGTCGTTCTACTAGTTTAGGTACTGACACTTTAGCATATGAAGTAAGAACAGAGCTAATCTAGAATCACATTGCTATAAATCGGCCCAGCTGAGTCAAACTTGGAGCCCTTTCCTACACAGAAAAGTTCTCACTATTATCTAGTTATGTTCATTTCCTTTCCCTAAAGTAATCCTTCCAAGATCATGTCTGAGCAGCTGCAGTAAGTATGCTGAAGATAAAATTTCCCTGTGCCTTCATTCACTCTGTGTATTCCTGACCTTTAACTCCTCACTAATGTTTTGAGATATCAACATGGACACACACTTGTACTTCATTCATCTAAACTTAGTCTGCTCAGCTCTTCCTATTGTTTTGTTTTGCTTTGCTTTGTTTTGATTTGTTTTGTTTTGTTTGAGGTGGGAATCCTAGTATGAAGCCTAGGCTAGCCTCAAACTTCCTATCTCCTTATTACCACCTTGAAGTATTGCAATTCCAATAGTGTATCTCCAAGTTTAGCGATTTTGAGAGTGAGGACCATGCTTCATCCGTGTTTGGAACGCCATGCTGAGGGAAGTTGCTGACACTTCATGAATCTTTGTTTAACTAACTGGATAAATATAGGCTGCTGCAGAGGTTACTAAAACCTGCCCATTGCTCCCAAAATATTTAAAATCTAACTGTGTCTGTCTGAGTTAGCCAGAGCCAAGCTGACTCCATGACAGGCTGCAAACTGGCAGTTTGGGAGACCAAACCTAAGTTTCCATTTCCCAGAAATGAGAACCCTTATCCAGGAACCTGTGGTCAGTCAACCAAAGCTGCAGGCGGCCAATCAAAGAACACCTTGTCATCTGGCCTGAAGCAAGAATAGGTAGCTAGAATGAGTAAGCAACTCCTTGGGAAGTCTCCAGAGCCTAGCCAACTGTACAATCACTCAAACCCCTAGAGGTAGAACAAACCAATCAAGGTAAAGGGCACATTAACCTCCCTGGAACTCCCTTAACTGACAATATAAAGCTGGGCCTATGAGTCTACCAGAGGTCTTCCATTTAGATGCATGGTAGACCCCTTCATGCTGGTCTCTATAAAATAAACACTCTTTGCTTTTGCAAACTATTTCAGTCTGGGGTATCACAGACCTTAACATCTGGAAAGAGAAAATATACACCAGAAACAATAATAGAAGACAGCAATGAAAATATCAGAGTCAAAAAGACTGCCAAAAATGTTTCATGGAAGAACGAACACTGGACTGGTTGAAGTTTTAAAAATGTGATGGGATTCCAATAAACTAAGAATATGTTCATAAAAAATATTCTAGGTATAAGAAATAGTATGACTAGCAATGAAAAATAAAGAAAGTCTAAAATCTACCCATTTACTTCATTTAGATGAAGCATAGAATATAGGTAAGAGATATACTTGGTAAGTTGGTTAAAATCGAGTCAAGGGGAAACAAGTATTAGAATATAGATTAATGCAATGGGCAATGGGAAAGAGTGAGATTTTAGGAACAGCTTACTTGGGGACCATGTAGAAGACAGAATGAGAAGTAGTGTGGCTTTGGAGCAATCCCTAGAAAGATAGAAAGGATATTTCTCAGATCAGAAGAAAATGTATTCTTAGCTCTACTGGGAGAAGGACTCAGAAATGTGAATTTAATGCCATGTCCCCTATTACCAACAAGGCATACTGAATAGAAACAGTCAAGAGTCAAGAAAGACACTGGTTCTCCTAAATGTGCCAGTGTTTTCATTTTTTATCTAAACTAACAGATCTCTCCCTTTTTTGGTATTTATAGATTGAATGAAGAGAATATTCCAGGCTGCTAACTCCTCTGGGATTAGTCTTCAGCAGATGGTAGGAGAGATGTGTCATAATACCACCTGAGCTTTGTCGGTGAGGAACTCTGAGGTATGGTCCATCTCCCAGGGATCCCTAAGGAGATTGGTTGACCCCAGTTACTTACAGCAGTGACTTATGCCTTTCACTCTTTCCCCCAACTGGCTGTTCTCCCTTCCTGAGTCACTTCCCTACAATATACCACAGCTGTCCCCTAGAGAAATTTCAGGAGTTAATGGTCTTTCTTGGAAAAAATCACATGAAAATTGGATTCTAGGTGAATTCAAACTGCCTTACTTAGTTTAGGGTGCTGTAACAAAGTTCCATAGACCAGGAAGCTTAACCAACAAACACGTGTTCCTTGTGGTGCTGGGGGATGAGGAATCCCTTACTGAAATGTCAACATATATAGTGTTTGGTGATACTTCTCCAGTTTTACAGAAGGCCACTTTCTCATGACCTCTCATGACAAAAAAAAATCATCTGTCTCTCAACTATTTTTTAAGGAATTTTACATTTTAATAGAAATCATAGGGGAGGGGGGAGGGGGATGTTTGCCCGGGAACCTGGAAAGGGAATAACACTCGAAATGTATATAAGAAATACTCAAGTTAATAAAAAAAAAAAATAAGTGACCCCCAAATCTCATTCAATTGCGCTCATGTCACTCCAGTGCAGATAGCAGAGGAGGGGGAGGGGCTCTCTTCCATACAATGGATCGCTGCTCATCCCAGTGACACAGACATCTATAAAGGTATATTTCCAAAGTCCCCATAAGAAATTACAAGGAAGAACTATAAAAAAAAAAAAAAGACACCCGCGGATCACGGCCCGCAGCAGCTCTCTGCTCCCAGACCCGGTGAGAGAGAGACCCAACCGCCTGGTCAGGTGGGCACTCCTGAGGCTGCAGAGCGGAAGAGACCACCAACTCTGCTCACCCCTGCCCACATCCCTGGCCCAAGAGGAAACTGTATAAGGCCTCTGGGCTCCCGTGGGGGAGGGCCCAGGAGCGGCAGGACCCCTGCCTGAGACACCGCCGGAAACTGAAAGAAACAGACTGGATAAAGAGTTCTCTGCACCCAAATCCTGTGGGAGGGAGAGATAACTAAACCTTCAGAGAGGCAGACAAGCCTGGGAAACCAGAAGAGACTGCTCCCTGCACACACATCTCGGACGCCAGAGGAAAAAGCCAAAGACCATCTGGAACCCTGGTGCACTGAAGCTCCCGGAAGGGGCGGCACAGGTCTTCCTGGTTGCTGCCACTACAGAGAGCCCATGGGCAGCACCCCACGAGCGAACTTGAGCCTCGGGACCACAGGTAAGACCAAATTTTCTGCTGCAAGAAAGCTGCCTGGTGAACTCAAGACACAGGCCCACAGGAACAGATGAAGACCTGTAGAGAAGAAAAACTACACGCCCGAAAGCAGAACACTCTGTCCCCATAACTGACTGAAAGAGAGGAAAACAGGTCTACAGCACTCCTGACACACAGGCTTATAGGACAGTCTAGCCACTGTCAGAAATAGCAGAACAAAGTAAAACTAGAGATAATCTGATGGCGAGAGGCAAGCGCAGGAACCCAAGCAACAGAAACCAAGACAACATGGCACCATCGGAGCCCAATTCTCCCATCAAAACAAACATGGAATATCCAAACACACCAGAAAAGCAAGATCTATTTTCAAAATCATTTTTGATCATGATGCTGGAGGACTTCAAGAAAGACATGAAGAACTCCATTAGAGAACAAGTAGAAGCCTACAGAGAGGAATCGCAAAAATGCCTGAAAGAATCGCAAAAATCCCTGAAAGAATTCCAGGAAAACATAAATAAACAAGTAGAAGCCCATAGAGAGGAGACACAAAAATCCCTGAAAGAATTCCAGGAAAACATAAATAAACAAGTAGAAGCTCTTGAGAGGAGACACAAAAATCCCTGAAAGAATTCCAGGAAAACACAATCAAACAGTTGAAGGAATTAAAAATGGAAATAGAAGCAATCAAGAAAGAACACATGGAAACAACCCTGGATATAGAAAACCAAAGGAAGAGACAAGGAGCTGTAGATACAAGCTTCACCAACAGAATACAAGAGATGGAAGAGAGAATCTCAGGAGCAGAAGATTCCATAGAAATCATTGACTCAACTGTCAAAGATAATGTAAAGCGGAAAAAGCTACTGGTCCAAAACATACAGGAAATCCAGGACTCAATGAGAAGATCAAACCTAAGGATAATAGGTATAGAAGAGAGTGAAGACTCCCAGCTCAAAGGACCAGTAAATATCTTCAACAAAATCATAGAAGAAAACTTCCCTAACCTAAAAAAAGAGATACCCATAGGCATACAAGAAGCCTACAGAACTCCAAATAGATTGGACCAGAAAAGAAACACCTCCCGTCACATAATTGTCAAAACACCAAACGCACAAAATAAAGAAAGAATATTAAAAGCAGTAAGGGAAAAAGGTCACGTAACATATAAAGGGAGACCTATCAGAATCACACCAGACTTCTCGCCAGAAACTATGAAGGCCAGAAGATCCTGGACTGATGTCATACAGACCCTAAGAGAACACAAATGCCAGCCCAGGTTACTGTATCCAGCAAAACACTCAATTAACATTGATGGAGAAACCAAGATATTCCATGACAAAACCAAATTTACACAATATCTTTCCACAAATCCAGCACTACAAAGGATAATAAATGGTAAAGCCCAACATAAGGAGGCAAGCTATACCCTAGAAGAAGCAAGAAACTAATCGTCTTGGCAACAAAACAAAGAGAATGAAAGCACACAAACATAACCTCACATCCAAATATGAATATAAAGGGAAGCAATAATCACTATTCCTTAATATCTCTCAATATCAATGGCCTCAACTCCCCAATAAAAAGACATATATTAACAAACTGGATACGCAACGAGGACCCTGCATTCTGCTGCCTACAGGAAACACACCTCAGAGACAAAGACAGACACTACCTCAGAGTGAAAGGCTGGAAAACAACTTTCCAAGCAAATGGTCAGAAGAAGCAAGCTGTAGTAGCCATTCTAATATCAAATAAAATCAATTTCCAACTAAAAGTCATCAAAAAAGATAAGGAAGGACACTTCATATTCATCAAAGGAAAAATCCACCAAGATGAACTCTCAATCCTAAATATCTATGCCCCAAATACAAGGGCACCTACATACGTAAAAGAAACCTTACTAAAGCTCAAAACACACATTGCACCTCACACAATAATAGTGGGAGATTTCAACACACCACTCTCATCAATGGACAGATCATGGAAACAGAAATTAAACAGTGATGTCAACAGACTAAGAGAAGTCATGAGCCAAATGGACTTAACGGATATTTATAGAACATTCTATCCTAAAGCAAAAGGATATACCTTCTTCTCAGCTCCTCATGGTACTTTCTCCAAAATTGACCATATAATTGGTCAAAAAACGGGCCTCAACAGGTACAGAAAGATAGAAATAATCCCATGCGTGCTGTCGGACCACCACAGCCTAAAACTGGTCTTCAATAACAATAAGGGAAGAATGCTCACATATACGTGGAAATTGAACAATGCTCTACTCAATGATAACCTGGTCAAGGAAGAAATAAAGAAAGAAATTAAAAACTTTTTAGAATTTAATGAAAATGAAGATACAACATACCCAAACTTATGGGACACAATGAAAGCTGTGCTAAGAGGAAAACTCATAGCGCTGAGTGCCTGCAGAAAGAAACAGGAAAGAGCATATGTCAGCAGCCTGACAGCACACCTAAAAGCTCTAGAACAAAAAGAAGCAAATACACCCAGGAGGAGTAGAAGGCAGGAAATAATCAAACTCAGAGCTGAAATCAACCAAGTAGAAACAAAAAGGACCATAGAAAGAATCAACAGAACCAAAAGTTGGTTCTTTGAGAAAATCAACAAGATAGATAAGCCAGACTAACGAGAGGACACAGAGAGTGCATCCAAATTAACAAAATCAGAAATGAAAAGGGAGACATAACTACAGGTTCAGAGGAAATTCAAAAAATCATCAGATCTTACTATAAAAACCTATATTCAACAAAATTTGAAAATCTTCAGGAAATGGACAATTTCCTAGACAGATACCAGGTATCGAAGTTAAATCAGGAACAGATAAACCAGTTAAAGAACCCCATAAGTCCTAAGGAAATAGAAGCAGTCATTAAAGGTCTCCCAACCAAAAAGAGCCCAGGTCCAGACGGGTTTAGTGCAGAATTCTATCAAACCTTCATAGAAGACCTCATACCAATATTATCCAAACTATTCCACAAAATTGAAACAGATGGAGCACTACCGAATTCCTTCTACGAAGCCACAATTACTCTTATACCTAAACCACACAAAGACACAACAAAGAAAGAGAACTTCAGACCAATTTCCCTTATGAATATCGATGCAAAAATACTCAATAAAATTCTGGCAAACCGAATTCAAGAGCACATCAAAACAATCATCCACCATGATCAAGTAGGCTTCATCCCAGGCATGCAGGGATGGTTTAATATACGGAAAACCATCAACGTGATCCATTATATAAACAAACGGAAAGAAGAGAACCACATGATCATTTCATTAGATGCTGAGAAAGCATTTGACAAAATTCAACACCCCTTCATGATAAAAGTCCTGGAAAGAATAGGAATTCAAGGCCCATACCTAAACATAGTAAAAGCCACATACAGCAAAACAGTTGCTAACATTAAACTAAATGGAGAGAAACCTGAAGCAATCCCACTAAAATCAGGGACTAGACAAGGCTGCCCACTCCCTCCCTACTTATTCAATATAGTTCTTGAAGTTCTAGCCAGAGCAATCAGACAACAAAAGGAGATCAAGGGGATACAGACCGGAAAAGAAGAGGTCAAAATATCACTATTTGCAGATGACATGATAGTTTATTTAAGTGATCCCAAAAGTTCCACCAGAGAACTACTAAAGATGATAAACAACTTCAGCAAAGTGGCTGGGTATAAAATTAACTCAAATAAATCAGTTGCCTTCCTCTATACAAAAGAGAAACAAGCCGAGAAAGAAATTAGGGAAACGACACCCTTCATAAAAGACCCAAATAATATAAAGTACCTCGGTGTGACTTTAACCAAGCAAGTAAAAGATCTGTACAATAAGAACTTCAAGACACTGAGGAAAGAAATTGAAGAAGACCTCAGAAGATGGAAAGATCTCCCATGCTCATGGATTGGCAGGATTAATATAGTAAAAATGGCCATTTTACCAAAAGCAATCTACAGATTCAATGCAATCCCCATCAAAATACCAATCCAATTCTTCAAAGAGTTAGACAGAACAATTTGCAAATTCATCTGGAATAACAAAAAACCCAGGATAGCTAAAGCTATCCTCAACAATAAAAGGACTTCAGGGGAAATCACTATCCCTGAACTCAAGCAGTATTACAGAGCAATAGTGATAAAAACTGCATGGTATTGGTACAGAGACAGACAGATAGACCAATGGAATAGAATTGAAGACCCAGAAATGAACCCACACACCTATGGTCACTTGATTTTTGACAAAGGAGCCAAAACCATCCAATGGAAAAAAGATAGCATTTTCAGCAAATGGTGCTGGTTCAACTGGAGGGCAACATGTAGAAGAATGCAGATCGATCCATGCTTATCACCCTGTACAAAGCTTAAATCCAAGTGGATCAAGGACCTCCACATCAAACCAGACACACTCAAACTAATAGAAGAAAAACTAGGGAAGCATCTGGAACACATGGGCACTAGAAAACATTTCCTGAACAAAACAACAATGGCTTATGCTCTAAGATCAAGAATCGACAAATGGGATCTCATAAAACTGCAAAGCTTCTGTAAGGCAAAGGACACTGTGGTTAGGACAAAACGGCAACCAACAGATTGGGAAAAGATCTTTACCAATCCTACAACAGATAGAGGCCTTATATCCAAAATATACAAAGAACTCAAGAAGTTAGACCGCAGGGAAACAAATAACCCTATTAAAAAATGGGGTTCAGAGCTAAACAAAGAATTCACAGCTGAGGAATGCCGAATGGCTGAGAAACACCTAAAGAAATGTTCAACATCTTTAGTCATAAGGGAAATGCAAATCAAAACAACCCTGAGATTTCACCTCACACCAGTGAGAATGGCTACCATCAAAAACTCAGGTGACAGCAGATGCTGGCGAGGATGTGGAGAAAGAGGAACACTCCTCCATTGTTGGTGGGATTGCAGACTGGTAAAACCATTCTGGAAATCAGTCTGGAGGTTCCTCAGAAAATTGGACATTGAACTGCCTGAGGATCCAGCTATACCTCTCTTGGGCATATACCCAAAAGATGCCTCAACATATAAAAGAGACACGTGCTCCACTATGTTCATCGCAGCCTTATTTATAATAGCCAGAAGCTGGAAAGAACCCAGATGCCCTTCAACAGAGGAATGGATACAGAAAATGTGGTACATCTACACAATGGAATATTACTCAGCTATCAAAAACAACGAGTTTATGAAATTCGTAGGCAAATGGTTGGAACTGGAAAATATCATCTTGAGTGAGCTAACCCAATCACAGAAAGACATACATGGTATGCACTCATTGATAAGTGGCTATTAGCCCAAATGCTTGAATTACCCTAGATCCCTAGAACAAACGAAACTCAAGACGGATGATCAAAATGTGAATGCTTCACTCCTTCTTTAAATGAGGAAAAAGAATACCCTTGGCAGGGAAGGGAGAGGCAAAGATTAAAACAGAGACTGAAGGAACACCCATTCAGAGCCTGCCCCACATGTGGCCCATACATATACAGCCACCCAATTAGACAAGATGGATGAAGCAAAGAAGTGCAGACCGACAGGAGCCGGATGTAGATCGCTCCTGAGAGACACAGCCAGAATACAGCAAATACAGAGGCGAATGCCAGCAGCAAACCACTGAACTGAGAATAGGTCCCCTGTTGAAGGAATCAGAGAAAGAACTGGAAGAGCTTGAAGGGGCTCGAGACCCCAAAAGTACAACAATGTCAAGCAACCAGAGCTTCCAGGGACTAAGCCACTACCTAAAGACTATACATGGACTGACCCTGGACTCTGACCCCATAGGTAGCAATGAATATCCTAGTAAGAGCACCAGTGGAAGGGGAAGCCCTGGGTCCTGCTAAGACTGAACCCCCAGTGAACTAGCTTGTTGGGGGGAGGGCGGCAATGGGGGGAGGATGGGAAGGGGAGCACCCATAAAGAAGGGGAGGGGGGAGGGGGATGTTTGCCCGGGAAACCGGGAAAGGGAATAACACTGAAAATGTATACAAGAAATACTCAAGTTAATAATAATTTTTAAAAAAGACTCATATTGCTACATTTTTAGATCAGTATTACTTGGTTTTGCCCTAGGTTTTGTCCCTAGGCTATTAAGTCTCAGGTTCTTGGTCACCCAAGCAGTGTTGGATATGAATTCCTTCATGTGGAATGAATTTTAAGTCAGATCCATTATTGGTTGGTTACTCCCACAAGCTTTGAGCCACCATTGCCCTAGTATATTTTGCAGACAGGACACCATTGTAGATAAAGGGTTTATGGCTGGTGTGATGTTTACATTTCTCTCTTGATAGCATGCAGAGTACCTTCCTATATCAAAGACAACTGGAACATAAGAGCGAGGGCTCCATGTAAGCAACAGCTCTACATCTCCATATTCATAGAATTGCATAGGTGTTGTCTTCTGCAATGGAGCCTTGCTCTCCATTCGTGGAGAACAACCTATAGCCTGCGCAACAGCCTGGATTTGGAGGTTGCTGTGCGGCCCATTCAGCCAACTGAAACCCAGAGATTATTTGATAAAAAGAGAATGCCAGTTGAGGCTTTGTCTCCCCCATTATTTTGGTGATTTCATTTAGATCACCTTCATATTTGTATATATTTTGCAAAGCGTGAACTGTATTAGGTTTTCATACTACTTCTCAATGGCCATTAATCTTAGCTGTCTCTCCCTGCATTCTCTTCTTTCCTCCCCTCTTCCTCCCCTCTTAAATTGATTATTCTGTTCCAATCTCCTTTCATTCACCCATAACTATCTATTCTATTTGCCTTTCCTAGGGGGATATATATGCCATTCCCAGTCCTTTATTCTATACCTATTCTCTGTGATTCTATGGTTTGTAGCTTGTTTTGTCTTTTTCTTTTATTGAATTTTTTATTTACATTTCAAATGATATCCCCTTTCCCAGTTATCCCTCCAGAAACCTGCCATCTGTTGCTATAAAATTATAAAACATACTGTCTTGAACTAGATTCAGCACCTTGGTGCCCCATGACATCTGTTAGACATCTTCATCTCAGTCAGCAAAACGTCTCACCTGCTTTGTTCCATCCCATATCACACAGTTGATGGCTACTCTCTAAGCCTAGCAACAATCTCTCTACCCATCTGGTTCCCAAGGCAGGTTGCCATCATGCCAGATATACACATCCCAATTCTGTGGCGGCCCAGTGTCTCCATCCACTACATACTTTCTTGAACTCAATTAAATCACCACACGAAAGAACATACAACACAATAATATATAATTGATAATATATAATTTCTCACCTAGACATACAAAGCCTAGCACATATCCATCCCTTAAGAATATCCATAATAACTTGTAAATGTACAGAGAGAAATCTTAACATCCACGTCCATGTTCTCTCAGCTGCTCTTCCTCCCTTCTCTCCAGTCTCCTCCTCCTCTCTAAAACTTTTCTTCCACCCATCCTTCCTTCTCATCCAATGACAGGCCTCATTCTATCTTGTACCTGCCTTCACCTGCATAATGACATCATCCTACAGCTATCCTATCTTCCCTCCCCTTCTACTTGATTATCATTGAAGTAACAGAAATATCCATGTCTGAGCAAATATATACTATATTTTTCTTTCAGGGTCTAGGTTACCTTACTCAAGATGATTTTTTTCTAGTTCTATATATTTGCCTGCAAATTCATCATTTTTTCCATTTATTTATTCATTTACTTTACATCGAAATCACAGCACCCACCTCCTCTCAGTCTCCCCTTGTGCAATTTTTTTTATTGATCATTCCTGTCGTTTACATCCCAAATGATATCCCCTTTCCTGGTTACCCCTCCATACCCCTCCCATCCTATCTACTCTCTCTCCCCTCCCCTTTTCCTGTATGAGGGTCCTTCCCTTTCCACCCACCCACTCCTGCCCCACAGCTCCAGCATCTCACTAAGCTGGGGCGTCAAACATCCACAAAACCAAGGACCTCCCCTCCCATTGATGTCAGACAAGACCATCGTCTACTACATATGTACCTGGAGCCATGCATCTTTCCTTGTACATTCCTTGGTTGGTAGTCTAGTCCCTAAGAGCACTAGTCCCTAAGAGACAGCCTACATTATTCTTCCTATGGGATTACAATCCCCCTCAGCTCCCCCAGTCCTTCTTCCAGCTCCCGCACCAGAATCCTGAGCTCCATCACTCTGATGGTTGGCTGTGAGCATCAGCATCTGCATTGGTCAGTTGCTTGCAGAACCTCCAGGGAACAGCCACACCAGGTTCCTGTCAGCAAGTGCCTCTTGGCAGCAGCAACAGTGTCAGGGTTTAGAGTCTATAGACAGAATTGATCCCTATGTGGGGTAGTCCCCTGATGGCCCTTCCTTCAGTCTCTGCTCCAATTTTTGTTCCTGTCTTTCTTTTGGACAGGAATATTTCTGGGTTAAAAACTTTGAGATGGGTGGGTGACCCTATCCCTGAGCTAGTGGGTAAACCTATTAAAAATGGGGTATAGAGCTGAACAGAATTCTCAACTGAGGAATATCAAATGGCCAAGAAGCACTTAAAGAAATGTTCAGCATCCTCTTGGTATAGCTAGATGCTGAGGTAGATTGATTCCCATCTCCCAGAGGAGCTGCCACGCCGATTTCCATAGTTGCTCTATAGGTTTGTATTCCTACTAGAAAGGAATGAGTGTTCCCTTTACTCCAAGTCCTCTCCAGCATGAGTTGTCATTTGTCTTATTGATCTTAACCATTCTGACTGGTGTAAGATAAGATCTCAAAGTAGATTTGATTCACATTTCCCTGACGGCTAATGATATTGAACTTTTAAAAATTATTTCTTAGCCATTTGAATTTACTCTATTGAAAATCTCTGTTTATATCTGTACCCCATTTTAAGCTGAATTATTAGTTTTCCTGATATCTAGTGTTTCAAATTAATATAAATATATTTTGGATGTTAGTCCCCTATCAGTTGTAGAGTTGGTAAAACTCCTTTTCCATTCTGTAGCCTTCTGCTTTATCTGAATGGCTGTGCCCTTTGCTCTAGAGAAGCTTTTCCATCTCATGAGAGTCCATATTAATTGTTGATCTTAAAGCCTGCACTCTGTGTGTTCTGTTTGGAAAGTTGTCTCCTGTGCCAATGCACCCAAGGTTATTCCCCACTTTTTCTTCTATCAGGTTCAGTGTATCTAGTTTTAGGTTGAGATCTTTAATCCATTTGGAGTTGAGTTATGTGAAGGATGACAAGTATGTATCCATTTGCATTCTTGTACATGCAACCATCCAGTTGACCATTTGTTGATAATCATTTGTTTTTTTAAGTGTGTATTTATGGGTATTTATTAAAAATCCAGTTCCAGTGGTGTTTAGACTTATGTTTGTTACCTTAATTTAATTCTACTGATCAATGTATCTGTTTATTACTATAGCTCTATAGTACAATTATAGTCAAGAATGGTGATACCGCCAGCATTTCTTTTATTGTTCAGGATCGTTCTAGGATTTTCTGTGTTCCCATATGAAGCTGAAACATATCCTTTCAAGATTTGTGAAGAATTCTGTTGGAATTTTGGTTGGAATTTGGAATTTTGGGGATTTGATTGGAATTTATTTGCATTTAATGTATAGATTGCTTCTTGGTAAGATAGCCATTTTTACAATGTTAGTCATACTGGTAGATCCATGAGCAAAGGAGATCGTTCCATCTTTTGATATTTTCTTCGATTTCTTTCTTCAATATCTTAAAATTCTAATAAGTCTTTAACTTGCTTAGTTATATGTACTCCAAGATATTTTATATTATTTATATTATTTGAGGCTATTGTAAAGGGTGTTGTTTCCCGGGTTTCTTTCGCAGTTTGTGATTTGTATATAGGAGAGCTACTGGTTTTTGTCAATTAATTTTGTATCCAGCTAATTTCCTGAATGTGTTTATCAGTTGTAGGAATTTCTAGTTGAAATTTCCTGAATCACTTAAGTATACTATCTTATTGTCAAATAAAGATAATTTGACTTCTTCCTTTCCAATTTGTATCTTTTGATCTTCTTCAGTTGTCTAGCTAAGACTTCAAGTACTAAACTGAAAGGCTATGGAGAGAGTGGACAAGCATAACTTTTCTTGATTTTAGCGGGATTACTTTGGATTTCTCTGCATTTAGGTCAATATTGGCTATGGACTTCCTGTAAACTGCCTTTATTATGTTGAGGTATGTCACTTGTATTCACTACTCCCTCCAGGACTTTTATCATGAAGGGGTGTGTTGGAGTTTGCCAAAGGTTTCTTTTTTTTTTTCTTTTTCTTTTTTTCGGAGCTGGGGACCGAACCCAGGGCCTTGCGTTTGCTAGGCAATCGCTCTACCACTGAGCTAAATCCCCAACCCCTTGCCAAAGGTTTCTTTCTACACCTAAAGAGATTATCATATGTGTTTTATCTTTTTATTATTTTCTATTGATTCTATTTTCTATTCAATTTTCTATTGATTCATGTATGTTAAACCATCCCTGCACATCTGGGATAATGATGGCAGATGATCTTTTTGATAGATTTTTGGATACTGTTTGCTGATATTTTATTGAGAAATATTCCATCTCTGTTCATAAGGGAAATTGGTCTCTAATACTCTTTCTTTGTTGGGTCTGTATGTGCTTAGAGTGTTGGGGTAACAGGCCTCATAAATCAAATTGGGCAATGTTCTCTCTGTTTCTGTTTTGTGGATTAATTTGAAGAGTATTAGCATTAGCTCTTCTTTGAAAGGCTGGCAGAATTATGCACTAAAATCATATGGTCTTAAGCTTTTCTTGGTTAGGAGAGTTTTAATGACTACTTCTATTTCTCTAGTGGTTATATATCTATTTAAATTGCTGTCTGATCTTGATTTAACTTTGGTAAGTGGTATGTATTGAGAAAAGTATGCATTTCTTTTAGATTTCTAATTATTTGCAGTACAGGACTTAAGATTCTCTGGTTTGCCTCACTATCTATTGTAATGTCACCCTTTTGATCTCTAATCTTGTTAAATTAGATATTTTCTTTCCACCTTACATTTAATAGTGATAAGGGACTGTCAGTAGTATTTATTTTATCAAAGGACCAACTCTTTATTTCACTGATTCTTTTTATTGTTTTTCTTGTTTATATTCTATTGATTTCAGCCTTTAGTTCGATTATTTCAGCCCTTGCCATCTATTCCTTTTGGCTGTGATTTCTTCTTTTTGTTCTTGAGATTTCAGGTCTTCTGATAAGTTGTTATTATAAGATCTCTCCAATTTTGTTATATAGGTACTTAGTGTTATAAATGTGCCTTCCTTGTGTCCCATAAATTTGAGTATGATTTATACTAATTTTCATTCAATTCTAGGAAAACTCATTAATTTCTCTGTTTATTTATACCTTGACCTGCATTTCATTCAGTAGAGTGTTGTGCAGTTTTCAATAGTTCATAAGCTGTCCATTGTTGATCTATAATAGTTTTAAACCATAATGGTAAGATAGAAGGCAAGGTGCAATTTCAATTTTCCTGTATTTGTTGAGACTTGCTTTGTGTCTGAGTAGGTGGTCAATTTTGGAAATATTTTCAAAAAATGCTAAGAAGGTGGTATTTTTGTGTTTGAGTAATGATTATGTAACTATGTTAGGTCTATATGGTTTATTACATCACTTAGCTCCACCAATTCTCTGTTTAGTTTTTTCTGGATCACCTATCTTTAAGTGAGAGTGAGGTACTGAATTTTCCAACAATCAGTGTATGAGGGTCATATTATGATTTAAGCTGTAGTAGTGTTTCTTTTACAAGCTGGGTATTCTTATGTTTGGGGCATAGATGTTAAGAATTTCAATGTGCTTTTTGTGGACTTTTCCTTTGATGAGTATGCGGTGTTCTTCCCTACCTCTTCTGATTAGTTTTAATTTGAAGTCTGTTTTGACAAGTATAAAAGTGGTCAGCGACTTGTTTTTTAAGTTCATTTGCCCGGAATACATTTTTCCAACCCATTACCCAACGGTTATGTCTATCCTTGTTGTTAAGATATGTTTCTTGAATTCAGCAGAAGGACAGATCCTGATTGCACATTCATTCTGCTAGTCTGTGTCTTGTTATTAAGAAATTGACAATATTGATGTTGAAAGGTATCAATGACCAATGATTTTTTTGATTCTTTTTTTTTGTTGTTTGTGGTGGTGATGGTGGTGATGGTAGTGGTGGTGATGGGTGTGTGTGTGAGTGTGTGTGTGTGTGTGTGTGTGTGTGTGTGTGTGTGTGCAGGCACATACATACACACATGCTTCTCTTCTTTTTTTTTTTAATTAACTTGAGTATTTCTTATATACATTTCAACTGTTATTCCCTTTCCCGGTTTCCGGGCAAACATCCCCCTCCCCCCTCCCCTTCCTTATGGGTGTCCCCCTCCCAACCCTCCCCCCATTGCCGCCCTCCCCCCATAGTCTAGTTCACTGGGGGTTCAGTCTTAGCAGGACCCAGGGCTTCCCCTTCCACTGGTGCTCTTACTAGGATATTCATTGCTACCTATGGGGTCAGAGTCCAGGGTCAGTCCATGTATAGTATTTAGGTAGTGGCTTAGTCCCTGGAAGCTCTGGTTGCTTGACATTGTTGTACTTTTGGGGTCTCAAGCCCCTTCAAGCTCTTCCAGTTCTTTCTCTGATTCCTTCAACGGGGGACCTATTCTCAGTTCAGTGGTTTGCTGCTGGCATTCGCCTCTGTATTTGCTGTATTCTGGCTGTGTCTCTCAGGAGCGATCTACATCCGGCTCCTGTCTGTCTGCACTTCTTTGCTTCATCCATCTTGTCCAATTGGGTGGCTGTATATGTATGGGCCACCTGTGGGGCAGGCTCTGAATGGGTGTTCCTTCAGTCTCTGTTTTAATCTTTGCCTCTCCCTTCCCAGCCAAGGGTATTCTTTTTCCTCATTTAAATAAGGAGTGAAGCATTCACATTTTGATCATCCGTCTTGAGTTCCGTTTGTTCTAGGGATCTAGGGTAATTCAAGCATTTGGGCTAATAGCCACTTATCAATGAGTGCATACCATGTATGTCTTTCTGTGATTGGGTTAGCTCACTCAGGATGATATTTTCCAGTTCCAACCATTTGCCTACGAATTTCATAAACTCGTTGTTTTTGATAGCTGAGTAATATTCCATTGTGTAGATGTAACACATTTTCTGTATCCATTCCTCTGTTGAAGGGCATCTGGGTTCTTTCCAGCTTCTGGCTATTATAAATAAGGCTGCGATGAACATAGTGGAGCACGTGTCTCTTTTATATGTTGAGGCATCTTTTGGGTATATGCCCAAGAGAGGTATAGCTGGATCCTCAGGCAGTTCAATGTCCAATTTTCTGAGGAACCTCCAGACTGATTTCCAGAATGGTTTTACCAGTCTACAATCCCACCAACAATGGAGGAGTGTTCCTCTTTCTCCACATCCTCGCCAGCATCTGCTGTCACCTGAGTTTTTGATGGTAGCCATTCTCACTGGTGTGAGGTGAAATCTCAGGGTTGTTTTGATTTGCATTTCCCTTATGACTAAAGATGTTGAACATTTCTTTAGGTGTTTCTCAGCCATTCGGCATTCCTCAGCTGTGAATTCTTTGTTTAGCTCTGAACCCCATTTTTTAATAGGGTTATTTGTTTCCCTGCGGTCTAACTTCTTGAGTTCTTTGTATATTTTGGATATAAGGCCTCTATCTGTTGTAGGATTGGTAAAGATCTTTTCCCAATCTGTTGGTTGCCGTTTTGTCCTAACCACAGTGTCCTTTGCCTTACAGAAGCTTTGCAGTTTTATGAGATCCCATTTCTTGATCGATTCTTGATCTTAGAGCATAAGCCATTGGTGTATTGTTCAGGAAATTTTTTCCAGTGCCCATGTGTTCCAGATGCTTCCCTAGTTTTTCTTCTATTAGTTTGAGTGTGTCTGGTTTGATGTTGAGGTCCTTGATCCACTTGGACTTAAGCTTTGTACAGGGTGATAAGGATGGATCAATCTGCATTCTTCTACATGTTGCCCTCCAGTTGAACCAGCACCATTTGCTGAAAATGCTATCTATTTTCCATTGGATGGTTTTGGCTCCTTTGTCAAAAATCAAGTGACCATAGGTGTGTGGGTTCATTTCTGGGTCTTCAATTCTATTCCATTGGTCTATCTGTCTGTCTCTGTACCAATACCATGCAGTTTTTATCACTATTGCTCTGTAATACTGCTTGAGTTCAGGGATAGTGATTCCCCCTGAAGTCCTTTTATTGTTGAGGATAGCTTTAGCTATCCTGGGTTTTTTGTTATTCTAGATGAATTTGCAAATTGTTCTGTCTAACTCTTTGAAGAATTGGATTGGTATTTTGATGGGGATTGCATTGAATCTGTAGATTGCTTTTGGTAAAATGGCCATTTTTACTATATTAATCCTGCCAATCCATGAGCATGGGAGATCTTTCCATCTTCTGAGGTCTTCTTCAATTTCTTTCCTCAGTGTCTTGAAGTTCTTATTGTACAGATCTTTTACTTGCTTGGTTGAAGTCACACCGAGGTACTTTATATTATTTGGGTCTATTATGAAGGGTGTCGTTTCCCTAATTTCTTTCTCGGCTTGTTTCTCTTTTGTATAGAGGAAGGCAACTGATTTATTTGAGTTAATTTTATACCCAGCCACTTTGCTGAAGTTGTTTATCATCTTTAGTAGTTCTCTGGTGGAACTTTTGGGATCACTTAAATAAACTATCATGTCATCTGCAAATAGTGATATTTTGACCTCTTCTTTTCCGGTCTGTATCCCCTTGATCTCCTTTTGTTGTCTGATTGCTCTGGCTAGAACTTCAAGAACTATATTGAATAAGTAGGGAGGGAGTGGGCAGCCTTGTCTAGTCCCTGATTTTAGTGGGATTGCTTCAAGTTTCTCTCCATTTAGTTTAATGTTAGCAACTGGTTTGCTGTATATGGCTTTTACTATGTTTAGGTATGGGCCTTGAATTCCTATTCTTTCCAGGACTTTTATCATGAAGGGGTGTTGAATTTTGTCAAATGCTTTCTCAGCATCTAATGAAATGATCATGTGGTTCTGTTCTTTCAGTTTGTTTATATAATGGATCACGTTGATGGTTTTCCGTATATTAAACCATCCCTGCATGCCTGGGATGAAGCCTACTTGATTATGGTGGATGATTGTTTTGATGTGCTCTTGAATTCGGTTTGCCAGAATTTTATTGAGTATTTTTGCGTCGATATTCATAAGGGAAATTGGTCTGAAGTTCTCTTTCTTTGTTGTGTCTTTGTGTGGTTTAGGTATAAGAGTAATTGTGGCTTCGTAGAAGGAATTCGGTAGTGCTCCATCTGTTTCAATTTTGTGGAATAGTTTGGATAATATTGGTATGAGGTCTTCTATGAAGGTTTGATAGAATTCTGCACTAAACCCGTCTGGACCTGGGCTCTTTTTGGTTGGGAGACCTTTAATGACTGCTTCTATTTCCTTAGGACTTATGGGGTTCTTTAACTGGTTTATCTGTTCCTGATTTAACTTCGATACCTGGTATCTGTCTAGGAAATTGTCCATTTCCTGAAGATTTTCAAGTTTTGTTCAATATAGGTTTTTATAGTAAGATCTGATGATTTTTTGAATTTCCTCTGAATCTGTAGTTATGTCTCCCTTTTCATTTCTGATTTTGTTAATTTGGACGCACTCTCTGGGTCCTCTCGTTAGTCTGGCTAAGGGTTTATCTATCTTATTGATTTTCTCAAAGAACCAACTTTTGGTTCTGTTGATTCTTTCTATGGTCCTTTTTGTTTCTACTTGGTTGATTTCAGCTCTGAGTTTGATTATTTCCTGCCTTCTACTCCTCCTGGGTGTATTTGCTTCTTTTTGTTCTAGAGCTTTTAGGTGTGCTGTCAAGCTGCTGACATATGCTCTTTCCTGTTTCTTTCTGCAGGCACTCAGCGCTATGAGTTTTCCTCTTAGCACAGCTTTCATTGTGTCCCATAAGTTTGGGTATGTTGTATCTTCATTTTCATTAAATTCTAAAAAGTTTTTAATTTCTTTCTTTATTTCTTCCTTGACCAGGTTATCATTGAGTAGAGCATTGTTCAATTTCCACGTATATGTGAGCATTCTTCCCTTATTGTTATTGAAGACCAGTTTTAGGCTGTGGTGGTCCGACAGCACGCATGGGATTATTTCTATCTTTCTGTACCTGTTGAGGCCCGTTTTTTGACCAATTATATGGTCAATTTTGGAGAAAGTACCATGAGGAGCTGAGAAGAAGGTATATCCTTTTGCTTTAGGATAGAATGTTCTATAAATATCCGTTAAGTCCATTTGGCTCATGACTTCTCTTAGTCTGTTGACATCACTGTTTAATTTCTGTTTCCATGATCTGTCCATTGATGAGAGTGGTGTGTTGAAATCTCCCACTATTATTGTGTGAGGTGCAATGTGTGCTTTGAGCTTTAGTAAGGTTTCTTTTACGTATGTAGGTGCCCTTGTATTTGGGGCATAGATATTTAGGATTGAGAGTTCATCTTGGTGGATTTTTCCTTTGATGAATATGGAGTGTCCTTCCTTATCTTTTTTGATGACTTTTAGTTGGAAATTGATTTTATTTGATATTAGAATGGCTACTCCAGCTTGCTTCTTCTGACCATTTGCTTGGAAAGTTGTTTTCCAGCCTTTCACTCTGAGGTAGTGTCTGTCTTTGTCTCTGAGGTGTGTTTCCTGTAGGCAGCAGAATGCAGGGTCCTCGTTGTGTATCCAGTTTGTTAATCTATGTCTTTTTATTGGGGAGTTGAGGCCATTGATGTTGAGAGATATTAAGGAATAGTGATTATTGCTTCCCGTTATATTCATATTTGGATGTGAGGTTATATTTGTGTGCTTTCATTCTCTTTGTTTTGTTGCCAAGACGATTAGTTTCTTGCTTCTTCTAGGGTATAGCTTGCCTCCTTATGTTGGGCTTTACCATTTATTATCCTTTGTAGTGCTGGATTTGTAGAAAGATATTGTGTATATTTGGTTTTGTCATGGAATATCTTGGTTTCTCCATCAATGTTAATTGAGAGTTTTGCTGGATACAGTAACCTGGGCTGGCATTTGTGTTCTCTTAGGGTCTGTATGACATCAGTCCAGGATCTTCTGGCCTTCATAGTTTCTGGCGAGAAGTCTGGTGTGATTCTGATAGGTCTTCCTTTATATGTTACTTGACCTTTTTCCCTTACTGCTTTTAATATTCTTTCTTTATTTTGTGCGTTTGGTGTTTTGACAATTATGTGACGGGAGGTGTTTCTTTTCTGGTCCAATCTATTTGGAGTTCTGTAGGCTTCTTGTATGTCTATAGGTATCTCTTTTTTTAGGTTAGGGAAGTTTTCTTCTATGATTTTGTTGAAGATATTTACTGGTCCTTTGAGCTGGGAGTCTTCACTCTCTTCTATACCTATTATCCTTAGGTTTGATCTTCTCATTGAGTCCTGGATTTCCTGTATGTTTTGGACCAGTAGCTTTTTCCGCTTTACATTATCTTTGACAGTTGAGTCAATGATTTCTATGGAATCTTCTGCTCCTGAGATTCTCTCTTCCATCTCTTGTATTCTGTTGGTGAAGCTTGTATCTACAGCTCCTTGTCTCTTCTTTTGGTTTTCTATATCCAGGGTTGTTTCCATGTGTTCTTTCTTGATTGCTTCTATTTCCATTTTTAATTCTTTCAACTGTTTGATTGTGTTTTCCTGGAATTCTTTCAGGGATTTTTGTGTCTCCTCTCTATGGGCTTCTACTTGTTTATTTATGTTTTCCTGGAATTCTTTCAGGGATTTTTGTGTCTCCTCTCTATGGGCTTCTACTTGTTTATTTATGTTTTCCTGGAATTCTTTCAGGCATTTTTGCGATTCCTCTCTGTAGGCTTCTACTTGTTCTCTAAGGGAGTTCTTCACGTCTTTCTTGAAGTCCTCCAGCATCACGATCAAAAATGATTTTGGAACTAGATCTTGCTTTTCTTGTGTGTTTGGATATTCCATGTTTGTTTTGATGGGAGAATTGGGCTCCGATGGTGCCATGTAGTCTTGGTTTCTGTTGCTTGGGTTCCTGCGCTTGCCTCTCGCCATCAGATTATCTCTAGTGTTACTTTGTTCTGCTATTTCTGACAGTGGCTAGACTGTCCTATAAGCCTGTGTGTCAGGAGTGCTGTAGACCTGTTTTCCTCTCTTTCAGTCAGTTATGGGGACAGAGTGTTCTGCTTTCGGGCGTGTGGTTTTTCCTCTCTACTGGTCTTCAGCTGTTCCTGTGGGCCTGTGTCTTGAGTTCACCAGGCAGCTTTCTTGCAGCAGAAAAGTTGGTCTTACCTGTGGTCCCGAGGCTCAAGTTCGCTCATGGGGTGCTACCCTCGGGCTCTCTGCAGCGGCAGCAACCAGGAAGACCTGTGCCGCCCCTTCCGGGAGCTTCAGTGCACCAGGGTTCCAGATGGTTTTTGGCTTTTTCCTCTGGCGTCCGAGATGTGTGTGCAGAGAGCAGTCTCTTCTGGTTTCCCAGGCTTGTCTGCCTCTCTGAAGGTTCAGCTCTCCCTCCCACGGGATTTGGGTGCAGAGAACTGTTTATCTGGTCTGTTTCCTTCTGGTTCTGGTGGTGTCTCAGGTACAGGGGTCCTGCAGCTCCTGGGCCCTCCCCCATGGGAGCCCAGAGGCCTTATACAGTTTCCTCTTGGGCCAGGGATGTGGGCAGGGGTGAGCAATGTTGGTGGTCTCTTCCGCTCTGCAGCCTCAGGAGTGCCCACCTGACCAGGCGGTTGGGTCTCTCTCTCACCGGGTCTGGGGGCAGAGAGCTGCTGCGGGCCAGGATCCGCGGGTGTGGGACTTCCGGTAAACACAGAACGTGCCCGGTCCTACAGGATTTCTGCTTCCGTGTGTCCCAAGCTCACCAGGCAGCTTTCTTGCAGCAGAAAAGTTGGTCTTACCTGTGTTCCCAGGGCTCAAGTTCGCTCGTGGGGTGCTGCCCACGGGCTCTCTGCAGCGGCAGCAACCAGGAAGACCTGTGCCGCCCCTTCCAGGAGCTTCAGTGCACCAGGGTTCCAGATGGTCTTTGGCTTTTTCCTCTGGCGTCCGAGATGTGTGTGCAGAGCGCAGTCTCTTCTGGTTTCCCAGGCTTGTCTGCCGCTCTGAAGGTTCAGCTCTCCCTCCCACGGGATTTGGGTGCACAGAACTGTTTATCCGGTCTGTTTCTATCAGGTTCTGGTGGTGTCTGTGGCAGGGGTCCTGCCGCTCCTGGGCCCTCCCCCACGGGAGCCCAGAGGCCTTATACAGTTTCCTCTTGGGCCAGGGATGTGGGCAGGGGTGAGCAGTGTTGGTGGTCTCTTCCGCTCTGCAGCCTCAGGAGTGCCCACCTGACCAGGCGGTTGGGTCTCTCTCTCACAGGGTCTGGGGGCAGAGAGCTGCTGCCCATGCTTCTCTTCTTTTATTTTCTGATCTGATATTACTTATTCCCTGAAGCTTTGTTCTATGTAGTTATCCTCTTTCGGTTGGAGTTTACCTCCTAGCATCTTCTGTAGGGCTGAATTTGTAGATAAATATTAGTTAAATATGGTTTTATCATGGGATGTCTTATTTTTCCATCTATAGTGATTGAAAGTTTTGCTACATATAGTAGCTGTGCTGGGCTCTGTGAATTTTTTAGAGCTGGCAGCACATCTACCTAGGCTTATCTGGGTTTTGTAGTCTCCATTGAGAAGTCAAATGTAATTCTTTTTTTTTTTTTTTTTTTTGTCAAATGTAATTCTAATAGGTCTGCCTTTATATGCTACTTGGTCTTTTTCCTTTACAGCTTTTAATATTCTTTCTTTGTTCTATATGGTTAGTGTTTTGATTATGTGACAAGGGGACTTTCTTTTCTGGTCCAGTCTATTTGGTGTTCTGTATGCTTCTTTTGCCCATATACACATCTCCTTCTTTACATTAGGAAAACTTTCTTCTATGATTTTGTATTTGATTTATTTTCTATGACTTTCACTTGTGTTATTTTTTCTCCTTACTCTGTTCCTATTAATTAGTTGTACATCTTTGTCTTTTTATAGTGTCCCAGATTTCCTGGATGTTTTGTGCCAGAAGTTTTTTAAATATAACATTTTTGACCAATGGGATCTATTTCTTCTATCATGACTTCAGTGCCTGAACCTTTAAATCTCTCTTTTATTTCTTGTATTCTATTGGTGAGGCTTGCCTCTGAGGGTCCAGTTCGAGTTCTTAAAATTTTCATTTCCAGATTTACCTTAGTTTGGGTTTTTTTTATTTATTCTATTTCCACTTTCATGTCTTGAATGGTTTTATTCCTTTCCTATCCACTATTTGTTTGTGTTTTCATAGATTTCTTTAAGAGATTTATTCATATCCTCTTTAAGAACTATCTTGTTCATTAAGGTTATGTCATGGTTCCAATGTGAAATGTCCTTTGTAGACTCATGTGTTTGAATACACATTTCTCAGCTAGTGTTTTGGAAGGATGTATGTGTGTTGTGCTGGTTTTTTGTTGTTTTTTTTTTTCTTGCTATGTTGTAATTCTCGGGGCCTGCTGTGGTAGGGTTGCTGGGATCTAGTGGAAGACATATTGTCCTGGCTGTTATTTGCTGTGTTTTTTATGCTCATGTCTTGGAGTTTAAAACTTATAAGTCTTGAATGTATCCTAGAGCCTCACTTTGCTTCAATTCAGTAAAGAGATTACTATATTTCAATTATCCAACAAAGGACTTCAGCAGCCTGAGCTTAGTGGTTCAAGTTTATAAGCCTAGATATTCAGGAGTTGAGGCTGGAGGAGCAGAAGTTCAATACCTCCCAGGGTTACAAGTGAGTTGAACAATAGGCTGGGTACTGTAAAGAGCTCAAAATCACTGGATGTTTTTAAGAGCTGATGTATGCTTCAGTGGTATATGCCTTTCTTGTGAGAGAGATTCTGGATTCAATCTCAGGTACCACATAAACCCAAAAGAATACAGTGTGTTTTCCAATTGAGAAGACAGCATTAAAAATATATATTAAATCTCTAAGCATTGTTGTTGAACATTTTTAAGACATGTTGTCAAACCAGAGTAATATTTTTGTTCAGCAATATAGATGAATGCTGCATTTGGATTTTGAATACATTAGTCATGAGACAGTGAAATCCAACAGAAAACATGAAATAAAGATATTCAGATAATTAGCACAAGAATTTGACAGAGAGATCTCTGAGAAAGAATCATCAGAATTTAGATCACTTTCTACCTCCTGAGAGAGTGTAAGGAGTAGCTTCTTCAATTTTAAGATAACTATGACATCACTGACTAAAATAGATGGAATTTGGAATTAAGTAATTGAAAAAGAAAAGACCGTGACCAAAACTCACCAAAAGGAAAGCACATACATTGGGGCACACAGCATACTCTGTAGTTGCCAAGACACAAAATAGCCACTAAAACTCTGAAATGGGCATATTGTATGCACTAGTTACCTGACAAAAGCAACTAAAGGAAGGACAGCTTTGTTTAGGCTTACAGTTTGACAGTACAGCCCATCATAACAGGGAAGGTAGGGCAGTTGGGATGGCTTGGTCAGTGACATTGGGAGCATATGATATGGTACAACTTCTTCACATTTCAATGGCTTGTGAAAGAGAGACCTAGACTAGAACCAGGGGGTCATCTTTGAAGTATACTATGTATACTCATGTGGCTTGTATCTGCCACCTAGGACCCTTGTCCCAAAGGTTATACATCCTTCCAAGACACTAGCTGAGAAACGTGTATTCAAACACGAGTCTACAAAGGACATTTCACATTGGAACCATGACATTATGTCACTCTTTTGGAAACAGAATTTTGCTATGAATCCAAGACTGGGCTGGAAATAATGATTCTCCCTCTGCCATCAATTACAGGCTTTTAATTACATGTATGCACCACCATGCTCAGTCAGCATTATCTCATCTTGTTTTTTATTTAAGCTAGAACACACTGAAGACCTCGGCTTTAGTGTTGGAAGAAGAGTTTTGTTGCAATCCCCCCAATGCTACATTTTTTTCTTTCCAACTGAACTAATGTTACACTTCACAATGTGAATTACACTTCTATAGAACTAAAATGAACACTGTCTAGATGCGCTGTCTCACGTAGTTGAATGAGATCCAGTCACAGATCTGAGCTTAGCCCTCCTTGTTCCCCTCAGCACCACACCACTTTAATCTCTCTCTCTCTCTCTCTCTCTCTCTCTCTTCCTCCCTCCCTCCCTCTCTCTCTCTCCCTCCCTCTCTCTCTCCCTCTCTCTCTCTCTCTCTCTCTCTCTCTCTCTCTCTCTCTCTCTCTCTCTCTCTCTCTCCTCTCCTCTCCTCTCCTCTCCTCTCCCAAGACCTAGGTTCCAAGACCTAGATTTCTGCCCTTCCTCTCTATTCTCTTCCCATTCTTCTGTCATGGTATAGTCACTGAGAAAACCCAGTTTCTATTCAATTACAGACAAAACCCAGACTTTATATGGGCTCCTATCACTAGTCGTCTTCATTAGTATATTTGACCCATGGAATCCTACCAAAAAATTATCAAAAAGTAAATTCCTTGCTGTTATGGTCAGCACCTCTCTTTGGTGGCTGCCCATTATCAACACTGAGATTTCTTGTCACTTTATGCTCTTTCCTAGCCTCTGATTTCCTATCCCAGACCAGGCTTGAATCAGGGCAAACAGAAGTTCCTTGGGGAAAACCTACACATTGATTTTCTTACCTTAACATATTTCCTGCTTATCTATCTGCTACTAACTATATCATGTCCCAGATATTTTCTTATGACTAAGTCAAACTAAAACACAATATTTTTGCCTTCCAGGACTGTTTCTGGTCTACCCAGCATATAAGACTAATGCTGAGTGTACACACCAAAGGTAGTCTTCAGTCTTCATAAGAGTGCCCTCTTCTATTGATGACTCTGGGTTTTGAGGATGATCCCTAGAAGAATTCTGGCTTTTACTCTTTATGAGTTGAGTACTTTAGACTTGAAAGTCATGACTTTAAGCAGGTTATTCGACTTCTGAATCTATATTTCCTACTGCACATTTTTAAAAAGAAAAGGCTCATTATATCTCCTTGACAGCATTGTTTTAAGGTTGAAATGAGGTGGCATGAATTAAAGTGTCTAGTGAAGACATGCATGATGGCATTCACCTGTAATTAAGCATGCAGGAGCCTAAGACAGGGAATGGGTGTTTCAGACCAACTTGAGCTATACAAATAGTTCTAACTAGCTAGCCTGGGGTACACAGTGAGAACTTATGCAAAAATCAAGGGTTGCAGGCAAAGTGAAGGCCAGCTTCATTTATAGAATGTTGATAGAAAGAGACAGACAGACAGACAGACAGACAGACAGAGATACAGACACAGAGAGACAGAGACTATGATTCCAGAAATAGGTAGAAGTTTATTTACTTATTTTCCTCTTTTATCTCTTTCATCATCTTTTTCCCCAATGCCAGGCTTTCTTAAAAGCTGTGTTCAAGGCTCACTATCCTAGACAAAAATGGCCTGCCAATTCCAGATTCTTTTGTCCAAGTTACCTAATTTTTTTTCAGGTGAGATTATTAACATAAAATGAAGATTCACATGAGCTAAAAAAATAAATTAGAAATTTATAAATTTCTAACTTATATAAAATATTACAGACATCACAAGATACATAATTGGTACATATGCTGAAAATTTATTTATTACCTTAAATTCACACTTTAATTGACCACCCTAACTTTTATTTGCTGACTCCAGTAAGTTGCCTTTCTATGATATATGAACCTTTCCTATTTTGGTATTTTCTGTTGTTTCTTTGGATTTCTAATCTGCTTCATGGGTTGATGGGTGGATGCATACATATCTTGTAGTTCCTTTTCTTTGTTTGGTGCTGTGATGCTGGAGGGGAAACACAGGCCTTGAATATACTACCCTCCTCCCCAGTTCAGTTCCTTCATATTTCTCCCAGCAGTGAATCCATGTGCACATTCAGGCTACTCTCCGAGCCTGAGGCAAGGCCATCTCCCTAACAAAACCTCTTGGGTCACTGCAGCAACAAGCTGAGACTATTCAATAATAGCATATTTCCCACATGGTTCATTTTGCAGTGAATCTGTCACCTTTGTGACACTTTCTATACTGAGATGTTGAATTGTTACTTCACTTTTTGTGTATTTATTTCTTATTATCGTGAATCAGTCAGTATATTTAGTTGTCAGCAACAGAAACCAACTCTGACTGATTTATACTGAAAGGAAATTTATCAGAGCAATATTAGATGGTTCATAGAAATGCCAGCAGGTCTTAAGAACCTAACTCAAAACAATACCCCTATCATTACCAGGAATACAAATGATTCTACTGCCAAACATTGCACACACACACACACACACACACACGCACACACACACACGCACAGAGAGAGAGAGAGAGAGAGAGAGAGAGAGAGAGAGAGAGAGAGAGGAAGAGAGAGCAGGGTTGGAGTAAGAGACAGAGAGAAAGTCCTTTAGATAATTGAGCTGTTGGGCCATGAAAATATATGAAGGAATCTTAAATTCATATTACTAAGTGAAAAACAAGCCAATTTGAAAATCATACAGGATGTATGCTTTTGTATATATGCAGTATATAGAGAGAGGATAGGACATTGTTGAAAGACAAAGCAAAGCTGTGGAGACAGTGTAAATGAAAAAATGGCCATCCAGAGTCTGCCCCACCTGGGGAGCCAGCCCATACACAAACAGCCACCAAACCCAGACGATATGCTGATGTCAAGAAGTGCATGGTGACAGGAGTCCGATATAGCTGTCTCCTGAGAGGCTCAGCCAGAGCATGACAAATACAGAGGCAAATGCTAGCAGCCAACAATTGAGCTGAGAACAGGGTCCCTGTTGGAGGAGTTAGAGAGAGGATTGAAGGAGCTGAAGGAGCTTGCAACCCCATAAGAACAACTAACCAAACAGAGCTCCCAGGAACTAAACCACTACCCAAAGACTGCACATGGACTGACCATGGTTGCAGCTGCACACGTTGCACAGGATGTCCTTGTTGGGCACCAATGGGAGAAGCTCTTGGTCCTGCCAAGGTTGGACTCCCCAGTGTGGAGGAATGTGAGGGCAGGGAGGCAGGAAGGGATGGGTGGGTGGGTAGGGGAACACCCTCATAGAAGAAGGAGAGGAGGGATAGGATAGGGGGTTTATGGGTGGGAAACCAGGGAAAGGGGATAACATTTGAAATGAAAATTTAAAAAATATCTAATAAAAAAAGAGAAGAAAGAAAGAAAGAAAGAAAGAAAGAAAGAAAGAAAGAGAGAGAGAAAGAAAGAGGACCAGTGGTTGCCAGAAGTCAAAGGGGAGGGAATAAACACTAAGCAAAACACAGAAAAATTTTAAGGCAATGACTATTTGATACAGTAATAGCAGATAATTGAAAAAGATCAGAGTGTAACCAAGAGTGAAGTTTTCTTTTATTTATTTTTATTTAATTTATTTATTTGCTTTACAACTCAGTATTAGCTCTTCCTCTCCTCCCAGTACCCCCTCACATAAGTCCTCACCCCCATTCCTCTTAGAAAGGGAAGCCCTCCTCTAGGCATCAACCACCAAACCCTCCCCCCACACCCCACACTCACACCCACAGACCGCACATCAAGTTGTGGTACTAGGCACATCCTCTCCTGCTGAGGCCAGACAAGGCTGTCCATGTAGGGGTGCAGGATCCACAAGCAGACAGGCAGGCAACGGGGCTCAGGGATACTCCCTGCTACAGTTGTTTGAAGGACCTGCCTGAAGACCAAACTACTAATCTGCTACATGAGTGCAGGACACCTAGGTCCAGCCCTTGCTCAGTCTTTGGTTGTGACTCAGTCTCTAGGAGCTCCCAAGGGTCCAGGATAGTTGGCCCTGTTGGTCTTCCTATGGAGCCCTGTTCTCTTTGAGTCTCTCAGTCTTTCTCCCAAGTCTTCCATAAGACTTCCCTAGCTCCATCTACTGTTTGGGAGTGAGTCTCTGCACCTCTTTCCATTGGCTATTGAGTGGAGCCTCTCAGAGAACAGTTATGCTAGGTTCCTATCTAGAACCATAACAGAGTATCATTAATAGTGTTGGGGATTGGTTCTTGCCCATGGGATGTGTCTCATTTGAGGGCAGTCATTCGTTGGCCACTCCCTCAGACTCTGCTCTATATTTGTCCCTACACATCTTGTAGGCAAGGTTGAAGCTCTGTGGGTGGGTTGCTGGCCTTATCCATCCACTGAGAGTCCTGTCTGGCTTCAGGAAGTAACCACTTCAGGATCCATATTCCCCTACTGCTAGGAGTCTCAGCTAGAGTCGGCCCCATAGATTCTCTGGGGCCTCTCCCGATCCTAGGTCTCTGGCACATCCTAGAATTGCCTCTGGCCCCCACTTGTTCTCCTTTCTCTCTTCCCTGTTCTCTTTATCCCACCCCGCTCCCCTCCCCATCACCTCTTCTCCCAAGTTCCTTCCTTCCATCCACCTCCAATATCTGTTTTGTTCACCCTTCTGAGAAAGATCCAACCATTGTCCCTTGGATCCTCAGTATTTGACTTCTTTGCGTCTGTAGGGTGCAGCATGGTTGTGCTGAACTTTGTGACTAATATCCACTGATCAATGTATACATATCATGTATGTCCTTTTGGGTCTCAGTTACCTCACTGAGGATGATAATATCAAGTTCATCCTGTAGAATTCATACATGAGCACAGCATCTCCACCACTCATACTCCCCCTCCTCTATTTCACTCCTCCCATGTCTCCTCTCTCCCAAATTCTATTTCTACTGTGGACTTTGGGTGGAAACTGTCATTTTATCAATTGTACCACAGCATCAGGAATGTTGGTGTGGGGTGGAGGAGGCTGAGCTAGGAAAAAATATAGGGGAAAACTGGGAAATCTGTATTTTCTATTAAAGTTTGATGACCCAGAACTGCTCTCAAAAATGAAGTCTACTTCAAGGGGAATAATATAAAAAGAAGACAAGTGACTTGGGTTTTGATAATAAATTTTATTTTAAAAACATGAAAACTATCATTTATAACATATTAAAAAATTACTGTACTAGGTACTAGTCTAGCATGTGTCAAGCCTGGGGCTCAACCCCAGGTACAACCACTGCCAATAAAGTGATGATTTAAAACATTATTAATGAAATGTTTTATATTCCTTTTCATAGGAAGCCTCTGAAATCCAATGTGCTATTTATGTTTACAGATTCCTTGATGCAGACTAGGTACATTATACAGCAGGACAATAGTCTGCTCAAGGTAAATTCAGATGAATGTGCACATGGCTATGTTTTCAGTGCTAAATTGTTGTGAAGGTGTATATCTGTGTGGTGTAAGGGGGTAGGGTGGTGGTGGTGGTTGGTTGGTTGGTTTGGTTTTTTGCTTTGGTTGTGTGGGTAATGCTAAGGATAGAACACAAGGTCTTGGGCAGGCTAGGCTAGTGCTCTATTACGGAGCTATATTCTTGAGCCTTGGTTTTTATTTGTTGTTCGTTTTTAAGATAAAATTTATCTATGTAGGTCAGTCTGGCCTTAGAACTTCCATGTAGTCCGGGGTGGCCTCAAATTTCTAATCTTTCTTCCTGTACCTCCCTAGTGTTGGGATCATAAGTATATCACCGTGTCTGACTCATTGTGGAGTTTGACTTAGTCTCAGTGTTTAACTTAACTCACCTGTGCACTTCACAACCAAATAGACTGAACCTCACTTACAGCAGCCTTGACTCAGAAAAGCCCATTCTACTCCAGACAGTAGGCAATCACCAAACGGCTGAAGGTATGTCGGACATAAATTCAGTTGCAATAACAGAAGTTGATCAAGATTTTTTTTCAGGGTGAAATAAAGCTTATACAAAAATATGACTAATAATGGGGAAAATTAAGGATCAAATGTAAGCATCTTTTCCTCTGTGCCCTGCTACCCAGGCCCATGAAAATATAAATGAAAAACATCAAAGAAAGCTCAGGACAGGCCCTCCACCACAGGTATGAATACCTACTGTCAAAGTTTCTTGGGGCTGGGGATTTAGCTCAGTGGTAGAGCGCTTACCTAGGAAGCGCAAGGCCCTGGGTTCGGTCCCCAGCTCCGAAAAAAAGAACCAAAAAAAAAAAAAGTTTCTAATGGACTGGGCAATAGATAAACATAGCTTAAAGGAAGATTTGAATATGTAGAAAAAAATCAATTATTTGCAAATATAGGCTTGAATGATGACAGACAAAAGATTTCTATTAAGTAACAATGGCAGTTGTGGGGAAATGGCCTTGTTTATAGATGTATTAAAACCATCACAAACCTGTAGGGAATCATTTCTCTGAGAAACAGTTCCCTCAGTTCCCTTGAAAATAAATAAACAGAACTTATTCACTCTGAAAGAAGATGCAAAATCCACATAAAACAGCTCCAAACAGCAACTTTTTAGCCTCAGTGAGACAGAAAAGCATCACCTCTGAAAGCCAATCCTAGCACTGCAAATCAGTACTGGGGAAACACTTAACAATATGAAGGAAACTTAAATACAAAGGAGGAGCTAAAATATAACTTAAATGCTGTACGAGTAATCATTGGAAAGAAATCTCCAGGTGACAATAGCCAAATTTAGCAAATCCTCATTTTGTAGATCTCCTAAAGGTTCTGAAGATAAGGTCTTCCTTTTGATGTTGATGACTGTGTACACTTATTATTCTTTAAGAACAAGTCACATTTACATTGTATATATGCAATGATAGGTAGTTTAACTTCTTGTAAAGCAAAGCCTTTCACTATAGCCCAGTCCAGTCTCAAGTCATGATGTTCCTCAGGTTATTGGAATGCTGGGTTAAAAGCATGTTCCCACCCAGATTTTTTTAACATTGTTGTTTGTTTCAGTGTGTGTGTGTGTGTGTGTGTGTGTGTGTGTGTGTGTGTGTTATGCAAGCATGAATAATACAGAGTATGCAGAGGTCAGTGGACAACTTGAAGAAGTCAGTTCTTTCCTTCTACCATTTGGGTTCCAGGGATGGAACTGAGGTCATCAGCCTTGATGGCAGAGAGTTTTACCCATTGAGCCATCTCTCATGCCCTAGTTAATTCTTAAATAACTAAAGAATTACAACTGCAAGTGATTCATCTGGCTGATTGCCCAGTATCTGGATAATTACACAGGAGCCAAAACCAAATTTAGGGGTTGTTATATGCTTCATTGTATCTCTAACCCTTAAAATGAAAGTATTTGGAGACAGGGTCTTTAGGCAAGTAACCAAGTTTAAATGGGGTCATGAGGGTTGAGCCCTAACCTATAAGACTCTCACCAGAAAATGAGGGTATCTTTTTCATTATGCCTGTACACAGTACTTCTAGCTACACAAAGAGAAAGTCCTGTGAGAATGCTGACAGATGAACATCTACAAAGCAGAAAGGGAGGCCTCACATCGCTCTACAAACATGAAAGAATTAATTTATCGTCTTTAATTTATGTGGTCTGTGTTTTTTTTTTCACTAATAGCCCAACTAACAGTTTTAAAAGTCCATATATACAAAGTGATTCGCAGATCATGTTTAAGGTCAATTAGTAAACATAGCAGCTAGTTGATTCAGCTGCTATAGTGGTGGTGGTGTTGGTGGTGGTGGTGGTGGTGGTGGTGGTGTGGGGGGGGTTGTGTGTGTGTGTGTGTGTGTGTGTGTGTGTGTGTGTGTGTGTGTGTTGGTCAAGGGGATTTTAAGCTTAGTCACTTAATAAGTGCTTTAGCCCTATAAGAAACAGGGTAAGCCATTCCTGTCAATAGCTGAGTTTTAGATAGTGAAGTTGCTAGATTATAGTTCTCACCTGTAATGCTCATGGAGCAGGAATTCTTTTTGTACAGATATGAGATCAGTGCTTCCTTCCAAAGAAGTTGGCAACAAAGGAATACCAATTTGGTACCACTAGTCCTGAAACTGTCCCAAAAGACTCTCCTCATGCATTTCTTCTAATTATCAGGAACATCTAACATGCAGTATGCCAAGATCGCCAATATAGCTCATTAAAACCAAGGTGATAATAGCAAGAATACTAATGAGATATGAATTAATTATCCAGCATGTTCCAATCAAACCGCAAAGTGTCAGGACTCTAAAATGTTAAAACTAAGTTTAAAACCGTACAATCTAAGCTTCTAACTTTACATCCCACCCTTTTAAGTTGTTGAAGAGTTATTCAAGAATATTAAATGAGTACATTCTCCATAATGTCATGAGAGAGAAAATGTCTTGAAACTAATGCTATAAAAGATGAAGAAATTAAGAAGACAGGAAGTCATGAGTTGAGTGTCTAAGTGTCAAGAGGCACAATGCTCAATACCTAGTTTTAGTCATCTTCTTTAATGTCTCTTAAAGACATTAAAGCCATTAATGATGCCATTTTTTATGGGGATAAACAAAGTCTCAAGTGAGTACAAATGACTTGCATAAGACCATAGAGATAAAAGGGCAAGAACTAGAATTCCAACCCAACCACCATCCAACCGAGAAGCCTTACTCTGCTCTTACACCTCGAACCTTGATTGTCCAGCACACCTTAGACTGGCTTAGAGACAAAGAGATTCACAGTGTAAATAAACCAGAAATAATGAAATGACTGAGGAAACCATTCAATTCTCCCTTCAGAGCAAGGGCTCATATTAGCAACTGAAAGCATCAGTTTCTAAATATTGGAAGCTTAGCTCTCCCCCTTTTCCTTTTGGTAGACAAGAAGTTTTCAAAGTAACATGCACTGCCTTGAGGGTAGCCATATTCGAGACTTACATGAGTATAGGACATGAAGGTCTGACTCTCTTGTCTCAACACAGGGCTGGTCTAAATGATCTTGACAAGTGGCCAGAGGGGCAGCTGAGGCCTCCTGTTGATTCATCACAATTCCTTCCTCTGCCTAATCCTGCTTCCTTCATCCCTTTACAAATTGTTAGCCTGGAGTAACCCTCCATCTTTCCCTCAAATAGGGAACCCAGTGTAAAAAACAAATACACCATTTTATGTTTATCAATAATTATGTATAATACTATGAAAACGATGCAGGGAGAATGTTATTCCATTAGTGACTATGGTATTAGAGTCACTTTCCCTAATGTACAAAAGTCATTTGTGAAATATAGACGTAGAGAAGAAAGCCTTAAAAGCATGAGGCCTTTAAAGTCACTAGTTGGTTAAAATGACATTCAAGGACTACGGAGAATTTGATGAGACTGTCACAAGTAAGACATAATGAAAGAAAATCTAAACTATGGGGGAGTGAGGGAGAAAGGGAATTTGGTTGTGAGGGAGACATCCAAAGATTTCAAGCTGTTGATAGCATCTCTGTCACCCCTGCAGAAGATTCAATGAACCGGACAGTGTTTGTTTTGTGTGAGTGACTTTCCATTGGTGAATTCAGAAAGGTTGCTGTAGAGAAACTAGGTACCTGGCCTTTACTTCCAAAAGAAAATCAAGTTCTAACTCAGAAAATAGAATCCAAGTAGACACACAGGCTGGGCCTTTCCGATTGTAAGACTCTAAAAATGAAGCCGTAATTTATTGAAAGAGAAGCTACATCAATACACAAAAATGAGCAAATTAAACATAACAGCATGCCATTTTCACTATTAGTTGGGCAAAGTGATTCTTAATGGAATTACCAATATTGGAGAAGCAAGTACATAGAGATTGATTTTTCTACACATTTGAAAGAATGCACAATTTTACATCCTTTCTAAAGGGCACTGCTGTGTTGTAGAATAAGACCTGTGTACATGATCATGCTCCCTGTCCCTATAATTGCCCATTAAGAAACATATCCCAAGGAAATGATAATAAACACAAAAGTGAATTGTGTGTGTGTGTATATATGTGTGTGTGTGTGTGTGTGTGTGTATGTACATATGTGAGTGTGTACATGAAAGTACCTGAAATATCATTTACAGTATCTAAAAATACTAAATGGTGGGGAAATGATTCAATAAATTATAATACATAACTGAAAATATTTTCCTCAATATTTAATGGTTATATTATATGTACAGCAATATTCTATGCATTAGAACCCAAATTCTACTAAAGAGGACTAAATAAAAATCTTTAAACAATTTGATCTGTTTTAATTTGTGTATACATGTGCATTTGGGTGTTCATGTAAGAACTCTGGGGAGGGTGTGGCAGAGCAGAACAGTTCACATCACAGCATCCACGAATCAAAGGGTGATACAAAGAGAGGACAGAATAAGATAGAGCCATCAAGATTGCATCCCCAATGACATACCTCTCTCTTTTAACTACCTCCCATCATATTATGAGCCCACCAATAGGTAATATTATACTCATTAATTCAGAACCTTTATGATCTAATTAGCTCTTTAGAGGCATCCTATCCTCACAAACACATGCAGAAAATGTATCCCACAACATTACCTAGACATTTTTTAATCCTATCAAGTTGAGGACCTGGATCACACAGAGGAAACAGCTTAACAGTGCAGTCTCTGGGGGGAGGGAGGAACATGTTTTAGTAATGGTGAGGAATTTCGCAGGGTCAGAATAGGATTGCACACCAGAATAGACTAAAACCATGAAGCCCCTTGCTCAGCTTCTTCTATATTTTGTTACAGTGATGTATACAATGTAACTAATACACCATTCCTCTGTTGTTTTGGTTTTTGCGGTGCTTTGGGTCAAACCCAGAGTCTTGAACACACTGGGTAAGCACTCAGTTACTACAGCATATCCCCAACACTAAGCACTAACCTTAATAAATATAATAAAAATTCAACCAATGGAAGGTGGCAGAATGACACTAAGTTCTAGAGCCTAGACCTCAAGGGGCTTTCCAACAGTGAGAGGTCTGAAATGGGAAGTCTCGGGAGTACAGTAATCTAGCATCAGCAGAGGATGCAGAAAGCCAGAAGTCGGGGCCAGGTCTGGTTAATGCTGAGTTTCTTATCAAAAGGAGTTTCTCTTAGCTCTCTCCTAGTATCTACCAGGTCACTGTTGCCACTGGAGTCATTAGTGCCAAATGAGGCTTGTGATATCTATGCATGCAGTGCTATAGGAACCATTATCTAATCACCTCTCCTATAGGGCCTAAGAATAATAATTTTAATGTTACTTACTAAGGCCGGCCCACAAATACAGGGAAATTAGACTCCACATCCTGATGAGGGAGGGGAAGATCCTCATATCTAGTGGTTCTTAGTCTGTGGTTCACAACCCCTTTGGGGATCAAATAACCCTTTCACAGGAGTCTCCTAAGACCATTGGAAAGTACTAATATTTACATTACTATTCATAACAGCAACAAATTTATACTTATGAATAGCAGTGAAAATAATGTTATGGTTGGGGGTCACCACAACATGAGGAACTGTATTAAAGGGTCACAGCATTAGGAAGGCGGAGAACCACTGCTCTAGGTAGAAGATTCTGTAGGATGAGAACTGTTCTATGTCCATCTTTGGAAAATAGTATCTATCGTGCTCAGTAATGTTTATAGAGAATAGAGAGGTAGTCAATCATCAGGTAAAAGAAGGCCAGAGTAAAACATACCATCAGTGAAAAGGACCAACTAGCAGGATTATATCTTTGTGGAGAAGTAAGAAAAATGAAGCTTAATAGCTCAAGGGCATAGACCTGGTGGATGAGTCATGAAGTTAGGTGGGAGATAACGCCACATCAAAGTGATTCATCCACTCTTCACTGACCACTCATCCGCCTACCCAACCAAGTAAGCAGAGCTTTAAGACAGAAACGTAAAAGCCTGTAAATCTCTCATTACCATGAGGTCTTAGTGTGTTTCCTTTTGATGTGGTATAATACGTGAAGCCATAAAATTAATAAGGAAAGGGTTATTTATAACACATGAGCTTTGTTCTGCTTCATGTGTGCTACTTCATTCATTACAGAAAGAGATGGAAGGAAAGGTACTGCAGAAGAAACAATGCTCAAGAGGCAGCCTTACATTGTAACAACTGTCTTTGTCTACTGTGGGATTCAGTCTCCTGGTGGCTGTATTAGTCCCTCTTAACTACCTAATCAACTTTTAAAGATTCTCATCTCCCAACACCACCACGGTAGTAGTCAAACTTTAATGTAAAATTGGCACAGTCTGTGGTGGTAGTTCTGTCTATAATGTGCGTTCTACACAAACATGAGACCTGAGTTTAATACCCACACTTATATAAAATGCCAAACATCATGGTACACCAACTTGTAAATATCAACATTGCTAAGATGGAGTCAGGAAGAGCTCCTTGCTGGCCAGTCAGCTCAACACCATCAGTGAGCCCTGAGCCTCAGTGAGATGCATTGTTCCAGAAAACAGGGTAGGTGGTTTCGGAAATCTCCCACCACAGGCTGACTTCAAGCCTCCACATGAATACACACATATGCATGTGTACCTATACACACATATACATACACATGCACATACCTGTAAACACACATGCAAACACACACACACACACACACACACACACACACAAACACACACATACATTTGAGTCAAGTAATATAAGGCTCCCATTATAGAACATGAAATTTCAAACATGGAAAAAACATAAAATTCATACAGCACCAATCTCTTCATTTTACCAATAAATAAATAGAGGCTCAAAAAGCTAGCATGATCTGTCCAAATTACACATCCAATTGACAAAATAGGTTAATTTGCCAAATCATAAATTACCACCACCTTTTTTGCCCAATCCTTCTCTTGGAAATACATGAACATCTTAAATTCCCCCAAACAAGAACTGTAGCTATTTGGGGAAGAACCAAAAAAAGCCCCAACGTGGCTAGTGCTATGCACACAGCTCTGTAGGAGCCTTTATCCAATCACTTCAGTCGCCATAGCTCAGCTCACATCCTACATAAATCCCCTGACGGCAGCAAAACTCATCACAAAGAGCCAGCTTATTTTGAACAACGTTCAGACCCAGACAGAGAGGGGAGGAGGCTGAAATCATCATTTATCATTCTGGACAAAAGGCACAGTCAGTAGGAAAATCTGATTTTCAATCATTTAAAGGGTATTAAACTGAAAAAGAGATAGATCTCGAAAAATGGGTCTGAGGAGGCTTTAGAGAGAGAGAGAGAGAGAGAGAGAGAGAGAGAGAGAGAGAGAGAGAGAGAATAGCGCATAGTAAGCTTAGCTCCTGTGTGGATTTAAATCACATGTGATGTTAAATCTATATGCCAAAGGAGAGCATGAAAATCCTGTGGCTCGCTGATTCCCCTCATTCAACTCCAGCTCAATACTATTTTATTAGCTTGTTATTGATATTTTGATTCGTGGAACACTGTTAAAATGCCATAGATAAGCATGAACGCAGTAGAAGTGATTATTTGAACAACAGCCACCCCAAACCCTAACATACGGAGAGCCTGAGTGGCATCATTAGAGCACTTTGACCACCACAGTACTTATTCTAAGCTCTTGAGAAATAAAATTGAGAGGTGGGAGGGAAGGGGGAGTAGAAAACTGAGTGACTTCCTATGGAAGATAGAAATAAAAGTAATCTCTCTAGGTTCCCTTCACAGCAGGAAGCATATTTACCCCTAAATTAATTTTAAAACTGCTTGAATTTTAGTGGCTGAGAAGCTTGAGATGCCATGAAAAGCTATGACATTTTCTTTGCGGCCTCTGACAGAAAGGGAGGAAATGGGTTGCCTCTATTGTCCTGGCCCACACCTCTGTTCCTATGGCCAGGTAAAATGGATCAGCATCACTTCAACACCATCCCCTGAGGATTCATCTTAGAGTGAGTACAGAAAAGGAACAAAAAAGAAGCAGGCCTCAAGGGAAAGTAAATACTAAGGTATTGAAATGTTTATGGGGGTTGATTTTAGTAATTTTTTATTTATTCTTTGAAATTAATATACATGTACACAATGTATCTTGATTGCATCCACTCCCTACTCAGTTCCACTCAAGACCTCTAAACCACCTCCCTTCCGGACTTCATATCCTCTTATTTGTTTATTTTTAACTCGCACAGATAAATTAATGCTTCCTAGATGTACATGGTTGTGGGGTCACCTACTAAGACATAGATAATCCACCTATCCCAAGAATAGTGACTTTCCCTCCCCCAGCAGCCATCATCTGCCAATAGTTCCTCAGCCGGAGGTAGAAACTCAACGTCTCCTCCCTCATCCATTCCAGAAGTTGCAATTAGCTTTCTTTCATTCAGGTCTTATGTTGTGAGTGCATGCACTCAACAGCCAAGTCACATCCAGAAGACCATATTTCCCAGTGTACTCCTTACCCTCTGGTTCTTTCTTCACACTTTTCTGTGCTGTTCTCTTGGCCTTGAGGAGATGTAAGTTAATGGAGGTGTCACATCTATAGCTGAGACCTTGCAGTGACTCATTAACATTTTGAACAGTTTCAAGTCTCTACATTATTCTCTTCCCACTGCAATAAAAAAAATCAGCACAAAATTTGGGATATAAACATAAATATTTAGAAAGTAGTTTGACAATATGTCTGTAGCCTAGCACTAACAGTTTCATTTGCTAACTCACATCTCCTGGGAGCAAATCCCTGTCTTTAAAACAAAATTAAAGCTTATGACCTAATTTGCTTTCCATTGCTGTGGTAAATGATATGACCAAAAGCAACTTGGAAAGGAAAGAATTTATTTCATCACTTAAATTATAGTCCATCATTGAGGAAGCCAAGACAGAATTCAAGGAAGGAGTTTGAGGCAGAAACCACAGGAGAAAGTTTGCGCCAAGAGGTATAGTCAGCTTATATACCATAGACCTAGCTGACTAAGGATGGTACTTCCCACAATGGGCTGGATACTCCTTCATCAATTATCAATAAAAAAATGACCCACACACATGCCCACAGGCCAATCAGATGGAGGCATTTCCTCAGTTATGGATCCCTCTTCCAGGTTTGTCAAATTGACAACCAAGATTAGCCATAGCAATTTACAAACTAGTGGATTTTCAGAAGGCTTTTTTATACTTTCTTACTGTTGATTAATCTGCTCCCTAATCCTATTTTCTCCATGTCCTGTTCCCAATGCTGCTTAAATCATTGGTGCCCAGTATTCCTCCCCTGTTCTTTCCTATCACACATGTTCTTACTCTCCCCTCTTTGCAAGATCATGTTTCCATACAGCTTTTTCATAGATCATTTTTAACCCTTTCCCTACCCCTCCATTCCCTTTGTCCATCACTCCACTGTTGCTTTAACCTCTCTGCCCCCAATCTTTCCACCCTTTACTTTCATTTTACCTAATCTCTACTAGCCGTTTCCCTTAATGCACCTTCCTCCAATAGTCCATTCCTAGGTTTCTGGCTTCCATGTGGACTCTACGTTAAACATACAAAATAAAAATTTGGAATTAGGAACCAAATATGAGAGAGAACATACAGGGTTTGTCTTGGAATCTGGGTTACCTCAGATTCCATACCCATTTAAGTATTTCAATACAACTCTACTCTAAAAATGGTTATTCCATAGACTAAGTGTCTTGAGTGTTCTGTTAGCAAAAAGACAGATGAACATATTTATTTGTTTTCACAATGTCAGTGTTTATTAAATGACAATAAATTCATAAGATAAAACAGTTTCATTGACAGCAATTTGCCATATAGTCCCACTTTCCTTGATAGTATTGGACTAAATTACTAATATTATCTCCCGGCTCACAAACTACACATAGTACACACACACACACACACACACACACACACACACACACACACACATGCACATTTATGAGAGAGATAGAAGTAAAAAGAGAAGGGAGTTTCAGGATACCTACAAAGAGTTTTAAAAGGCCACAGCAGAGTTCAGGAAGTTTCAAAGTGGCTTGAGAACTAGGAAAGCGAATAGATGCAGAGAGGCCCCTGTAAAAATGAGATAAGCACTCATGCTACCAGGGTGCTGGAGGCACCACTGCTGCAGTGGCCGTTGCTGCTGCTACTGGAGAACAAAGCTGCAAGGTTAGAAGTGAGTTGCAGAAGCCAGGTACAGTGGAGAGACCAAGGGAAGAACTGAAGTCACGGGAATAAACACACAAACAAACGAATGGCAGGTCCAGACAGGCAAACAACAGGAGGACAAGCAGATGGAAATTCAAGCACTCTGTGTCTGAAAGCTTGAGGCAGCCAGGAGCTCTCTGCTCATCAGTCCCTTGACACACACATGGGATGGCCAGAAGACAGATCAAAGGAGCCAATACCATCTCAGTGTTACTGTCGTCCCCTTTATTAAGTCAAGGGTGGAGGTGATTGTTGCCTTTTCTCAATCTGGTGTGTACACTAAATAGTCTTGGGTCTAGTTTTCCTGAAATTAATTTAAGAACCTAGAGTCCCAATCATATATAATAAATGTATAGAATGATACCCTTTCTACTTTTAGGAATAAGTAACTTATCAGTTTGTACCTTGTGGATGGCATATTACTGATGTGTCTACCAAGGGACAGAGTCATCCTCTGTCCTCAAAATGGTATCATGAGCTCTTTGTAAAATGGAGCCTTTCAGGGAAGACTGACAAACCACTTCTTTACATAATATGTAGTGATTTAGAATAGTGTGCAACCTGATCACAACATCACAAACATAAAATCTTCAAAATCTTACATACCTATAGCCATGGTTATATCTCCGTGGCAAAAAGAAATGTGAGCCAAGCCCTATATTTCAAAATATATCTCCTGTTCAGACATTTCAGACAAGCCTTGAACTTTGTCATTTTTAAAGGGCCAAGTTTTTTTCCAATAACAGAACAACTCCTTTTTCCTGCAGTTACATATGTAATTTCTATTCTGCTGTCAAATATAAGGTACAAAATATGATACAATAAATTGTCTTGAAAAACAAAAACATGGTGAGCCTTCTAATAAAATTTATGTTCTTCTTCAATAGTATAGACTTGTTATTAACACCCCCAGAACTCCATTGTCCAGCCTCCTTTATTAGACAGCTGTGGCCATGTGATAATTATTACCAATGGAATGAGAGCACCAGTGAAATACATCATCTGGGCCAAGGCTCAAAAAGTAGGATTAAATTTTTAAATATTCTTTTCCCCTTTATTTAAAGCCTAAATGCAAATAATGAAGATAAAGACCCAGAACATAATCACTTATACGCTGTTACCTAATTGGTTACACAGGTTACATACTATTCTTAATTACTCCATATTGTGTAAACTATTTGAAGGCAAAATCAATCATTAGTAAGAAATAATTCAGATAAGCAAGAAAAATCTTCTCTTATATTGTGACCATTACCAAACTCACAGAAAAATAGTGGGCCCCTATTTAAAGTCTGTTTTGCATAATACCAGTAATGCCATTTGCCAAGAGCATACAGAATACTTATCACTTCATAAAATGAGTCTTTCCAGGGAGAGCATGGCAGGCTTCCAAAGAAATCTGAAGTGGCTTCAGAAATCAAGAAGGAGAAACTGGATTGAAATTCAGTTGTGGCTAAATGCCAGGGATCTGGAGAGGGTTCCTACACACCTGTCAAAATGTCTATGGCTTGATTGTCCTACCAGGGTCAGTGCAGGATTCCTCAGATGCTCATGTTCACATGTCCAAAAGTATAGTAGTAAGGAGACAAAGAAGTTGTGGAGTTGGGAGTTATAAATAATCATACAAAAAATTGAGTCTTTCAACAGGTTATATTCAGGAATTTATATACATGTAAAAATATATACAATTGACATGTAAATACAATAACAATTTGTGGAAAAAAAGAGGTCATCCATTTGAAGGAGAGAAGGGAGAGATATATGGGAAGGCTTGTAGGGAGGAAAAGGGAAGAAATGTAATTAATACTTTCAAATTTTAAAAAAATTAATCTGGGGTTGGGGATTTAGCTCAGTGGTAGAGTGCTTGCCTAGGAAGCGCAAGGCCCTGGGTTCGGTCCCCAGCTCCAAAAAAAAAAAAAAATTAATCTGACTCCTTATTATCGCTTACTTTGCCTGTAGTGTTTTTCTGATGGCTGAACAGTCCATGCTTCATTCAATTGAATGAACTTGTATCAATGAGCCATTATGATACTCTATGATGCCTGTAGCCTAAAGCCTGTAAGAGAAATAAAGGTTGTACTGTTTCCTAAAATCCAAGTATTGGGCATTTTGAGAAGTAAAATGAGTGCTTAAGTCATTCTCAGCAACATCTGGAACTCTGAAGGCAACAATGAACGCTTTGGTGACACTGCATTAATTTCAGTTCTATTCTGTTGATCTATGAGGTACAAGTCTCCCAGAATTATTAAGAAAGCAGCCTTAGAAAAGGAATTATGTGTTCCCACTAACCAAGACAGACCATTGACAATAGTTCATGAGTGTATTTATACACAAGCAAGACTAATTGTTGCCCATAACATTCATTGCCCAACTGCATGAAGTTCAGTCAATTGTGCTAAGATGTCATGCTTGATCGGTTAAGATATGGCTAAGGGGATCTCGTAAAACTGCAAAGCTTCTGTAAGGCAAAGGACACTGTGGTTAGGACAAAACGGCAACCAACAGATTGGGAAAAGATCTTTACCAATCCTACAACAGATAGAGGCCTTATATCCAAAATATACAAAGAACTCAAGAAGTTAGACCACAGGGAGACAAATAACCCTATTAAAAAATGGGGTTCAGAGCTAAACAAAGAATTCACAGCTGAGGAATGCCGAATGGCTGAGAAACACCTAAAGAAATGTTCAACATCTTTAGTCATAAGGGAAATGCAAATCAAAACAACCCTGAGATTTCACCTCACGCCAGTGAGAATGGCTAAGATCAAAAACTCAGGTGACAGCAAATGCTGGCGAGGATGTGGAGAAAGAGGAACACTCCTCCATTGTTGGTGGGGTTGCAGACTGGTACAACCATTCTGGAAATCAGTCTGGAGGTTCCTCAGAAAATTGGACATTGAACTGCCTGAGGATCCAGCTATACCTCTCTTGGGCATATACCCAAAAGATGCCCCAACATATAAAAAAGACACGTGCTCCACTATGTTCATCGCAGCCTTATTTATAATAGCCAGAAGCTGGAAAGAACCCAGATGCCCTTCAACAGAGGAATGGATACAGAAAATGTGGTACATCTACACAATGGAATATTACTCAGCTATCAAAAACAACGAGTTTATGAAATTCGTAGGCAAATGGTTGGAACTGGAAAATATCATCCTGAGTGAGCTAACCCAATCACAGAAAGACATACATGGTATGCACTCATTGATAAGTGGCTATTAGCCCAAATGCTTGAATTACCCTAGATGCCTAGAACAAATGAAACTCAAGATGGATGATCAAAATGTGAATGCTTCACTCTTTCTTTAAAAGGGAAACAAGAATACCCTTGGCTGGGAAGGGAGAGGCAAAGATTAAAACAGAGACTGAAGGAACACCCATTCAGAGCCTGCCCCACATGTGGCCCATACATATACAGCCATCCAATTAGACAAGATGGAAGAAGCAAAGAAGTGCAGACCGACAGGAGCCGGATGTAGATCGCTCCTGAGAGACACAGACTGAATACAGCAAATACAGAGGCGAATGCCAGCAGCAAACCACTGAACTGAGAATAGGACCCCCGTTGAAGGAATCAGAGAAAGAACTGGAAGAGCTTGAAGGGGCTCGAGACCCCATATGTACAACAATGCCAAGCAACCAGAGCTTCCAGGGACTAAGCCACTACCTAAAGACTATACATGGACTGACCCTGGACTCTGACCTCATAGTTAGCAATGAATATCCTAGTAAGAGCACCAGTGGAAGGGGAAGCCCTGGGTCCTGCTAAGACTGAACCCCCAGTGAACTAGACTGTTGGGGGGAGGGCGGCAATGGGGGGAGGGTTGGGAGGGGAACACCCATAAGGAAGGGGAGGGGGGAGGGGGATGTTTGCCCGGAAACCGGGAAAGGGAATAACACTCGAAATGTATATAAGAAATACTCAAGTTAATAAAAAAAAAGAAATTGAAGATAATTGATGCATATAAGACTATAATTATAAATAGAAAGGATAACTAATACATGAAGGACCATAATTATTAATAAATGTATGTATATAAAGAGACAGATAAACAAGAAGACATGTGCTAGTACAGCTTTTAAGTCAAATAAACAGATTTTCTATGGAGGAAAAAAAAAGATATGGCTAAGAGATGAAAATCAGCCAACCTCCTTTAAGTTCCACCATATGCATTTGTTGATGCATAAGAAAGCCCTTTGTTTTTTGTTCACTTGACTCAAAAGTGTTTCCCACATAGATAATAGAGTCTTAGGAAAATGTATCCTAGTCTAGTACCATGCCATCTGGCAAGGACCTGAGGACAGGGGAAACAACCACATTCTGCTAGAGCACCATATCTGAGAACCCAGGTTTGACATCATTTGGTATTAAGGAAGTTTCAGAAACTCTACTAAGTTTCCAGGGCATCATTGTCATGGTTCAAGATATTAATGAACCTGTGAGATCCTCTGTCTTCAGAAGAACCGAGTAGGTGGCCAGTCCTTTCTCTTTTAGTGTTCTATACCTTGGGAGCATGAAGACCAGTTTCTAGAACTAGAAGGCACTAGGAATTCATGATAATCTGGGTGGTTAAGAGATCGGGAGAAGTGAGAGAAGGTTGCTAGAGCCTCTAAAGTGAGGAAACCTCTGTGGTATACTAAACAAAGTAACTGTTACTCCTTACTGCATAGTCCAGTCCCATTCAATAGTCAGTTTGTAAGTGACATCATAAATGGCTTCTGTAAAATTTATTAATGTCAAAATCATTACCTCTGAAACCTCAGAGGCCTGAAAGACATTGGGCTTCATTTAATATTGTGGGTGTTGAGTCAATGGCTATTTCTGTACAGTATCAGGCTTTAAGCCAAGTAGCAGGGCCCAGTGCTTGTTATATGTGAGTCAATGTGGTGAACTCTCTGGTATTTGTATTGACTAAATAAGTGAGCCAAATTCCTCAAAAGAGGCCATCACCATCTGGATATCACATCTGTGCTACTGAAGGAAGTTAGATATGGTTCAAATATTGCCTGAACTCAACTGGAGCAACAGAGCTATTAAGATACCCTATAGATGTCTTAGTAAAGGGTGAACAGTGTTCCTTCAGAGGAAAGGGTCAACTTCAGCAGAAAGGTTATAGAGATAGTTACTGTGATGAACTAAATGCAATGGTACATGCCCTTAACTCCAGACTTCAGGAGGCCAAGGCAGGAGATTTCAAAGTCAGCCCAGTCTTCATAAAGAGTTCCAGGTCACACATAGTGCAACACTGACTTAAAAATGGCAGTACAAATCATAACAAAACATATTGGCTAATCATGGAAGAAGAGGTAAAAAGAATGTGAGACCTGAAGGATGGGGAGGAATGCTATGAAAGGCTGTGTTCTAGATACAACATGGCTATTATACTCATGAACACACACCAGCTATGTTACCCATCCACATAAGATCAATACAAGATCAAGCCAGCAAAAGTCCCAATACTTGGGGGAAGTGATTTCTGAGTTCTACCCCTTAAAGAGAAGCTGTTGGCTGACACACTTGAGAGCAGAGGTAAAGCCAACTCTTCTGCTCCAAGCAATCTGCCTGGTGGCCTCAGAACACACAAAGGCAGAAGTCATCTGAGACAGGACACTTGTGGTATCTGCCTGTGCCTGGAGTTGAACCTCGCCCACAGCTCCCTGTACCCGAATCCCATGGGGGAGAGAGCTGGACTCTAAGAAGTATGGAAAATCCTGAGAGCTCAGGGAAGGCTGCCACTTCTGCTCATATTCTTGGCCCAAGAGAAACTTGCCTAGTGCCCTCTGGATGCAGGAACATAAGAGCAGTCAGGAGCAGGAACCTTTGAGTTTCTACTTGCACCAAGAGAGCCAAAAGCCAGTCACCAGGAGACTGCTCCAAGAGACCCGCCTAGAAGCTTCAGGACTCAAAAACCCAGGAGCAGCTCTCTGTTCTCAGATCTGGCTAAAAGAAAACAGGTCTATAGGAGTGCTGACACACAGGCTTATAAGAGGTTCAAGCCACTGTCAGAGACAGTAAGACAAGCTAATGTCAGAGAAAACCTGATAGCAAAAGACAAGCCCAGGAACCTAAGCAACAGAAACTAAGACTACTTGGCATCATTAGAGCCCAGTTCTCCCACCAGAGCAAATATTGGATATCCCAACACACTAGAAAAGCAATATTTGGATTTAAAATCACATCTCATGATGATGATAGAAACTTTAAGAAGAACATAAACAACTCCCTTAAAGAAATACAGACCAACACAGGTAAACAAGTAGAAGCCTTAAAGAGGAAACAGAAAAATCCTTGTAAGATTTATAGGAAAACACAACCAAACAGGGGAAGGAATTGGACAAAGCATTGAAGATTTAAAAATGGAAATAGAAACAATAAAGAAAGCAAAAAGGGAGACAACCCTGGAGATAGCAAACCTAGGAAAGAGATCAGGAGGCATAGAGGCAAGCATCACCAACAGAATACAAGAAATAGAAGAGAGAATCTCAGGGGCAGAATATACCATAGAAAACATCAACACAACCTTCAAAGATAATGTAAAACGCAAAACACTCTTAACTCCAAACATTCAGGAAATCCAGGACACAATGAGAAGACCAAACCTGAGGATAACAGGTATGGAAGAGAGCAAAGACTCCCAACTTAAAGCGCCAGTAAATATCTTCAACAAAATTATAGAAGAAAACTTCCCAAACCTAAAAAAATGCCCATAAACATAAAAGAAGCCTAAAGAACTCAAAATAGATTGGACCAGAAACAAAATTCCTCCCGTCACGTAATAGTCAAAATACCAAACACACAAAACAAAGAAAGAATATTAAAAGCACTAAGGGACAAGCAACATATAAAGGCAGACTATCAGAATTACACCAGACTTCTCAACAGAGACTATGAAAGCCAGGAGATCCTGGGCAGATGTCATACAGACCTTAAGAGAACACAAATGCCAGCCCAGGCTACTATATCCAGCAAAATTCTCAATTAACGTACATGGAGAAACCAAGATATTCCAGGACAAAAGTAAATTTACACAATATCTTTCTACAAACCCAGCTCTACCAAGGATAATAGATGGAAATCAACACAAGGAGGGAAACTACACCCTAGAAAAAGCAAGAACATAATCTCCTTGCACCGTAATCAAAAGAGAGACAGACAAACATAATCCCACCTCTAAATATGAAAATAACAGGGAGCAACAATCACTATTCCTTAATATCTCTTAACATCAATGGACTCAATTCCCCAATAAAAAGACATAGACTAACAGCCTAGATATGAAAAGAGGACCCAGCATTTTGGTGCATAAAGGAAACACACCTCAGAGACAAAGAAAGATACTACCTCAGAGTAAAACCCAGGAAAAAATTTTTCCAAGCAAATGATCTCAAGAAACAAGCTGGAGTAGTCACTCTAATATCAAATAAAATCGACTTTCAATCAAAAGTCATCAAAAAAGATAAAGAAGGATGCTTCATATTCATCAAAGGAAAAACCCACCAAGATGAACTCTCAATCCTAAATACCTATGCTCCAAATACAAGGGCACCTACATACATAAAAGAAACCTTACTAAAGCTCAAAGCACACATTGCACCTCATACAATAATAGTGGGAGATTTCAACACCCCACTCTCATCAATGGACAGATCATGGAAACAGAAATTAAACAGAGACATAGGGAAACTAGCAGAAGAAGTTATGAACCAAATGGAAATAACATATATTTATAGAACATTCCATCCTAAAACAAAAGGATATACCTTCTTCTCAGTACCTCATGGTACCTTCTCCAAAATTGACCATATAATAGCAGGCCTCAACAGATACAAGAAGATTGAAATAATCCCATGCGTCCTGTCAGAACACCACGGACTAAGGCTGGTCCTCAATAACAACAATAACGACAGAAAGCCACATGCACATGGAAGCTGAACAACCCTCTACTCAGTGGTAACCTGGTCAAGGAAGAAATAAAGGAATTAAAGACTTTTTAGAATTTAATGAAAATGAAGGCACAACATACCCAAACTTTTGGGACACAATGAAAGAAGTACTAAGAGGAAAACTCATAGCTATGAGTGCCTCCAAAATGAAATTGGAGAAAACATATATAAGCAGCTTGACAGCACACCTAAAAACTCTATAACAAAAAGAAGCAAACACACCTAAGAGGAGTAGATGGCAGGAAATAATCAAACTCAGGGCTAAAATCAATCAAGTAGAAACAAAAAGAACTATACCAAGAATCAACAAAATCAGGAGCTGGTTCTTTGGGAAATCAACAAGATAGATAAACCCTTAGCCATACTAAGCAGAGGGAACAGAGAGTGTGCCCAAATTAACAAAATCAGGAAGGAAAATGGACGCATAACAACAGAATCAGAGGAAATTAAAAAAATCATCAGATCCTACTACAAAAGCCTATATTCAACAAAACTGGAAAATCTGGATAAAATGGACAATTTTCTACACAGATACCAGGTACCGAAGTTAAATCAGGATCAGATAAACCATCTAAACAGTCGCATAATTCCTAAAGAAATAGAAGCAGTTATTAAAAGACTCCCAACCAAAAAAAGTCCAGGACCACATGGGTTTAGTATTAAATTCTATGAGACGTTCATAGAAGACCTCATACCAATACTGTCCAAACTATTTTACAAAATAGAAACAGAAGGGGTACCTACCCAATTCCTTCTATGAAGCCACAATTATGCTTATACTTAAACCACACAAAGACCCAACAAAGCAAGAGAACTTCAGATCAATTTTCCTTATGAATATAACACAAAAATAATCAATAAAATTCTCACAAATAGAATACAAAAACACATCAAAACTATCATCAATCATGATCAAGTAGGCTTCATCACAGGTAATGCAGGGATGGTCCAATAAGTGGAAATCCATCAATATAATCCACTATTTAAACAAACTCAAAGAAAAAAATCCACATGATCATCTCATTAGAAGCTGAGAAAGCATTTGACAAAATTCAACACTCCTTCATGTTAAAAGACATGGAAAGATCAGGAATTCAAGGCCCATACCTAAACATAGTAAAAGCCATATACAGCAAACCAGGAGCCAACATCAAACTAAATGGAGAGAAACTTGAAGCAATCCCACTAAAATCAGGGACTAGACAAGGCTGCTCACTCTCTCCCTACTTATTCAATATTGTACTCGAAGTCCTAGCCAGAGCAATCAGACAATGAAAGGAGGTCAAAGGGATACAAATTGGAAAGGGAGAAGTCAAAATATCACTATTTGCAGATGATCTGGTAGTATACTTAAGTGACCCCAATTGTTCCATCAGAGAACTACTAAAGCTGATAAACAACTTTGGCAAAATGACTGGGTATAAAATTAACTCAAATCAGTAGCCTTCCTCTACTCAAAGGATAAAAAAGCTGAGAAAGAAATTAGCAAAATGACAACCTTCACAATAGTCCCAAATACCATAAAGTACCTCGTTGTGACCCTAACCAAGCAAGTGAAAGATCTATATGACAAGAACTTCAAGTCTCGGAAGAAAAAAATTAAAGAAGATCTCAAAAGATGGAAAGATCTCCCATGCTCAGAGAGTGGTAGGATTAATATAGTAAAAATGGCCATTTTGTCCAAAGCAATCTACAGATTCAATGCAATCCCCATCAAAATTCCAACTCCATTCTTCGTAGAGATAGAAAGAGCAATTTGCAAATTCATTTGGAATAACAAAAAACCCAGGATAACAAAAACTATACTCAACAATAAAAGAACTTCTGGGGGAATCACCATCCCTAACCTCAAGCAGTATTACACAGCAATAGTGATAAAAACTGTATGGTGTTGTTAACAGACAAAAGCAGGTAGATTAATGGAATAGAATTGAAGACCTAAAAATGAACCCAGACACCTATGGTCACTTGATCTTTGACAAAGGAGCCAAAACCATCCAGTGAAGAAAAGATAGCATTTTCAACAAATGGTGCTGGTTCAACTGGAAGTCAGCATGTAGAAGAATGCAAATTGACGCATTCTTATTGCCCTGTACAAAGCTCAAGTCCAAATGGATCCCTAACATAAAAACAGATACACTCAAACTAATAGAAGAAAAAGTGAGGAAGAGCACAAACACATGGACACTGGGGAAATTTTCTTGAACAAAATATCAATGCTCTAAGATCAAGACTCAACAATAGGACTTCATAAAACTGCAAAGCTTTTGTAAGGCAAAGGACACTGTCATTAGGACAAAAGGCAACCAACAGATTGGGAAGAGCTCTTTACCAATCCTACATCCGATAGAGGACTAATATCCAAAATATACAAAGAACTCAAGAAGTTAGACTCCAGAGAGCCAAATAACCCTATTAAAAATGGGATACAGAGCTAAAAAAGAATGCTCAGCTGAGGAATATCAAAAGGCTGAGAAGTTCCTAAAGAAATGTTGAACATCCTTAGTCATTAGGAAAATGTAAATCAAAACAACTCTGAGATTCCATCTCACACCATTCAGAATTGCTAAGATCAAAAACTCAGGTGACAACAGATGCTGGTGAGGATATGGAGAAAGAGGAACATTCCTCCATTGTTGGTGGGATTGCAGACTGGTACAACCATTCTGGAAATCAATCTGGAGGTTACTCAGAAAATTGGACATTGAAACACCTGAGGACCCAGCTATACCTCTCTTGGGCATATACCCAAAAGATGGTCCAACATACAACAAAGACACATGCTCCACTATGTTCATAGCAGCCTTATTTATAATAGCCAGAAGCTGGAAAGAACCCAGATGCCCTTCAACAGAGGAATGGATACAGAAAATGTGGTACATCTACACATGGAATATTACTCAGCTATCAAAAGCAATGACTTTATGAAATTCATAGGCAAATGGATAGAACTAGAAAATATCATCCTGATTGAGGTAACCCAATCACAAAAAAACACACATTGTATGCACTCACTGATAAGTAGATATTAGCCCAAAAGCTCGAATTACCCAAGATACAATCCACAGACCACACGAAGCTCAAGAAGAAGGACAACTAAAGTGCAGATGCTTCCACTCCTTCTTAAAAGGGAGAACAAAAATATTCATAGGAGGGGATATGGAGACAAACTTTGGAGCAGAGACTGAAGGAATGACCACTCAGGGCCTGCCGCACCTCGGGATCCAGCATATATATATACCAAACCTAGACAACATTGATGAAGCCAAGAAGTGCATGCTGACAGGAGCCTGCTATAGCTGTGTCCAGAGAGGCTCAGCCAGAGCATGTCAAATACAGAAGTGTATGCTAGCAGCAAACCATTCAACTGAGAATGGGGTCCCCATTGGAGGAATTAGAGAAAGGATTGAAGGAGCTGAAGAGGCTTGCAACCCCATAAGAACAACAATACCAACCAACCAGAGCTCCCATGGACAGACCCATGTCTCCAGCTGCAGGAAGGAAAGGAAGTGTTCTTTGTAAAAGGCAAACATGAACATACAAATTAAGTAAAAATATTGCTCTCATGAATTTTTCCATTTTTGCTTATGTTTACTTCCTGTGAGGCTCTTTGCTCCTGTGGGGTATTACAGTTAATGTCTAGTTTTGTAGTTTATTGAGAAGATAAAATAAAACCAGTTACAGTGATGCAAATCTATAATCTCATTAACTGGGAGGTGAAGATGAGAGAATAAGGGGGTTCAAGATCATTCTCAGCTACATAGCAAGTTTGAGGGCAGCCTAGGCTTCATAAGACCTTGTCTCAAATAACCAAAGAGGAGAAAGACCCTGGACTTAGACATCTGGAATATACTAGGACGCAGCCTAAATGTAACCCTTGTTATATTTAGTATGTTACTTTATATTCTACTGAACCCAACCCATTGGACCCATGGTCTGCACTGGTTTTTATCCCATGATTTCCTTTGGTTGCTATATGACAGGTTTGCTGCTGGGAAATATGAGACCCCATAAGGTAGGGTTGTAGACACAAGCATTGCTCATTAAATAAAGAGATGAATTCAGAACTTATTTCTTCAAATAGTTATCACATCAGTTAGGATGATCTGATCTTCTGAGAAAGGCACATGAAGCAGACAAAACTGAATCTTTTCTTCTCTCCAACTCTTTTGACCCAGAGTCTCCCTATCTAACCAATGATGGCCTAGAACTTGCTATGTAGCCCAGGCCAGCCTCAAATCCTCAACAATCTGCCTGCTTTTTGTCTCCCAAACACTGCAATTATAAGCTTTGCCCACCATGTCCGGCTAACACTGAGCCTCAGCCCAGGCTATACTGCCTTCTCATTAGGTGTTTGACTCTGGGAAACTTAACCCTTCTAAGTATCACTTCCCACTACCCCAAAGAGAATAATTGTTTACTACAATGTACTATCATGTGATTTTTGGAAGATAATGTACATGTTCCTTTGATGCATTCCTGCTGGGCTTTCAGGGTAACCTGACTGGGGGCAGTGAAAGGAATGAAGAAATGATAGATTGGTAAATGGACAGATGGAAAGAAATGGAAAGAAAGGCTGGGCTCAGGTAGACTGGCATTTCTGATGGAGAAACCACAGCACCCTGAAAGTTCAGAGTGTCTACTCTAAAGAGTTAAACAGAGAGGTAGTCTTTATAGGGAAACAGACTTCATGCTGTACACCTTGGAGAGAAAGCTATGGTGGACATTTTCTGCGTACATTGTCAACACTTTCACTCCATCTTCCAAAGAAGGCTTGGCTGCATCTGAACCCATAAGGTCCCTGACCTATCCACACCCACGGCAACAGTACACATTCACCCAAGACAGTCTCTGTTCCCCACAGTCCTTATTTGTCAAGGATTGTCTGTCAACTTTCTACTCAAGCCCAGAGTCAACTATAAGTAGCTCCCTTTGAGCAGGGGTAAGAAAACAGACTGGGCCAAAGATCGAAATAGTCTTCAAGTTTGCTGCCTTTGGCTTGCAAAAGCTTAATCCTCTAAGAGCTGGGAAAAGAGTCTCTGGAATTCAGAACACAATGAAGGGGGAACATTAAATAAAATCCCAGAACCTAGAGGATCATAAGATTTTTCTGGGTAGAGGTGGAACTTCAGGGTGTCTAGGCCTCAAGGCAGGACAAGGAATCTCCAGGGCAAATAAGACTTGGACATCATAAGCAATCATATTTGCTTATCCTAAATATACATACAACTTTCCTCTTTTCTGTTTCTTTTTTGAGATAAGTTCTCACTGTGTAGACCAGGCTGGCCTCAAACTCACAGAAATCTGCCTGCCTCCACCTCCCAAGTGCTTGGATTAAAGGCATGCGCACTGCATCATGTGGAGAAAATAACCCACATATTTTCATCCTAAACAGAACCCATCCTTTATAAAAAGAAAAGCAAAAATGTCGATTTGTTAAATTTATGGTATGTATATTTTCATAAGTGTATGTTTGTGCATCACATGCATAAAAGATCCTGTAGAGGTCAAAAGAGGCATCAGATCTCCTGGAACTGGAGTCCCAGACAATTGTAAGCCACCATGGAAGTGCTTAGAACCAAATCCAAGTCCTCTATAAGGAGATTTGCTAATACTAAACACTAAGGAATGAGTAAATACTAAGAGCACTTATGCTTTTAACTGCTAAGACATGTCTCCAGTCCCAGGAACATTTTCTTACTGACATGGTTCTTATGCATCATAGAGGCACTCTAGTAAGTGCTGCCTTTAGGTTCTGGCAAATCAGTAAAGGCACTGTATCTGCAGTCTATGACTCCAATCTACCCTGCTAACAGATGGTTGAAACTTCTTTTCATGGTTTTTCTTTCATCTGCAGTTTCTCATTTGGTAAGTCTTCTGATAGGAGTTTGACTCCTTTGTTTTCATTTGTTATTACAATGTTTTTCACATGTATTTGTTTTTTGTGTATGTGTATGCAAGCATTCCCACATGTATGTAGGGGTGGGTACACACATGTTAGATGTGCAGAGGTCACAGGACAATTTATGGGAGTTGGTGTTGACTTCCTACAATGTGGATCCCTGGATCAAACCTTTGTGGGAACTTAGAATTGAAAAGAAACATTTGAAAAACTGAAAGGCAAAGCAGGGTGTAGAGGCTAATGCCTGCAATTCCAGCATTAAGAAAGGCAAGGCAGGACAAGCACTACAAGGTGAAGACTAAGGTATTTGTTCTAACTGTACTGTGGGCTGAAATGTGTTCCTTCTTTCAATTTCCTACACTGAAGTTCTAACATCCAGTCTGACTGCACCTATGTTCTCTGAAGAACATAGAAAAATTTAGCAAAGGTTTTCGGAGGTTACAGGGTGAGATGTGTTGTAGTGATAAATTTGGAAACTTTGTTTCTTTAAAAAGCAATGAAATATTATATAAATACATTTTCATTTTAATCCCAGGTGTGGGGTATGGGGCTACATCAGATTGTCAAACAGCAGCTAACTATGATTTACCCCATGTTCTAGCAGGGGTGCGATTTTAGCAGCTTCAGATTTCTGTAGCTGTGTGATGTTTGGAATTGTGGGGAATTTTCCGAGGATAGATAAATGCTAGAGCCCCTTAAGGGGTTGTTGGTACATTGCTGTTTGTTTGTCATCGATGGTCAAAGTTTGTAAAGTAGTCATGTGCCAAGAAGAGACAACAACAAGAAGAAATTAGATGTCCTAATAGTGAACATCAAGCTTGTCCCAACGGACTCCACACCCCTAATCAGCAGGAAGTAGTCTGAAGAAAGCACCACCTCCTTTCCAACCCCTAGCTTTATTTTGGGATCTCTTTCCTTCCTTCTCTATTTTTTCTCTCTTTTCTAGAGTTATGTTGAAAGGGTGGAAGAAAACGGGTGGAAATGGGTGGAAGAAAGAAGAACTCACAAAGTAGCGAAAGAAGAGCTACAGTGGTTTTGCCATTCTTCATTTTAATTTTTGAGACAGGGCCTCACTATATGGGCAACTGACCCTGAATTTTTATTCCTCCTCCCTCCATATCCCAAGAACTAAGCACCACCATTTTGAGCTAAAAGTAGTCTTTTCCTAAAAAGAAACTAAAGGACAAAACCTCCATGTTTAGGACACAGGAAGAAGGATGCTGTTTATAAGCTAGGAAGAGAGGCTTCGCACACATAGACCCTATTGACACCTCGATCTTGGACTCTTACACAAAGAATTGTGAGAAACTAAACCTCAGTTGTGTTTCTGTAACCTCCCAAAATAGTGTCATCACTTGAACACCAAGCACCCAAACCATAAGTGTGTGGAAAGAGTTCATATCAAACTACATATGGAAAAACTTTTTGGTTTGTTTTATTTTGTTTTGTTGTGGGGGGGGTGGATAGTTTTCAGCAACCTGACTATGTTATGTCAGAATGGAGTTTCTGGGTGGGTATAGAAATCGGGCTATTTCCCTGTGCTAAAGTATTTCATATTAATGCAAACAATGGCTTTCAGAGGCTGTGCCACACCCTGGGCAGCTCCACTTTACAAAGCCCCATTTGACTCCATTGTGCATGACTGTGCACCTAAATACCTGTCCAGGACCTCCCACAAGAAACAAACTGGCAATGAATTGATTCCTAAAGAATCAAAAAGGCGTATCTTTATTCATTAAACTCATCAAAATAGATTAAGAAGATCCTGGAACTTGCACCACCGCCCAGATGCCTTTTTAATTTTTTTAAGGATAGTATTCACTTGTGTGTGTGTGTGTGTGTGTGTGTGTGTGTGTGTGTGTGTGTCTGTGTCTGTGTGTGTCTGTGTGTGTGTGTGTGTGTGTGTGTGTGTGGTTTGCCTGCATGTATGTCTGTACACCATATGTGTGCTTGGTGTTTACTGATAGCGCCCTCCTGAAAGACTACCCTTCCCATATTTCCTTTCAGAGTATGGAAGCCATTTTTTCCATCTGGTGGGCTACATCCTATCTTCTTCTATAGGCGTTTTGACCATCTGCACATGTGGTGATAAGGTGCCCTCAAATCCAATAAATAAATGCGGTTCCTGCCTAAAGTCTAACCAAGTCTCCCTTTCTATCTTCCAGTTCTTTATATCTGCCTTAAATAATCTAACATCTGCATAGACCAGAAGCGACCATTAGATCCCCTCAAACTGGAGTTACAGGTGGTTGTGAGCCACCATGCGGCTGCTGGAAATAGAACCTGGGAGGAGCAGTCAGTGTTATTATCCAAGACATCTCTCCAGCTCGTTTTCAAATTTTGGTTTTAGCAAGGCAGTGACAATGATGCACACCTTTAATCCCAGCACTCTGGAGGCAGAGGCGGGTGAATCTCCATAGGTTAAAGGCCAGCTGGGTCTGCAGAGCCTGTTCCAGGACACCTTGGGCTAAACATACACACACATACACCCAAAAACAACCCAAAATCTTCCCCGCCTCAAAAAAATCTTTTTTGGGGTTTTGTTTTCTAATACAGGGTTTCACTTTATGCCCGGGCCAAGCTGGAACTTGGAGATTTTACACTATGTCAGACTCCCTGGTGTCTCTAAGAAATGGAACATTTCTTCATCATTCATTTTGGTTTGTTTCGAATTTAATATTTACTTATTTTATGTGTAAATGCTTTGAGTGTATATAGGCCCTAGAAGTGAGTTTTCTCTCTTCCTTCTGGTTTTACTTCGTAGCTTTTTCCTCCTGTCCATTAGGACTTTAACTGTTATTTGTATTTTTTTGATCTATGAATGGCAGACTGACAATAAAATGAAGTCATTGATTAAAAAAAGGTGTGAAATTAACACTATATGCCTCTCCCCAAATCTCAAGAACTTACCAACCACACCGGACTCACAGAAGATGCAACACTCTCACCTGGACTGTATAAAATCTAGACCTAAGACTGTAATGGTGACTGCCCCACCAACTGACCACCCTATGTGGGTGTGTAAAGAGTCTGATAGAAAATCCATGACTGTCCCTGGGCTTTCAGGGTAAACTGACCCATGCAAATGATTATTCCTGCACTCTGCCATTCTGCCATTCAGACCCCATTTTGCACCTTATCTCTGAAAGCTCATGGCCTTATGCTTCTGTAGCTGTGCTCAACCCCAATTCTTTGCAGTTTGGCCCTGCATGCTTCCAGTAGCTCTCCAACTGAGCTTCTTAATGACCTCTAGTGACACTCTTTGCTTCTGTAGTAGCTCAGGCCTCTGCATCTAATAAAGCTTCTTTGAACTCTGTGGCCTCTTTGACCTCTGTGGCCCTGCTGAAGTCTACATATATCTATATACATAGAAAAAGAGAAATAATTATTGTGTTGAAGTCAATGTATGGCCTGAGAGTTCATATTCATAATTAAGAGTAGAATGAAAGCATTTGTAGTTACCGAACACTAAGTAACAAAGAAAACTGTAGTTACTTGGAAAATTACAGCCAAAGATATTGTGACAGCTTGTAAATGTGTTCTTATTTAATAAATTCTGACATTGTAGAAAGACACCATATGCATCTATCTGTGTCTGGTGTACTATATTCATGACAATGAGTAAAACTTTGCTTTAAAAAATCAAATACAGTATTATTTTTAAAACAGTTGATAGAAGTGCTCCATTTTGTGACTTTCAGAAAATATCTCATAAAGCAAAATCCAGTGCCACATTTGACGTTAATTTGCATATTTACACAATCAGTTCTAGTGATTCACATGAAGCATAGCTGATTGGCACACTGGTAATACAAACCTAAGTAGGAAAACAGTATTAGAATGAAGCCCATTAAGTGACTGTGTTTTAATTAAACTCTAACTACATTTTTACAATCAACACTACTAGTTTTGTCAATGCAACATCTCAGGAAATGAACTAATTTGGTTTCCAATTGCAAGAAATCGCAGAAGTGAAATAAATAAACCCAAGCTCCAAGTATTGTCTGCCAGTTCTTCTTTCTTAAGAGGCTATCAATGGTGATGTAAAAATAGCTGAACATTAGCTGTTCAGATGAGTTCCTCCACACTGCCTTGCTTTTTTGTTATTATTTACAATGGCAAATCACAACTACCTAAATAATATTCATTATGGATTAATTAGCCCCAAAAGTAAACCATAAAATCTTCTTCTGGGGACCTGACAAATGGCTTAGAGGTTAAGAAGAGCTCCTAATGTTCTTCCAGAGGGTTCAAGTGCATTTCTCAGAATCCATACCAAAAGACCCAAAAACACTTGTAACTCCAGCTCAGGGGAAACAAATGACCTTCTCTCACTGTGACTACCTACACACGGATAGACACATACTCCCAAATGAAAGCACACAAAATTAAAAATAAAAGAAAATCTAAAAATTTTAAATCTTATTTTGCTATTTTGTTTGAATTATCTCAGTTCAAGAATAGCCAACTACAGTTCACATGCCAACCCCAAATATAACCATACACTATTTTAGTAAGGTCTAGACATAGAATGGATTTTATATTTTAAGGGAAGAAGTAGGAAAAGGGAGAAAATGGCGAGGAGAAGGAGGAAGAGAAGAGGAGAAGGAGAAGGAAGAGGAGGAAGAGGATGACATGGAGATCTTATGCTGCAAGCTAAATAATTTGTTATCTGGACGCTAACAGAAAAGCTTCTCCAAATGGTGAGATTCTGTACTGATTTTGGGGCAGACTCTGGGTATGATATTACAATGTTATTTTATGAAATCACAAAAATGAATGAATATACACATGCCACCTACATTTATCCCTCTTATAATGGAAGTACGTAACACTAATACATGCTCAACCACCAGTAAAAGTACAACCTGCAGAACAGTGAAAGTCTTAGGGGAAGGTGTTTGTGGATAATTGCTGATATTTCCCTTCTAGTGCTAATGGTTCTAGGGTTGAAGTAGGAAAGATGCACTGGGGAGAGAATTTCTAAAGGCCACAATCTAAAGAAATCAGTTAGTGGCAATTGGCAAGTCAAAACAATATATTTTAAAATTCATGAGAAACATTTCTACATAGGGCACTGCTAAAAGGCACACATCTTGACTAAATAGATCACAGACGTTAAAATCTACAATTTGCTTTGACTGAGAAAAAAACTCAAATGCTAGACATTTGTATTATTCCTGGAAGGTTCTTAAGACGGTGGTATTCAATTTTTTCATCAAGGACAAGTGTATTGAAGAACTTTCACTTATATTACAAAGACTGAGCACAAAAAGAAAGTTTTAAAAACAGAGACTGAGTGTACTACGAGCAAACTTCCCATGTAGAGCATGCAGAACAAAAGATCATTTATTTTTTCTTTGAGTTCTCATTGGGACAAATAGAGGATTGCGCAGTGTGCTGTGTCAGTTCAGAATCAACCAAATGAGCAAAAGACATAATTAACATCAGTAGATTATGACACGAGATAATATGTACATTCCCAAATGAAGAAGTCAATATAAAGGCTTTTTTAATGATCTCACTACATAGTTCAGGCTAGCCTTAAGCTCATGAGCCTTTTCCCTCAGCCTCTGGAGCTTTAGGATTATAGCTACACACCACCACAGTCAGCTTAAAGTATTCTTGAGGTATTATTTATGCTAATATACAATTAGCTCAATTTTATTTTTTTAGTGAAATAGATTTTTTGTACAATATTCTGATCAGTTTCCCCACTCATTCCAGATCCACTCTGTTTTCCCATCCACCCCAATCTTTCTCTCTCCCTTCCTCCCCCTCTTCCCACCCCATGTCTCTCTCCTTAGAAAATAAACATCAGAAGCATAAAATTAAAAACAAATCAGAATAGGACAAAATAAACAAACAGAAAATAAAGAGCAAAATCAAAAGCACAAGAAATGCATACAGATGCAGAGACCATACATCCACATACACAGAAATTCCATAGGGAAAAAAACCTCAAAATCAGAAACCATAATACATAAGCAAAATAACATTAAAGTTAAAAAATTTACCCAAAGTAATTTGACCAAGGGAGGAAAAAAGCCCTCCAATAGTACTATAGGGTTTGTTTTGTGTTGGCCCTCCACTGCTGGGCATGGGGGCCTACCTTAGGTGTGGTTTATGTGATTTGTATACACAGTGAGACTCTGTTACAGAAAACTAATTTTTTCTTTGCAAGCAATTGTCAGTCTGAGATAGCTTCTAGGTTAGGCATGCGCACTTGTGTCTACTTCCCCTCTCAGCACATACCAGGAGTATTGATGGCCTATTCCTTTCCTTTGACATAGAATGTTATCGTTGAAAGAATTTAGAAAGTCATTTTACAACAGAAAATTTGATGACTTGGGAAGATGTTCATTGCTGCCATGTTTAAACATTGAAGCTATGATGATTGGTTTTATATTAACTTAAAAGAATATATTGGAATTAATCAAATTCTAATAATACAAACTATGAAACAATACAGAAATGCTTTTAGATTATCATCAAGTCTGAAATATAAAACAGCATAGTCAATATGTTTATATCTATCAAGTGTGTCTATTGCATAAATTCCTAACAGTAGTAACTCTCCACAAAATGTTGCTTAGGGGGTAGGATTCTATTGTTATGTATGCTTTATTGGCTCCAGTTTTCTTGATGTTTGCTAAGGTTTCTCTCATTAAAGAGATAAGGCTGAGCTGCTCTGTTGTGCCTATGAAATTTCTTCTTTGTGAAGGACCCACTGCTGCCACTTAACATATGAAGTCATGGACTTTTTGAAATCCTGCTTTTTCTCAACTGCTTGTTGGGTCCACAGGATCTAGTATTACCTAAGAGACAAATCTCTGGGTATGTCTGTGAGGAGGATTAAGATTGGGTTAAATGAGCAGGGAGACCCACTCTAAATGTGAGCAACACTAAGGGACAAAGGAAAAAGCAAGATGAGCAGCAACATTCACCTCTCTTCCTAACTGGAGAGACAATATGACCTCCTCACACACCTCCTTCCATTCCTGCTCTTGTAAGGCCAGATTGTGAGCACTAATAAACCCTTTCTTCCTTTAATTGCCCCTCTCAGCTATTTTGTAATAGCAAAGAAAAGGGTAGCAGATACAGTGATGAAACAGCTAAAAGTGACCACTGACATAGAAGAGGGGGCATGCTAGGAAGTGGAAGAGGAAGACGGGGAAAGGAGGAGCTGACAGTTGGAGACCTAAATTCAGATTGTTAGATATTATTAGAGAAAAGCAGTTTCCACCATACCTGACATAATTATCCCATTGTCATGGTGGAGCAGCTATAATCCATGCCCTGTAACCATGGTAATAAAATTAGCAAAACAATGCTGTGATGGATTGCTCTATGGTAATGGTAATTGAGCTATTAATGCTCCATAACTGTAGGAAGTACAGTGGGAAGTGTCAAGATCCTCACCTGGGATTCTATCCACTTCTCCCTCCCCTACAGCATCCATATATAATCTTGAAAAGTGATAGAGTATTTAGAAGGTTAGCTGAAGGTAGGACTCCATCATGTAGCTTCCATGAGATTGCCACCCATGACAGCGGAACTTTTCAAAGATTCAGCCATTTCACAGTCACCCACACTCCTTACCAAGCTCCCATATGTATATAAGGCCACTGAATTCATTCACCAAGCTGGACTTGGGCAGAAGCATTTCTTTGGTCGGCTGCTGATACCCTATCTGGTGTGAATCAATGTTTGTTCACGGTGCTGTAAAAGAAGCAGCTCAATAAATGTACTTGTACTTTCACCTTTCTCATTGTGGCTCTAGATCTTTATTCTTCCTAAGAGGGTCTAGCTGAGGATCGTTCTTCTCTGTTTCTTTTTGGGACAGGGTCTCACTGTGTAGCCTAAGCTGGCCTCACACTCTCCACCTTCTTGCTTCAAGTTCTGAGTGCTGGAATTTCAGCTATATGCTACCAGACTTGGCCTAAGATAGTACTTGAATGTTGCCATTTGTGCAAATAAATTCAGTTTTGTTTCCAACTACTATTTAGTAATCTTCCTTTTTCATTCTTAGCTTTCAGTCTTTTCTAAAAAATAAACTATTCTGTTCGCTATGGCAGCTAGTCTCTCCCCACAAGGGCAATTTGGCTGCAATAAAGCACTTCATAGGCCCCACCTCCTTCCTCCATGTGCTCCACCATAAAAAAAATCAGCTCCAACCCTAAGCAAGTCTTTTGAAATGTCCCCAAATTGTTTACGTTCCCTTTGCATTGAATCATGTGTGGGCAAATGCACCTAAAGATGATTATGACCCGACTCCTCAAAAATCAAAAAACAAAACAAAAAAAATAAAAAGCATCACTCATTTTCATGGAATGCTTGCCAATCAAAAACCACCTCAGTATTTTCTCACTTTGTGCTATAGAATTGACTTTCTTCTAACTCCTTTGAGCCCTTAATGAATTGGCAGGTGACCTGGACAAGGGGGTCTCTTTGCTGTGAATTGATCAATAAACAGCCTTAGATAATTTTTCTGTGGATTTTTTGTCTGTCTGCTTTTGTTTTTCAAGAGAGGGATTCTCTGTGTAGAGTACTCATTCTGTAAAACAGGCTGGCCTTGAATTCACGGAGATCCACCTGCCTCTGCATCCCAAGTGCTAGAATTAAAGGCATAGGCCACCAGTACCCAGCTGTGAATTTTTTTTTTGACACTTCATTTCTCCAACCTATAAACAATTAGGATGATACAATTGAATTCAAATTAAAAGCCCATGGTGTTTTCAAATTATAAACTAGATCCTAGTAATGAAAACTACAAGCTAACCTTCTAGGAACTCCATGATGAAACAGCCAAAGATTGAAAAAGAATGAGGTAAAATTGAAATGATATTTTAACCCCTCTCAAAAGGATTTCAGTTAGAAAAAAAAGAGTGGATTCAACTCCAAGATTTCTTTGCCTCTGGAGTCCCCTGGAGTTCTATCACTTACTTACATTCTGTTTCTCAGTCCAGCTACAGCCTCTCCTTTCATGTTCAAGGTTACAGTGACAGAGCATCACAGAGAAAGAGAAGATCTCCCTTCAACTCCAACATATAATAAAGAGTACACCCTCATTATCTCCTCTCTCTTCCTAGAACCGTAGAGGCAAAGGCTGGAGTGATATGCTTACAAGTCAAGGACTATGAAGATTGTTGGTAAATGCCATAAACTAGAAGAAAGGCACAGAATTGTTTCCCCCCAGGTTTTAGAGGGAACCTAATTCAGACTTCTAGCCTCTGAAACTGTGAGACACTCAATTTTGTTGCTTGAAACTACTAAATTTCTAGTACTCCAACCCTAGGAAATCTGCACAGTCCAAAGTTACCTTTACTAAAAAGACCTCTAACTCTGATGCTGAATCTGCGAGAATCAGTCAGCTGGTAGGGAGACTTAAAAGATGTGTAGTGCCTACGGCTGATCATCTTTAAAATACATGATGTCTTGTCAAATCTTTCAACTCATTTAGGTGATGCAATTAGGGCTGGGGAGGAATGAGATTTCTGTGTTGGAGCTAGGGCTCTATGATAGTGAATCTTAATTTTCAACTAAGATTGCTAGAGTTTTAGCACACTTCTTGGGGGTATCTGTGACAGCTTTTCCAGAGACAACTAGATTGCAAAGACTCTGATCGAACTCGTGGTTAATACCATTGACAAATTCAAAATCCAAATATGTTTTTGAGAAGTAATGAAAACTGTGGAATGCTGAAGGAAATGGGCCACTTTGGTCATGTTTTGAGAAGCCTATCTTGCCTTGGCCACTTCCTATGCTACCTTTTCCTGTTTCCTGTCTGCCATGAAGAGAGCAGCTTCCTCTTCCACACAAGCCACTGCCATAATATTCTGCCTCACCGTGGGACCAGAAAATTCAAGTGGTCCTCTAAGATGTCTTTGTCACAATAACAGTAAAACTACATGCTATCCCAGAACAAAGCAGCCAAATAAAAGAAGGCATCTCAACTCTGGAAGAGCACCACCATCCCTGACTTGGGAAAAAAGTGAAGAAATCACAGAGGCACACTCCATGGCACCAGGAACCCTAATAAGAACTTCAGTAGATGCTTCACTGAGAAACAGTATAAACACAAACCACAATGTAACAGAAATCATGCTACAAACTGTAATTCAGGATCTATCGGATTAGAGGGGAAGGGAGTATGTTCACAGCCCAGGCAGGACAGAGACAATACTCAGACTGATTTGATTTTTTAGAAAATTAAACAAGAGACTTTCTCTTATCCTCCTAAGTTTGTGGACTCAAGATTTAGGAAGAGATCAAGAAAAATAAGAACTAAACTTAGTTCTATAGGGCTGTTTCCCTATGCAAAGCTAGTACCAAAAGTTAACAATGAACAAGAATGTAAAAGTATGTAATGTGCAGACAGAGCTCTAAGACCGCACACACAAACCTAAAAGTAAATAGAGTTAAAAATAAACTATGAGAATTCACACAAACATGGAAATTGTAATAAACATTGTACTCAAATGGACAAATTGAAGGATAAGTCCAGGAGAACTGTAAATATATTTTATGTTAATTGATGACTAAGATGAGACATCTAAAATGTATAGTATATAAAGCCACTTTTTTGTAACTTAGCTGAGATGAGAAAGGAAAGAAGGGGAGCTCTTATTCGCTGTCCATGGGGTTGCAAATTGGTACAGTCACTATGGAAATCAGTGTGGAGAATTCTCAGAAAATACACCCAAAGAACAATATGGTTGTCTGAACAAGACCTACATAATAACAACACCAGCTGACATGTCAACATTGAAGGGGAAAATTCCACAAGAATCTACCCCTAGGTGAAGAGCTACCAGGTGGTCAAAGCCTGCTGGGTGAAAAAGAATGAATTTCTTCTAGGAATGAGCTCTCATATACATTGTCCAATCACAAGCAGTCAGATTTGGATACATGCAAAGTGGACTCTGTAAGTTGTGTGTGTGTGTGTGTGTGTGTGTGTGTGTGTATGTGTGTGTGTGTAACAATAATAATTAAAGAAGAGGTCATGAATTTGGGAAGGAGAGGGGAAACTCCTCTAGAGGAGTTGGGGAGGAACGGGAGGAATTTAGATGCATCGTTTTTGTATGAAGTTCTAAAAATAAATGTTTGTTTATTTGTTGAAAATGGTAGCTGAGCATAAACCAGTGATCAAGCCAGGAATCAGCATTCTTCCATGGTTCTTGTCTCTGATCCTGCCTTGATTTCCTGCTCTGACTTCTCTCCATGATAGACCTGGAAGCATAAGCTGAAATAAGTGTCAGTGTTTTTATCACAACATCAGAAAGCAAATTATAACAAAGAAGTAAACAGAGTAGCTAAAATTATGAATATACCAATATCTCAATGTTCCCACAGTAAAGGACATACCTAAAACAGAGTTAGTAGAGGGAAGTGAGGTAGAGACAAAACTGGAATGAGCTTTACTAAGAATTTGGCTTTGTCCTTGAAAGTTAGGGAAAATTGCTAGGAACTTTAAGAGGGGTTTAAAAGGACAGTCTGAACTTTAGAATTAGTACTTACAATGAAGAATGTAGATTACAATGTTCTAGAAAGCCTATAGGAGGCACTGGATCTCAGGTAGTGACAGTAGGAAAAGGGAAAAAACATCATCAATATAAAAATAGTATCAAATTTTTAATAGCTCTAATAGTCTTATGAATATTTAGCATGAAGGAGAGACGTCTTTAGAACCCATTAATTCATACATCTGTTCATTCAATTTGTGTTTACAGAGTATTTAGTAGTGCCAGACGCACTGTTCTAGAATGATTTCCAGGTTTAAGTATGGTTTTCTAGAAGCAGCCCCTGATTTGAGGATCTTTTCACACATGAATTAGTACGAAGACTTCAGCAAAGGTAGAAATGAATGTTAGAAATAAGGTGGAGGCTAGGAAGAAGCCAAGTGCAAAGATGGTTTTTTGCAAAGCCTGAACTCTTCCATGGAAGTTACACACTGCAGAGATATACTAACCTCAGGGAAGGGAGTTAGGCTTTGATAGTCCTAGACATAATTTCCACAGTGTAAGCCTTCTAAATGTGCCTAACTTTTATCCCATTTGCCTTCCTCTTTTAATCCTTCTCATTGTATTCGGTCTTCTCATCTCCATCATGGACTCCTTACTATTAGTCCTCACATCACTCCATAAATATAACTTCCTTAGAGAAGGAATTCCTTTTTATCTGAAAGCATTCTTTAACTTGTATGTACTGATCATTTTTAAGAGACTGGAGATATGTCTCAGCAGTCTAGAAAGCTTGCTGCACAATCATGAGGACTGGAGTTCAGATCATCCCAGCACCCACATAGCTCCCATTCATAGTCACAGCTCTGAGTGGGGCAAAAGGAAGATCTTTGGGGCTTTCTGGCTTCTAACCTAGCAAAGAAAATGAGAGCCCCAGGTTTAGGGAGAAATACTACCTCAAAGAAATAGGTAGAAAGTGATAGAAAAAGACTTCCAATGCCTACTTTTGCCTTCCACATCTACACGCGCGTGCGCGCACACACACACACACACACACACACACACCAATAAATAAATACACATTTTTAAGATTTATTTTCATGTGTATGTGTACATTTGTGTTAAGTGTATGCAGATGTCTGCTGAGTCTAGAAGAGAGCATCAGCTCTCCTGAAAGTGGAGTCACAGACAGTAAGGAGCAGCCTGACATGAGCTCTGGGAACCAAACTCAGGCCCTCTGGAAGGGCAACAAGTACTCAATCACTGAGCCATCTCTCCCATCTGGATAAATTGTATTATGATGCTGCTGCTGCTGCTGCTGCTGCTGCTGCTGCTGATGATGATGATGATGTGTGTGTGTGTGTGTGTGTGTGTGTGTGTGTGTGTGTGTGTGTGTGTGAATGAATGATGTCTATAGTGGTGTGGAAAAGATGCATGACATGGCACACATGTGAAAATCAGAGTCTGTTCTCTTCTACCTTACATAGTTTCTAGAGATCTAATTCAGATCACCAGCCTTGTAGCAAGCCTTTATCCACCGAGACTTCTTGCTGGCTCCAATAAATAAGTCTCTTTTAAAAATCAATGTCATTGTAATTTTTTCATACCTACTTAAGTTTTCTTTCCTGCCTGCTCCATTTAGTTCCATTATGTCCATTTGTTCATTTAACAGATACCAGCAGGCCTCCTAATAAGTAGCAGCCGCTGAATTGAGAGCTGGATATATGAGAAAAAGCAAAAAAAAAAAAAAAAAAAAAAACAAATAAGGCTTTCATCTTTACCCATCTCAGCCACACAAGGTGCTGCACACCTGCAAACCCAGCCCTGAGGAATAAAAGCAAAATCACAAGCATGAGATTGGCCTCAGCTACACAGTGATCTCTAAGCCAAGCTTAGCTACATAGCAAGACTGTCTCATCCCACCCTCCATCCCACCAAATCCTTGCCACTGTTCAGCCTTAGAAGCTACCATGATATTATAGAAAAGTCAGCAACTTTGGAATCGGACAGAGGCCCTTATTTGAACATAATCCTGGACCAACTCATACCTACACCTGGTTTCTCAGTCTATAAAATGGGAGTACTAATTCCCCCAGTAATCTTTAAAAAATTTATGTAAATAGCAAACAATGTGGGTTTTTTTTTCAAAAAAGCATTTACATCGTATCTGGAACATCAACAGCACCCCCAAATTTTGTTGAATATGAGAAGTTTTGGAAAGGGGAAGGAAATTAATTAACCATCCTTTTCAAAACTAAATACATGAAGACACCAACAGTCAAATGGAAAGATGAGTCTCATTCAGAAGACCCATGATTGCCCTCAGTTCCAGTGCTTACTGGACATATAATTTCTGCTTTTCTTCACTTAAATGAGTTCTTATTGAAAGTTTGGAGCCTTCTCAGAATTTGATCTTTTTTATAGGAAAAGGGGAGTTCTGTTGTACAACCTTGGAGGAAGCAATGGAAAAAGAGCTCTACAAAGTCAGTCCAGAAAGCCAGGACACAGACACATGACTCAGAGCTGCCTAAGACTGAATTTCCAATCAAGAAAACAACATTTGGTACATGCAAGCAAGCTCAATATGTAGGTGCCATTGGCAGTGGGGCCAATAGAATGAGTTCAGAGTTCAAGATCTCAGAAATGCCCACGACATTGTCTTCCGAAAATGAAAAGAATATCTCTTTCACAGGATTTGAGAAGGGTTAAATATGAATAAAAACTGATTAGATATGAAAAATTGCTGCCCAAAAATGCATATTTGATCTGTTTAGGAGGCTTTCCAGTGTGTAAAATAAATGAATAAGTGAGTATTTGCAGTCTAGCTCCTACCTAAACATGAAATCCCCCAAGGCTGCTTTGTCTGTTCACACCTAAGTTATTTGCTTTCCTTCCCAGTATTATAGTTTTCCTTGCTCAGAACTCCCAAGTTCAAAGTACACTTAACTCTGATATGCAAAACGCAGTTCACTATCGCTAATTGCTGTACATTGTGCTTTGCTCCCAGGTTAAAAGGTAACTACTTTATTTGGAGCCTTCTAAAGGACAAGATTGCAAGGTTTAAGAATTTGCTCTACCCTCTCCTGCAAAAGCCGAGAAAAGGAGAGACTTGCAGAGAAAGCATCTCAGTAGCCACAAAGAAACTAGCACAACACTAGATAAAATTTACTCAGCACATCTTAGAGAACAAGTGTCTCCTGTGACGATGCTCTGAGCAAAGCACCATTCTGTAGTCCAGCCCCAGCTCTCTTCTTTGACTTTGTGGGTTTCTTCTAGAAAATGTTTTCTACTCTTTTAGTTCCAGCCATCCCCTTTAAGCCAATACCCTTGCAAGGGTGCAGCTCTGAATTTCTAGTAACCAGCTATGATCTCCTCTTGAATCCATCTGTCCCTCTAACTCAATACCTGAAGCACTGGATTCATTATTTGCTTTTTGTCCCTTCTCCTTTGTCCAAATCACTCTTCTTTGAGATTCTCAAGGATGCTTCTGTTACCCAGACATTACTCTGGTTCCCTTCCCCTCCTAGAATCAATTCTTTGTATGGACATTGATGACCACACTCCCCTTTTCTAGTCTTACTTTGCGTGAGATGCACTTTTTGGGGGTGGAGGTCAAGACAAGGATTCTCCGTATAGCCCTAGCTGACCTGGAATTCTTTCTATAGACCAGGCAGGCTGGCCTAGAACAAAGAGATCCGCCCATCTCTGCCTCCCAAATGCTAGAATTAAAGGCATGTGCCACCACTGCCCAGCCAGTTGCTTTTGAAAAATCTCTCATTTTTTTTTCTGTCATCTCAAATGGTCTTCCTTTAAGTTGTTTGTATATTTAGCAAATACCTTGTAAAAAGTATACACGCAAGTACATAGCAAGGAAAATATATTCCTTGTGCTTAGACAAGGATAAATGGACAGTTGGTGTAACTTAAAAGGCACACTTTATAAGCTTATCATATCAGAACTGGAAAGAATAAGATTTTGACAGAAATGAGTAAAGAGATCACATTAGGAAAGATCTTGGCATAGGGCATGCATAAAAGAACATCACAATTGCAAAAAGATCAGTTAAGGTAAGTAGAAGGAACAGAGGACTTTTCTGGGCGAAAGCTAGGAGAGCCTGTATCAGAGTGGACTTTGAACAACAAATTGAGAAATTTCTAGTGCCTTCTTACTGTGTTGTCCAATAGTTTTGGAACACTGTGCTTGTTTCCAAGAACTGAAAGTTTCAGGTCATGGAAGCAACACAGCCTATGGCTACTTATCTGGTCTAATGATGTTCAAACTTAAAAAAGAGAAAAGAGTTCAAAAATATCCAGGAGTTTTGAAAAGATTAAAGCTTAGTGGGAAGCTTCATGTGTCTTTTATTGAACAGCCTTAGGAGAAACAAGTACAATAGTTATAACTTTACAGTAAATACTAGATGGACAACTGGATAGAAGGGCAGTTGAAAGAATAGATGAGGAGGGGCGTGGTCAAAGCAGTTTCTCCACTTAATAATTGAGTTTACAGAGGATGGATATTAGTTCTGGTTCCTCATCTCTTGAAGTCTATACAACTCTATCTATTCATTTTAAACATTCATCTCAATCTTACCAAGAACTCATCAAAGCTCTATGGCATTTTATCTATTAAAAACATGACAGTGGGCACTGTGAGCTTACAAAGTCAGATTGGATTCAGGATCTGTATAGTGAATGCTGAAAAGACAGCTAACAAGTACCAAATCCACATCTTCAAAGGAAGATCCTCAAAGAGGATAGAGAAGTCCAGGAAAGAGAGTGGCGAATACAGCAAAGATTGAACAGCATGGATAGGGGAGTCTGGTTAGGTGTGTTAGACAACACACCCCAACACAATATTACAATCAGAAACCTCGAGGAAACCTAGTTAGTACACATGAAGGGAACTAAGTGTTAGTAACTAGCTTAGCTTTTTATGTTTGTTATTTTTGAAATTATAATTTAATTACAATATCCATCCCTCCCTTTCGCTCCCTCCAAACCCTGCTCTCCTTCAAATGCATGGTCTCTTTTTTCATCCCTTTTATTATGTACATATATGTACATACCTATATATTCATAAATATAACCTGTTCAAGCCATATAGTGTTACTTTTATGTATGCTTTCAGGGCTGCCCTCCTGGCATCAGAAAACTTGAGTAATAAATCAGAAGTCTTTATATAATTATTTTCTTCTCTTCACTGCACTGCTGACCTCATTGTTGTATTCTCTGTGTGGTCTCTTATTTCAAATGTGTTTGTTGCTTTTTTCTTTTTGCTTTAATGAGTCTTTGTACTTAATCAGGAAATGAATTAAATTTTGCATTATAAAGAAGTAAATTTCTGACTTCCAGCCGGTAAGCACTGTACCATAGGAAATGCCTTCATGCCAAAACTCCCAACTAGTAGTTACAAACAGAGGAATGTGCATAAGCTGCTGTCTCCATGGGTGCTAATTGTAACATGTCAACGAAGGGCCTTGCTTTCTCTGGCTGCCAAGCCAGATCTGCTGCCGCCAAACTCTGTGCCAGTCAACAGGAATAGGATTTTTTTGACATGAACAGTTCAGAATTCAGTGGCCGCCCTCACTGGAGGGGACTCAGAAAGGTGTAAAAATGAGAAAAAATGTGCTGAATTCATTTAAAATGTGTACTGCCCATGAGTGGCAGATTGGAGAGGGAGACAGAACAAAAGATGGGCACATAGGATGAGCCGAAGACCCTGCGTTTGAAGAACAGCAAGTGGTCTAGATGGGCTAGAACATTTGAAAATGGTATGAGAGTGTTGGAAGATGAGGCCCAAGCATCAAGCTGAGATTATGTTCTCTGAGGGCCTAAGTACCAGGGTAAAGAGAAGACACTTAACTTCAAAACCAGTGGGGAATCGTGGATTTTTTAAAAGTAATTAAATAATATGATTGCAGCTGCCTAATCCATTGTGAATATGTAAAGTAGATTTAATTAAGTAACAGGAAATAAGTTCAGAGAGTGGTATAGAAACCATAAGCTAAGCAATAAAGTTAGAACCTTCTACAGGGCTTGAAAGTGGCTATTTCAACAAACTGTATCTACCAACTAACCTAGCACTACCTTGCAATGAGTCAGGATCATGTGCCTAATTCTTGCTAAGGCATTTCAGTGGGATCCATCATCATCTGGACTAGGTAGTTCTATGCACACAATCCTCCATTCTTTCTGTGTATCTATGTGTATACATGTACATCTATGTGATGTGCATATTTTGTATGTTTACATATACATGAGTGTGACTGTGTACAGGTGCTCATGATCATGTCTTCGTCTGTGTATGGAAACCAGAGGCTAACTTCAGGTGTCTTCCTCAATGATTTTCCACCTTATATATTGAGGCAGGATCTCACACCTGAATCCAGAGCAGCTACCTAGCCAGCACGTTCTACGGATCCCCTATCTCAACCTTCTGATCACTAGAATCATGGGAAGAGGGCCTGCCCTGTCTACCCAACATTTACACTGGTTCTAGTGATCCAAACTCTAGTCCTTATGCTTTCACACCAAATGCTTTACCAGATAATCTACTTTACCAGCCCTCTTTGGGCCTCCTTTTAACAGCACGTATCAATCCCTTGATACTAAGACAGCCTAGAAACTACAAGACAATGTGAGTTATGGACCATTTATGAACTTTTAGGAATTTTTAAAAATATGAAAACAGATCCAAGGAGAAGCCCTTGGTTTAGTTACTATATGAAATTCACCGTATATACATCAGCTATTTCACTTACAGTGAAGCTGGTTTCTTTACACAAAGAAAAGCTAGAAGCTAACTCTGGATAGTCCTAGTTTCCCATAGACCAGGTCTTCTTATCCCCACCTCCCACATAATTATCTTATTCTGAGGAGTACCTAATGGTGTAGAGCATCATTAAAACATTCATAGAACTTAGAAAGGAATTGAATTTTTACCCAGGTATGATTAAATAAGCCAGATTACATCCTAAATATCTTCTTTATATACTTGAAATTCTAAAACCTAGAGATTCATTTACTTAAAACAAAATTCATGTAAATTTCAATGTCCCTGGCTTAACTTCTGATAAAACCACATGATCTGTGCCTTCCAAAGAGGAGGTAAGCAAAGGTGGCAAAGTACCATATATATTATGAATAGAATAAATTAAGAGGTTAGAGAGATGGCTCAGTGGTTAAGAGCACTTGCTACTCTTGCAGACAACTTAGGATCGGTTCCCAGAATCCATATCAAGCAACTCATTACCACCAATTCTCCAGTTCCTGAAAATACAATGTCCTCTTCTGGCCTCCAAGGGCACCCCCCAACACATACATACTTTCACTGACATACACACAGATAAATATCTTAAAAAGAAGGACAAGGAGTTGAGCAGTACCAAGCAGAAGGCTCCAGATTAGATAGTATCTCAAAAGCCCCAGACTTCTAACAAAATTTCCCCAAGAAAAATGGAGTGTTTCATACTCCAAAATGACTTTGGGAGTTCTAACATCTTGATAGAGTAAGGAAAAACAGATGCCCAAAGGAATGCATAAAAATGATGAAAATGGAATCTACGTGGATCCTTGTATGAAGAAAAATGATACATGAAGATGAACAGGACTAAAGGAGAGAAGCACTTCTTCCTAAAACCCTCACCGCTTGCTGACATCTCCCTATACTTTGTTTCTAGTAGGTCCACATTCAAACAATAAATTCTTTTTTCTTTAGGTAATATGAAGGAGTGAGTTTAAAAGGCAAACTGCCACAATATTTAAACAAGCTTACAAAAAAAGCATCCATAAGCATTAATCACCGATCTTGGGGTAACAGTAAATTCTCATCCAATTTTTTAATAGCACAGAGCAATATATTCTCATATAGGCAGCCAATGTATACGTCTTGTCTCCTGTTCTACTTTTTAACCTAATGTTTATATGTGTGTGTGTGAGTGAGTGTGTGTGAGTGTGTGTGTGTGTGCATACACACATATATATTACCAAAATACCAGCAGACTCAATTTATCACTTTCCATCTATATATCATGCTCATGATTTCATATATGAAGTTGGACATGTTTGAGTAGTTGCTATGGCCCATGGTTATAAATAGAAACTGCTACAACATTTGTGGACAAATTTCTTGTATTTTTGTTTGTTTATTCAATTTTAATTCTCCCTGATGAAAGAACCACAACATCAAAAGAAACAGTGCCTTTATTCTTTTTTCTAATACCAAATTGTTCAACTGAAAGCTGCATATTGCTGAAAATGCAAATAACTCAAAATATACCAAATTTCGTATTTAAAAGGAACGAGAAGAAATAGTCCAAAAATGACAGTGCTTACTATAAAGGATGCTCACCATAATATTATCTATATACTAGACGCGCGCGCGCACGCGCGCGCGCGCACACACACACAAATCAAAATATTCAGATCACTGGTGACTGTCCAAATAAATCATGACAGATCTGTAAGTAAAGTGGATACATGGGCTTTTTGTTACTATAAAAATGGTTTTAAAGAACGTTGAATGATATAAGAAATAATCATAAAGGGAAGCAAAATATCGACAATTTCTAAATGTGATATAATTCCAGTTAGGTAAGTAGAAATGTTCATTTGTGAATGCATGCATGCAAAGACTGTAAAAATGTACTATGATGTTAATAGTTCCTATTTCTCACTATTCTTTTATTAATCACATGTGAATTTTGTAATCAGAAAGAGTAATAAACATTATTTCATTAAGTAAAATATCAGCATAGTGGAATTCTGGATACAAAGAGATACACAGGAATAATGACGTTTAGATGACTAAACTAGCTATTGAGCAGTCAAACATGACTATGAACTTTTCTTCTAGCTTAACTTGAAAGCAAGTGTGTGCTGAAGCTGTAATTGGGGTGAAGACTGAAAAGATCTGACGCAAAGGAGAAAATTTTAGAACTTAATCAGGGAGGGCCTCATGAGCAAGCACCATTCCAGACAATCTTTGATCAATAGTCTCAAATAACCAAGTTTTTATACCGAAGGGTTGGCCTTTGTCATTTACTACTGTGATATTATAAAAAATATATCTGGCCTTCTTCCTGGCACAAAGCTTCAAAAATTCTTGAAATATCTAGTAGGAATGCTTTTGTTATTCATAATAATCCCCTTTCATTCATACTTGGATTTATGCTAATTAGATGACTCTTGGTGGATAGAGTAACTAGGGAGATACCTTTCAATGGAAGCTGGTTACCAAAAAGGCAAAGCACAAGATTGAAAGTTGAACCTTTCTTCTCAACTTGGAAAGAGGAGAAAAGAGCTGGAGAATGGACTCAACCATGTGGCCAATGATTTACACAGACATGCTGTGTAATAAAAACCTCAATAAAATCTCTTGACCCCTGAACATCAGTGACGCCTCACTGATGTTCTTAGTGAATATTCAGATTCCATGAAGAGAAGACATAAAATGCTCCTCACTACTCTTCGCTCAGACCCTGTTCTATTTCTCTCTGCCATTTGGCTTGCTCCTAAGTAGCGTCCTGTACAAAATGTTTATCTTAAATTCAGTGCCTTAGGTGAGGTCTGGATAAGTGAACATGAGCCCAAAAATCTCGAATTACCCCAAGATGCAATCCACAGATGACATGAAGCTCAAGAAGAAGAGTGACCAAAATGCGGATGCTTCACTCCTTCTTTTTAAAGGGGGGAACAAAAATATTCATAAGAGGGAATATGGAGGCAAAGTTTAGAGTAGAGACTGAAGGAATGCCCATTCAGAGCCTGCCCCACATGTAAGCCATACAAACACACACACACACACACACACACACACACACACACATACATATACATATACATATACATATACATATACATATACATATACATATACATATATACAGTTACCAAAACTAGATAAGATTGATGAAGCTAAGAAGAGCATGCTGACAGAAACCGGATATAGCTCTCTCCTGAGAGACACAACCAGAACTTGTCAAATTACAGAGGTCAATGCTAGCAGCAAATCACTGAACTGAGAACAGTATCCCCTTTGGGTAAATTAGAGAAAGAATTGAAAGAGCGGAAGGGGTTTGTAACCCCATAAGAACAACAATGCCAACCAACCAGAGCTTCCAGGACTAAACCGCTAACCAAAGACTAAACATGGACTGACCCAGGGCTCCAACTGCATACATAGCAGAGAATAGCCTTGTTGGGTACCAGTGGAAGGGGAAGCCCTTGATCCTGCCAAGGTTGGACCCCCAGTGAAGAGGAATGTCAGGAGGGTGGTAAGGGGAGGTGAATGGAGAAACACCCTTATGGGGGAGGGGGAGGGGACAGGGGGCTTATGGACAGGAAACTGGGAAAAAAGAATAACATTTGAAATGTAAATAAAGAAATATATCCAATAAAAATGAAAATAAAAATTTAAAAATCTTTTTAAAAAGGTGAGGTCTGGATCAATTGAGCAAGTATTTGAACTTCAAAAGGGAAGTGGTCATGTGGTCACTTTCTAGCGTGACTAGAAAGACATGCTAGTGACTTTGGAATACCAAGGACTTATGGCTGTCATCTGAGACACCTTAACCTGTGAGGTTTACACTGGTTCCAGTTAGTTAATGCCAAAATTTAACTGAATCGGAGGACACTCAGTTGGTTTCAGAAAATTGCCTTCAGAATATAAACATTCTATACATGTACAAATGAATAAAACACTTCTCAAGAATATTTATGCAATGTAATAGAGTGACAAGGCCTTCAATGCTAGTGGTTGAATTCAATAGAAGTTTACTTCTTGCTCATATACAATTCAGAATGGGTGTTCCTGACTAAATCACCTTGCATCTTGAGTCTTCACATTCTTCTGGGCTCCACCATCCTTCAGACTCAACCAAAAAATGGAGAGGGGGGGAGCAATGAAAAGTTATATATGGAACCATTGCCTGGAATTTAGGCTACTTTTAGCTACAGATGTCTTAAGAAAGGCATTGTAACTGTGAACCCAAAGAGAATGGATGGGCTTGGTTAAAAAGTAGGCAGTCTTAATCAAAAGGGTTAAAATAGTTTTCTTCCTGAAAATACGGATTGTGAATTTAGATTTTTTTTTTAACCTGATTAATCTTAGTAGTCAAGTTTCTCATTGCCAGGGGTCGTGGTAACATACTTCAAAAAGAAAAACAATAATAGTGTTTCAGCTCATTGTAAGAGTTATTTAGTGTCTAACACCCAGTACCTACAATAGAGAAAGGATGTGCAAAGATGAATAAGAACTAGTCCTGTGCCTTGTAGTGCAATAGAAAAATTTATAGACCAGTAGAACTTGTACTTCACTTTTGCGGGACCATGAACCGTGCCAGGAAGCTTGGTATGGTAGAGAGGGCCTGAGTCCCCCGAAACTCAGGGTACACACATAATACAGTAGGTGGCTGGCTCCCTGTTCCCTGCCAGATTCCTGGCCTTGAACCTGTGTCATGCTTCCCACATAAGGAGGTCATGTGGTCATGTAGGCCCAGGACAGAATTCTCCATGCTAATGAGGTACCTATAGGCACCGAGGGTTTACCCAGTAAGCTCCCCTTCCAAGATATCCCTCCCTGCAAAAGGTGTTTAATCTCTAGCTCAACCTAATATGCATCCACTTTCCACAATGAACAACCAATAAACAGTTTGGAACCAGGAACTGTCCCTTTCATCTACCACCACCATGGAGAGCATGAAGAAGGTCTTTGCCTATAAAGCCACTGACAAATCGCCACTAGAAGGCCTCCCTGTGCTTCCAACCAACTTCCACCAAGCTAAGGACAATCACTGATGAGCTAAGCCAGAGCTTCCAGCCATAGTCCCGGGGTTAGAGGCCATCATCAGCCTACGGCCCCCAGTGGTCGACAACTGGATGCTAGGGAGTCAGAGAACACCAGCCTTGGCTCTCCTGTCTCGGACTGCATTTTCCACCCCCAGAATGGTGTCTCTCTGCTTCCCTAAAGCCCAGCACCCAATGATAGCGAGTGAGAGAAGCGCAGCCTAGCTCTGCAACGGCTGTGCACAGTAACAGGGCATAACGCAGACATGTTGGTATAGCTATAACAGAGAAAGAGAGAGAGAGAGAGAGAGAGAGAGAGAGAGAGAGAGAGAGAGAGAGAGAGAGAGAGAGAGAGAGAGAGAGAGAGAGAGAGAGAGGAGAGAGAGAGAGAGAGAGAGAGAGAGACAGAAACAGAGACAGACAGAGAGAGACAGACAGAGAGCCAAAGAGACAGAGACAGAGAACAACTTGAAATGCACAGGGAGAAAAGAAGGGGATAAGATAGAGTAATAGCCCTCCCTACCCCTTACTGCTGAACTATTGGTTACTGAGACATTCTGGAAGAAGAGATATCACCACCTTCAGCTGTGTAATGACCCTTGAGCCCACTAACTCCAAGATATAACTCCAGAATCACAGGCCCTCATTAAACTTAGTGGGTCTCAAAACATAAACACAAACATGAACATGAGCATGAGAGATTTCTAGGGAAGGGGAGGGTAGACAAGAGTGGTACAGAAATAAGATTGGATAAGGGAGTGGTCAGCATACAAGATAGATGATAGGTAGATAGATAGATAATAGATAGATATAGATATAGAGGTATAGAGATATAGATATATAGATATATAGGTATAAAATTGAGAAAGAGCAATTTTAATTAATAAAAAGAAATGATAGAGGTGATGAATATTATCAAAATATACTGTACAAATGTATAGGAATATCATAATGAAAATTTTCACTCTATTCATTTAATACATGCTTAAAAACTGTAGGTGATCAGTGCAAATAATAAGTTTTTAGAATGTAGAAGTCTAGCTACACAGTAGAAATGCTTTAAAAACACTGTTTCAGTAGCATATTAAAAAATGAACATTTTATTCAAAGAAGCAGTAGGACAACTTGATAGATGGATGGACAATTGTTCTGATATAACTTCAGAGAAAAAAATGTCTAAGTGATGTACTAAAACGTACAGAACACGGCCCAGGGAAAGATGGTTATCCTAAGGAAAACATGGAGAAAACGGAGCTTTACAAAGCACTTTTTAAAGAAAACTTTGACTTCTACAACAGGCTGTTGCCAACTCGGGCACTGGTCATGTTTTAAGAATCATATATCTCCATTACTTGGAACTGTGGATATATTTTCCCTTAGAAGCAATGCTGTAAAGGCGTGTTTAGATTCCCAACTGAAAACCAGAACCATCTGTCTATTTGACCCCGAATGAATCCAGAAGGCTGCTCTAAGACAGAAAACTTTTCCAACTTGCAACTCCCTTTCACTCAAGAAACTCTCATGTGATGTAAGGTACATAAAATTATATAATATTTTATATAATAATTATATAATAAATATATTAATCAAATACTTATTGAAGAAAAAATCATATAGAAATTTGCTGCAAAATATCTTTAGTATACATATAATTTTAGCATTTATTAAATCTGAAAGGAATTTGAAATGTTGGTTTGTTTTAATATAAAGGATTAAATCTTCAATGAATCTGTGATATTATAAGATGCAGAACACTATCAATATTTTTCATAGTTGATCATTATTTTGATTTTGTAATTATCAATACTGAGAATACCACTTCATATAAATATGTAGTGCAAAATGACAATAGTATATTTAGGGATATTTCAGCGATTGTTGGAAATTCTCTTCTAATCTCAACCCAAAAGTCATTTAATCCTTTTTTAATGAAATTCAAGTCTCCAGCTCAAACAGTAATTTTTAAAATCAAACATTGAAACCCAACTCAATTGAAAGATAGACTAATTTGATACTTACATACTGGATAATGACAGAGAAAAAATATTAAAAGTCTTTGTTTTCTGTAATTAAACCATTATGTTTCTCTAAGAGTAGAAAATCTTGTATGTACATTTTTCCATTTCTAAAATTCAATAGTCTTGACTCCGAGCCCAACAGTGTCCATTCATATTGTATGACATAACATTATAAAGTGTTCAAAGTGTTTTGACCCCAGGCTTCAGTGAACTTCTGTAATGCAACACAAGTGAGTACTGCTAAAAACACATCAGGTCCACAGCACACCTAATTTTGAGCTAACTTTGGTCATTGTGTATTCAGAAACCTTTTATCATTGCCAAACTTTCCACAACCACCACATTTAGTTCCATGACCCTATATGGAGTCACATGTAGATAAAAGAAATGAGTTGGTTCTAATGCTTGCCTCTTACAGCATCTGTACAGAGAATAGGAAAATGGCTCCTGCACAAGAATGACACACAAACTCATAAATTATTCTTTTCAATATCTCATTCTAATTTCAGACTTTAACCATATCGTAGACCAAATGGACAAAGACAGACTGAGAATCAAAGTATGAAAAATCATCTGTCAAGTGAACAGAATTCAAAACAAAGTTTGCATAAAGTCAAAATTAGAAGAGATAAAGAATGACACCAAAGGCAATAATTCTCCAATAAGATATAACCCTAGAGGAGAACTTACTACTACTATTGCACTAAATTAATATTGTTTCCGATTGTCTTCTAATAATCATCCTTACCCATAAATAAGTACAGTTTTCATGCATAATCAAAAGAAGGTTCTTTTTACAACAGATGGAGAGCATTAGAGAGATCCACAATTCTCAAAATAACAGTAGTCATGTGGTTTTCAGTCTCATAATGGACATCTATAAAAACATCTGAGTCTCAGGAAACATTAAGAAAGAGGACATGGACAGATTGTAAAAGCTTGGGGACAAGGACAACTGCTGTGAGATATTGTGTTTTGACATGACAGAAATGTTGCACCTATGAACTCTCAATGATATAGTTACCTGCAACAGACCTTCAAAGACCACAACAGTTGACAAGCCTACAAACACAGAGAAAATTTTTCAGAGGGGACTGCTATTGGATGAAGAGCTACAGGCACTAAACTGCTGCTGGGGGGAAATCAATGTTATCAGGGACAAGCCATCAATCCTGATTACCGTCTCTAAATATGTGTGCATACACAGAATGGTAATTGGACTTAGTTTAATACATGAGTTGTTTGGGAAATTGGTGGAAAGAAAAGGTAAATAATTGTACATGAAATGTTCAAAAAATAATATAAATAAGACATAACAGTTGACATTACAAATGTACAAAATACTAAGGCTCCCAATCTGATATAAACAAAGAAAGAAACAAACAAGCAAAAAAGTAGTAATAGACACAAACATCAAAAAGAAGGACCTGATGCACTAATACGATGCTATTTCAATATACTACTCTCATCTCTATACAGGTCCTCCTCCTAACTAAATATCAATGAAGAAACTCAGCTAAATGACAGCACAGATCAAATGGACTTAACATATTTACAGAGTATTCCATACAAAAAAATGTGCATTCTTCTTAGGGGCCTATGGAAACTTCTCTATACATTCAAGGCTACAAATCAAATCTTACCAAATGCATAAGAGATCAAATAATCTTCTGTTTCTTATATCTTAGTAGTATAATACTAGAAACTAAAAATGATTTTTTAAACTATGGAAACTATATTAAATAAATGAAGATGAAACAGAGTCAAGTGGGTAAAACTTAGTTAATTCATTGGCAGAATATAATCAAGATGATAACTCCTTAGCCAAACTAACAGGAGAGAGGAAAAGCTAAATTAATAAAATTAGAACTGAAAGGGAGAAGGTTACTACAGATCCTAATAAAATAAAATAAAGCTTCAGAAAACACTTTGATGACTTACATTCACAAAACCTGGAAAATCAAGTACATAGAAATAATTCTATACATACATGACCTACAAAAATTAAATCAGGAAGACACGCACTACTTAGACAGATCAATAATAGTTAACAAGACTGAAGCAGTAATAAAATCTGCCTGCAAAAGAAATGGATATGAAACTAGACCCATGTATCTCAATCTGTACAGAAATGAACTGCAAATTGATTAGACATCGTACTGCATGGGCCGAAGTTCTGAAACTGTCAGAGGAAAATATGGGTGAAATATTTCAAGATAGAAGCATAGATCATGAATTTGTGAAGATTCCAGAAAATAATACCAATGATTTTTACATGGTATTTCATCAAATAAAAAAACCTCCACAACAAATTAAACCAACACATTAGATAACTGATATCTAAAATACACACAAAAACATAAAAAACTAAACAAGAAATCAAAAAACCTCATCAACTGGCTAATGAAATGAATAGTTCTCAAAAGATGAAGTGCAGATAGTTACTAAACATATAAAAAGAGTTACACATCAATTGGTAGCCTTCAGTGAAATTTAAATTAAAACTACCTTGGGATGACATCTTATCTCAGTCAGAATGACAGTCATTGTGACAGAAAGCAAATAACAAATGCTGACAACTATGTAGAGAAAAAGGATCCCTAATGGGAATGGAAACTTGTCCAGTCACTATGGAATTTGCTATGAATGTGCCACACACATATGTGTGTATGTATTTATGTATGTATTTTTGTATGTATGTATATGCAACCTGATCCAAATATACCATTTCTGGGTATTCACCTGAAGGATGCAAAAAGCATCAGGTCACAGAAATACTTGCGCATCAATTTTTATTGCAACAATATCCACAACAGCTAAGTTATAGAACCAACCCAGGTGCCCATCAATAGAGTAATGGATAACAAGCAGGTCGTACATATATACAATCCAATTTTACTCAGTCAGAAAAAAGAAAACTAATTGTCATTTGCAGAAAAATACATGCAACTGGAGGCTGTCATATTAAGAAATTATGTCAGTCTGAGATAAATATATTTCTCTCATTTACGGATTCCAGATTTTTACACAGATAAGTAAAATCATGTACAAATATATGATATATGACATGAAAGTACATGCAAGGTAACAACAGTGGCATCTAGACACAACAGAACTGATACACATATGAACTCACACAGACTCGGACAGCATGCACAGGACCTGAACAATTTCAAACTAGACCAAATCCCAGCACTTGAAAAGGGAACATGGACACAAAGTCTCACAGCAAACCAAGAAGCTATTTGCAATTGACAACTGCTGAGGAAGTAAACCGCAGTTTCTCCAGTGGATTGTCACTAAGTAAAGCAGACAGTGCAGGGAAGGCCCCAAGTGGAGTAGTGGCTAACTCAAAACAGACTCCATGCATTTTGTCTGTTTTTATATTTTTGTTTCATTTTGTTTGGGTGCTTTTGTCGTATTGATTTATTTTCACTTGTCTGTTTTGATTTTCATTTTTTGTTTCTTTTTTTTTTCGAAAGACAAAGCATAAAGTTGGGTGGGTAGGGAGATGCAAATGATCTGGGAGGAGATTATGATCAAAATATACTATGAAAAGAATCAATAAATATAAATTCAAAAACAAAGAACCAAAACTGTCTAGGGGAACAAAGGAGATAGGAGGGAGGGAGACAGGAAGGAGGAGGTAGGTATGGGATATATTCAAAGTACATGATTACTTGTATGGAAATGACCTTATAGAGCCCAGTACTACGTACTATGTACAAAAAATATATACCCACAAATGTCTCAGCACAAAGAAAAGCACAGAACTAGACAGTCACAGCTGAATTCTTCCAAACTTAAAATAAAATCTTAGATCAGTGCGTTCAAACTATTTCATAAAATAAGGAAGAAAGCTGCCTAGTTCATCCTATAAAGCCAGTGTTATTTTGATTTTTAAAAAGCTAGATAAAGGGGTTGGGGATTTAGCTCAGTGGTAGAGCGCTTACCTAGGAAGCGCAAGGCCCTGGGTTCGGTCCCCAGCTCCGAAAAAAAGAACCAAAAAAAAAAAAAAAAAAGCTAGATAAAGACACAACGGCAACAAAATATAGACCAAATTCCCCGATGAACCTGGACAAAAGTTCCCCAAAATTCTTTTCCCACTGACTTCAAGAACACATTGGCATCATACACCATGAATATTTGGCTTTACTCCAGGCCATTGGAATGGTTTTTGAAGCAGGCGTTGGCAGTGACCCTAATTCCTTCCACTGGAACTCTCCTTTCTGAAGGTTTCCCCACTTCCCAGTGGCACCACAATTTGACAAGCAAACCTTTAAAACATGGACCTCCAGGGTGCATTCCATAATCAAAACTGTAGCAAAAAGTAAAAAGGTAAACGCATTATCATAGGAAAGGTTACAGTTTATAAAGGTTTGGGTGTTAGTAGTTATTTAAAATCCATAGCTTCAATTTCTCTTGTAAACCCAGATCTAAGTTCACATTCTCATAGCAAACCTGAGTGAGCTGTTAGTTCAGCCAGTCCTCGCCTTTCCTTTGATTTGACCCTTGTTCACTGTACCTATTTAAGTTACTTGTCCAGAATGATCAGTAGTAATGAATGCTATTGAGTCATAAGGGAACTCATGCCTAACACACCTCTATCTGTTTCCGCTGTGAAACTGTAGGTTGATTTCATCTGTTGAAAATAAATGTGAAGTGGACTGATATGGGCATTGTAGCTAAGCTGAAGGGAGAGGCCATTATTATCTGTGATCTTGTCCCCAAGGGTATGTCACTTTATCATTTTCTTCAGCAGAGATTAGCACATTGGATGTCAAAGTGGAAGACTCAGAAATACCTAAGATGATTTTCATAACACAAGGTCCCTTCTGAGAAAATCATTTCTCAGCATACATGAGTAAGAGAAAACATGTTTGCTATACTTGGAAAGGGAAGAAAAATTATGTGGTGGTTTTATCCTTTTATTACTATTTTCAAGGAACCAGGGTAGGTGTTGTCAATTTTCTCTACTGTATCATTATTTGTTTTTCTACTTATTTTGACTTATTATGTTCCTATTCTTCTAATTTCTTTGTTGGTCACCTTGCTCATTAATTTAAGGTGTCATATGCTTTTAAATATAAACATTTAAAAGTTACAGTTTTCTGTATTTATTAATAATGCTGACTTCTCTGTATCCCCCAAACTATGAAGTGTAATATTATTATTTTAAATTTCCATTATAGGTTATTTGATTCAGAAGGGATATTTTATCTAATTCTAAATACATTAGAATATTTAAAAATTGTTGGCTTCCTGATTAAGTACATTATGGCAAAGGAATGTGGTCCACATGATATCAGTTATTTGAAATACCTTAAAACTTGTTCTCTCTGTCTCTCTGTCTCTGTTTGTCTCTGTCTGTCTGTCTGTTTGTCTCTCTCTCTCTCTCTCTCTCTCTGTGTGTGTGTGTGTGTGTGTGTGTGTATGTGTGTGTGTGTGTGTGTGGTGTTCAGGTGGCTACATGTGGAAGTTGATGTTCATGCATAGGTGTACATGTCAGATGATCAGATGGAAGCCAGTGGTTCACAATAGCTATTTTCCTCAGTTGCTCCACCTTATTCTTTATATTTTAAATTCTATTCTTTGGCAATTTCATACATTTATATAATGTTCTAATCACATTCAGCGCTCCCCCCAAACTTATACCTTTCCCAATCTCTCTAGAACCTTTCTTCAAAACACATTCTCCCCCTTTTATATTTTATGGTTTTTAACAACCCACAGAGTTTAAATTGCTTGCATCTATTTGCATGGTATGGGATTATTCTCTAAAGCCTGGACAGCTAACCCCTGAAGAAAACTGACATCCACTTCCCAGAAGCCATTAAGTGTCAAGAGCTCTTCAGATAAGGGCAGGGACTCGTGTGCTATGGCTCCAAGGATGCTGGAATACTGACATGTAGAGCTTAGGCAGCTTACAGCTCGCCCGTACAGGTAAACACAGCTGCTATGAGTTCACAAGTCCAGCAGCCATATTGCATCCACAAGACAGTACTTCTCAGCACTCCTCCCCACCCTTTGACTCTCACCCTCTTTCCACCCTCTCTTCTATGATATTCTCTGAATCCAGTGGAGTGGAGAAAATGATGGAGATGTCCTATTTAGGGCCGAGCACCTCTCAGCAGTCACTTTCTCAGCATTTGGAGTGTTGTGAGTCTGAAGTTAACCACTCCCCACTGCAGGAAGAAGCTTCTCGAAGGCTGAGAGCAGCCCTAATAATACATGTTAGCACCACTATAACTGGCTTTTTATGTGAGTGCTGAAGATCAAAACTCAAGTCCTCGTACTTACACAGCAAGCACTTCGCCACCTCTCCAGCTCTGACCGACGTTTTATAAATGTTTTACGTGACATGGAGGAAAATGTACCATCTTTAAAGACTGAGTGTAGAGCTTGGTCCATGATCATTACATCAAGATTGCTAGTCATTTGAATCTTCCATATACTTTAATATGCTGGGAAAATATATTAAAATGTATGGTGCTCATTTTGTCTATTTATGTTCTTACAGTTCTATCACTTTGCATTGTATTTTTCAGGATATTTTATTAAATATAGATGTATATTTAAGATATCCACATCTTCCTGGTTAGTTGAGTGTTCTATAATTTTGTATTTGTTTCTTATGATTATTCATATAAATGATCATATTTATATAAGATAGTTTTATTTCTCTATGATTTCTTTCACTTTGCTCCATTTTCTATTTTAATACTTAGTAAAATTGATTAAGTTTATTCTGTTGAGTTAGCAAAACAGATGTTTATCTGCAGGCAAAAATGAAATTAGATACATATCTTTTACTTCACACAAAGATCAACTCAAAGTAGATCAAAGACCTTAACTTCAAATGTGAAATACTGGAACTGCTAGAGGAAAAATATAGGGAATACTCTTCAAGATTTCAGAATACGCAAAAACTTTCTGAACAGAACTCTAAGAGCACAGGAATGAAGTCCAGGAATCAGCATATGGAATTATCTAAAATTTAAATGTTTCTGCATAGCAAAAGAAACTATCGACAAAGCAAGCAGCCCACAGAATGAGAGAAAATCAGCTACACCTCAGGCAGGGGGTTAATATCCAGAATTTATAAAGATCTGCAAAAAGTAAACACACACACACACACACACACACACACACACACACACACACACACACACACACACACACAGGCAGGCAGGCAGCATACACCAGCTGATATGAAGCCCCTGACACATATACAGCAGAGGACTACCTGGTCTGGCCTCAGTGAGAGAAGATGCACTTAACATCAAGAGACTCGAAACCCCAGGGAGTGGGAAGGCCTAGTGGGATGGGAGGGAGTGACATCCTCCTGGAGATGGGGGAAGGGAGGAGGTGGTTGGGATGGAGAGCTGTCAGGGGACAGACCAGGTGGGGGATGAAGTTTGGACTGTAAAAAAAATTAAAGAATAAAAATAAATAAATTTTTAAAAAAAGAAAAGAAAACTTAAAAAAAAACCCTGCCAATCTACAAATAGGCTAATAAAATGAACACGTGTAATTTTATAGCATGGGTGTTACATGTGGTTTGTGTGTGTGCGCACATTTGTGTATATGTGCATGAATGTATATATATATATAGACATATATAGACAGTGTCCACTGTGCAGAAACATCACTGTCTTAGGGTTTCTACTACTACAACAAAACACCAGGAAAAAAACAAGCTGGAGAGAAAAGGGTTTATTTGGCTCATGCTTCCACATGACTTCTCATCACCAAAGGAAGTCAGGATAGGAACTCAAAAAGGGCAGGAACCTGGAATCAGGAGCTGATGCAGAAGCCACAATAAGATCTCATGGAGGCATTTCTTCACCTGAGGTTCCTTCCGCTCAGATTATCCTGGCTTTTATTAAGTTAACACAAAACTAGCCAGGACAATCGCTTTCCACCTTATTTTTTTGAGATGAGAGTCTTTTCCTTATCCTGGAGGTCACTGATTGTGGTGAGCTGGCTGGCCATGAAATCATGCTTCCGTCTCTATCCACCTGCACAATGCTGGACTTAGAGGTACACTGTGCAATGCCTACCTATTTATATGGGTTCTGGGGAGACAAAATCAAGCCCTCAGAGTTGCACAGCATGAACTTTATCAACTGAGCCATCTCCCCAGGACCCATCATTTTATTCACAGATCATTTCTTCTTGCATTTTTGTATGTTTTGTAAGATAGCTCTTTCAAATACAGGAGAAAATAATGTAGAATTTTTTAGTGCAGTTGTTTTGGAAATGATGTGGGGTTTTTTTCCATCTTTATTAACTTGAGTATTTCTTATATACATTTCGAGTGTTATTCCCTTTCCCGGTTTCCGGGCAAACATCCTCCTCCCCCCTCCCCTTCCTTATGGGTGTTCCCCTCCCAACCCTCCCCCCATTGCCGCCCTCCCCCCATAGACTAGTTCACTGGGGGTTCAGTCTTAGCAGGACCCAGGGCTTCCCCTTCCACTGGTGCTCTTACTAGGATATTCATTGCTACCTATGAGGTCAGAGTCCAGGGTCAGTCCATGTATAGTCTTTAGGTAGTGGCTTAGTCCCTGGAAGCTCTGGTTGCTTGACATTGTTGTACTTTTGGGGTCTTGAGCCCCTTCAAGCTCTTCCAGTCCTTTCTCTGATGTTTTCTTAATTTGGTTCCACACAAATGTCTTAGTTTTGCTGTTAATTTTGAAAGCCAGTCTTATAATTATTGTCTTTGAACCTTTGGACATTTTATTTTATGTGTATGAGTGTTTTGCCTGTGCATCGCTTGTGTGCAGTGCCCATGGAGGCCAGAGAAAGCATCGACTCCCCTGGAACTGGAGTTTGAGATGTTTGTGAGCTCCCATGTGGTTGCTGGGAATAAAACCCTGGTCCTCTGGAAGAGAAGTCAATGATCTTAACCAGAGCCTTTTAAAATGTTATTCCACCTCTTTTGCTTTCCATTATTCTTTTTGGAGTTAGATTGGCATTCCAATTATATATTATTGATCCTGTTTCAATGTTGTGCTTCCTCAGCTTCTGGATTTAGATTTTTCATCAGGTATGAAAATTCCCCGTTTTTATTATTGTCCTTTTATTATTCTCTTTCCATCAGTTTTTCTATTCTCTTGTCTGCTGCTTATATTAGGTCCATATTAGACAATTTTCCTTTTCTTTTCTTTTCTTTTATACCAATTGTATTACATTCCAGGCATGGTGGCTCACACCTGTAATTTCAGCACTTGGGATGTTGGAACAACAAGATTATCCTTGTTTAAGGCTAATCTGAGCTATATGAGTATTCGATTAGCCTGGGCTACAGAGTTAGACCCTGTCTATTTGTCAAAGTTCTCTAGAAGAACAGAGTCAATGGAATAAACAGAATCAATGGGATAAGAGTCTCTCTCTCTCTCTCTCTCTCTCTCTCTCTCTCTCTCTCTCTCTCTTCCTCTCTCTCTCTCTCTCTGCGTGTGTGTGTGTGTGTGTGTGTGTGTGTGTGTGTGTGTGTGTAAATTTATTGTATTGTCACCTAAAGGGCTGAAAACCCTGTAGTTACTAGTTCCTTTAGCTTTGGTGCCTCAACAATCAGAGTAGTCTCACAATGACCGTCTCTTACATCAGGGCACAGTGGGAAGTGGGGAACAAGGCTGGGTGTCTCAGCAGTTCCTCAGCAGGCACTGGAAACCCTGAAGGTTCCTGGGAAGCTGCTGGTCATTACTCTACCACGAAAGCATGAAAATGATAGCAGCAGCTCAATAGAGCAAATCACCTAGGCAGCCAAGAGGGAAATATATGATTTGGTTTGGTTTGGTTTGGTTTGGTTTGGTTTGGTTTGGTTTGGTTTGGTTTGGTTTGGTTTGGTTTGGTTTTGGTTTGTTTCTGTACTGCTATCAGAAGGAACCACCCAGAGTCCTATACTTGTGGGATCTCTCCCACAAATCAGAACAGTTCTTCAAGTAAGGTTTCCTACTTGGGCGATTCTAACCTGTGGCAAGTTGACATAAAACATAATATCCTGCCTCATATAAACAAAAATGAGACTGATGGGGGGAGGGGGAAGAGAGAGAACTACAGGGCCTGTGGAGGTCAAAGGACAACTAACAGGACTCAATTCTCTCCTTCTATCATGAGTCCTGGGACTCAAACTCAGGCCATCAGCTTTGCAGCAAGTTCCCTTCCCTACTGAGTTCTCGGCAACCCTGTCTATGTTTTCTAGCCCCGTTTCCTTCTACACTGCATTTATTACTTCTCTCTTTGCTTTCACTTTTTTACTCATGTACTTTGTTAATTCAAACTATTAAGTTTTTGCTTGAAAAATTATGCCTTTTGTTTCTAGATTTTTTTTCACTTCTGCTCAGTCATTTCTGGTAGTATCAGACTGAATGCTTGGATTTCTTACTTTGCCCTTTATTTATATGTTCCCTGCCTTTTTTTTTTGTAAATCAGTGTTTAATACTCGAGTGTTTTGATACCTGTGTCCTTGGAGTCTCCTGATGTAGTTTGCGTTGTTCTTACTGACCTACATTCACCTCGAATTTCCTTTCCACATGTTTCCCAATTTTGTTGATGAGCCTCACTGCCTCATTTTCATCAGTGGAAACTCATCAGATGAAATTCCAAGAGGTTTTCCTCCAGAGAACATTCACTTCTGTTTCTTCCAGAAACCAAAGGTTTGGCTCAGTGTAGGAGTTTTTTTTTCAAAAACTGTGTCCTAGGAAGATTACACTTGTTCACAAACACCAGGGAGTCTTTAAATTCATCCAGAAGACCCAAAGTGTACATTTATATTTTCAATGTTTGAAAATTGATTTGTTCCATTGATATCAGAAAATCTAGCTCATCGAACAATTAGATGTCACTGAAAATATAAAACTGTACATAATATAAAATATTAATATAATATATAAATTAATTATTTATAGGCAAACTATTTTATTAGCTTCCATCACTAGAAAAGGAATTCTTTCTCTTTATTTTCATGTACTTTTAATTCACTAACCTATTTGAAAATCTATCATTGAAAGTAAAACTCATGTCTAAAGTCACATATTTTCCTCTTGTAAAACTGATTTCTTCTCAATTTTCTACTCATGGTCCTGATACTCTTCCCTTTAAAGATAATAAAACCATTTAAGAATTGGGAAAAAGAAATTTTAGAAAACACCTCAAGAAGTAATTCTTTCTGTCCTCCCTTCCATATATTAAACCAGTCCTTACAAATTTCCCACCAATCCTCCCATCTGTTTCTTTCTACCATTTCCATAAACCCATCTCTGTTAAATAACTTGTCTTTATTTCTGAGACTACCCTGAAAGTCATTATAAGGTCATGCAGGCTTTTAATTCATCAACTTTTTGTCCCAGTCTTCAGTCTTTGTCCCACTGCAAGTTTGTGTCATCACACTGTACTTCATTCCAAGAAATACCAGCAGCCTTAAAATTATTTTCTTCGTCCTATTCATGTATTTATTTTCTAGGAAGCACTCAATGCTGATGCAAGGCCATGTTACTTAGGTAGAGATGCAAATATGTCACTTACAGCCACAAAATTCTTCAGTGAGCTTCCATTCCCTACCTAAGTATTTCTCAAACTTTAGTAATACAAAGACAAAACTTTTGTTTTTTTGTTTTGTTATTTGAGGCAGGGTCTCTCTACAAAGCCCTGGCTTACCTTTCAACCTTGAATTCTCTAAGATCAGGCTGGCTTCAAACTCAAAGAGATCCACCTGCCTCTGCCTCTGCCTCTGCCTCTGCCACTGCCTCTGCCTCTGCCTCTGCCTCTGCCTCTGCCTCTGCCTCTGCCTCTGCCCCTGCCCCTGCCCCTGCCCCTGCCCCTGCCCCTGCCTCTGCCTCTGCCTCTGCCTCCCAAGTGTTGAGATTAAAGGTGTGTGCCACTATGACCAGGGTCCTGCATAAGATTTGCTTGGCAGCCAAGGTTAGTCTTGAAATCACAATCTTCCTACCTCTGCATCCCAAGCAATGAGATTACAGGTATATACAAACACATTTGGTGCACGCGCTCGCACACACACACACACACACACACACACACACACAGAGAGAGAGAGAGAGAGAGAGAGAGAGAGAGAGAGAGAGAGAGATTTATGATCCTCCTCCTGCCTCGCCCTCCTGAGTGCTGGGTTTAAAGGCATGTAGTATACACATGGCTAGATATACTTTCAAAGGAAACTAGAAAGCTTAAATTATGTTATCAACAGTTTATTTAATTATATGCAAATAGAAAGGTAACATAAAAGCCCCATGTCTAGATGTTTCATACAACCATAAACTAAAATAACTTTACAAATTAACTAAAACATAATTACCAAATCTATAAAAGTGAAATTAACAACAATAATTTAATATGTTAGCTAATGTTAGACTTAAACTAAATTATCTCCTTACACATAAGCATAGACTCGAATGTTACAGCACAGGTTTGGTAATGGTGGTGGTTGGTTTTGGCTTACCTGTCCAGCGATGCACCTGTGATGACTAAATCCTCCCGCTTCTTTATCCAAAGCCCTGGAACAGTTCCATTGTACACTGGTGATGTCATTTAGTTTCAACTAGGGCAAAGACATTAGTATCATCTACTTTTTCCAAGGGGCTCTAATTGCCTAAGGAGTCCTCATTAAACAACTCTGTGGTATGATTTGGAGTCATCTAATCGTGAAATCCAGCTTTGACTGAAATCTTATGGCTGTTTTCAATTTAAAGGTGCAGATTTAGGTCACATATGTTACATGTAATTTGCTTTTTAGATTGTTCTTAAACTTTACGTTCTCATAGATATTATGTAGCCAATGAAATCTATCACTTCTTATACCATTTTATATGACTTTCCATATTCTTCCATCCTGCTCTCTAGCCACTTTGCAGATAGATGCTCTTGTAAAAACTTGAATCCACAATCACAACTGCTCCAAAAAATAGATGTAGTAGAAACTAGAAACAATCTCCCATTGTAAAAACAATGTTAAAGAATTTTCTAGAGTTTATAGATTAGATCTGATACTATTTAAAGAAATATTGGCCTGGGAGAGGATGGCAGGTGATACCAGGCAATGACTGCTAGAATCCTGGAAAGGTTGGAGAGCAGCTATCCAGTGAGGTAGATAATGGCAAAGAACCGCTGGTTTCAGTGGTAAAGAAGGAAAGGTGGGCTTCAGACAGTGAAACAGAAGTTGAGTCCATAGTCCACCCTTCAGGGCTCTGCTCAAATTGGGGCATAGTCTAATCCTGTTGTGGAGTTAGTGCCACTATGACTTAAGACAAAGACAGAACATCAGAAAATTTGAAGACTAACTCCCAACCAATATTCAATGCATGGGGAGCGAATCTTCAGCCCAAATGGGCATGAATATTGGAGTATACATACCATGTATGTGGTGGGGAAAGATCCTCTTTTCTCAGCACTGAACCAAGCAACCATTTTTACCTACCCCAGCATGGAGTTGCTCCTGCCTACATGTTTTCCTCACCATAATGGACTGTACTATTTCAAATCATGAGCCAAAATAAATTCTTCCTCTCACAAAAGAGAGGAGGATTGCTTGGCCCAGTGAGACGGTTTACGGCTTGACTCTTGCAACCTGAGAAACCAAATAAAGGTAGAAGGAGAAAACCAATACTATAAAGTTATAAAGTTGCTCTCTGACCAACACAACACACAGACACCAACACACAGACACACACACACACACACACACACACACACACACACATTGTGGCATATGGACATACACAGACACTCTCTAATGATGATGATGATGATGATAACTTTTAATTTTTAAAAGTTGCTTTATAGGTAGATTGTTCTAAAAGCAAAGGCTTCTCTATGCAGAGCTCATTCTAAGAACAGAAGAGATGTTTAAGGGCTACTAGGGGTCTAGAGAGATGGCTCAACGATTAAGAGCACTGTCTGCTCTTCCAGAGGTCCTGAGTTCAAATCGCAGCAACCACATGGTGGCTCACAACCATCTGTAATGGGATCTGATGCCCTTTTCTGGTGTGTCTGAAGACAGCTACAGTGTGCTTATATATAATAAATTTTAAAAAGGGGGGGGGGGCTACTAGGTCCTGGCCTGCAGAATGCCACTGTGTAGAAGGGAAAATTCTATGTCAGAGCCACATGGTATCCCATACATTGGCCATCTGTTCTCTGCCATAGTCTGATGTGACACTCTGTAGCTTCATCAAAGAGGCAGGAGCAGTGGGAGGTATTTCAAGGTGCTAGCATCTACAGTAAACTAGTGGAAAGCTTTCCAACATCTTTCTTGTCTCTACCTAGAAAGAGGCTACCTCTAGTTAAATCAACCACTACATCCTATGATTGCATGGGAAACAACACAAAGATCAACAGGAAAAGTGTAATAGCACAAAGGTTCTGAGCGCATTCAAAGAGACACCAAGCCAAATAGCCAAGGAAGGGAAAGCAAGACTGTGTAGAGACAATCTGCACCTGAACTTAAGCATGTGACCACATAGCAACATCCAGCACATGAGCTCAAATGAGTAACCACAGAAACAGACTCTTTAATATCTACTTTTAATTTTGTAGATCACTTTGTCCTGCCCTATTTTCTCTCTCAATTTATCACTTATTTGTTTATTTACTTACTTATTTACTTATTCATAAGGTAAGCAAGCTATCCTATCCAGATCAGGTTCACTTTGAACTGGGGTCTCCTTGCCTCAGCCCTGCCAGTGCAGAAAGGACTTTAGGTTCTGTGATTAAACTCTTTTATTTTAACATATTGTCTTTCTCATTATACCTTTACCTTAAGATGCCTTATCTCTACCCCACATTTTTCTACTGTTTGCTCCTTATTTTTACCTTTTACTCTTCTATTTTTTTCTCTGTTGCTCAAGCACAAATTACTACTCTTAGTTTATTCTCTTTCCATTCTTTACTTTAACTAATATGTCCACATATATGGTACTATGTGGGGTGAGTGAAACTATGTCTACAGACAAAAAAAAACTGGTAAGGTCAAGCAGATTAAGGAATCCTGGCAATTCTCATAATTGAGACCTATAGGCTTTTGAATCTACTCCTAACCAGGTTCCTGTCCTGGAGCACATAACCACAACATCCCACTAAGAGGATCATGGCAACTGGTCATGTAGCATAGAGCCCAGAGTTCACCATGCTAATGAGGTATCTAGATGGCCTGGCCCTGAGGGCTTAGCCAATGAGCTTCCCTTCCCAGGTCTAAGTCTCCTGCAGAAGGTCTCACCATGATCCTGACACTAACCCCTAGCTAAACTGGATTCCCCCTGCTTAGTGTTCATCGCAACCCCCATTCCCCATTCCATTGTCAAGTCTTTGCCGGATGCCCGGAAATTTGGGAACCACAGCCTCCGCCCCAACCTGCACTGTTTCTCACACAGAGAAACACAAACTGGAGGTGTTCCACCTCCTCTAAGGGAGTGTTGAAGTGGTACTAGCCCAGCACCCTGATGGCTGCCGGAAAGGAATGTAACTTAGTGCCCCTGCATTTTGTCTCCCCAAATAGTATCCTATCACCAAAGCGGTAAAGTGAAAGGCAGACCCACCATACTATACTTGCTCCTTTATTCTCCAGAGGCCGGTAAAGTTGAAGGAATGATTGTTCAAAATTGTCTATTGCTGTATTTTCATAGTGTCATATCTGTCAACTGTGGTTATTCGTGATGCTCAGAGTAGTGTATTAAGCATATGGTTCGAGGGTTTGCAAATATTTTGCACACCCACCTAGTCCAGTGAAAAGAATGACACATCAACCCCACTGCAACCTAGTCTCGCTTAAACACCATAAACACTTCAGCTGAAAGAATACAGGTGATTTCAAAATACCCAATTAACAACCCAGTCCTTTCTGTATATGGCCCAACACAGAAACACAAGAAACCCAAAACCAAGGCAACATGACACCTGCAAAAATTGCCAGTTCCCCAGGACTGAATTTCAATGAAAAGGAATTAGGTGAAATCCCAGACAAATAATTCAAAAGAGTAATTATAATAACGTTCAGAAAATAAAAAGGGGCATGAATAAACTCCTGAGTGATTTCAAAAATAATAAAAATAAACCTCAGAATAAAATAAATAAGGCAGCACAGCATATGAAAGAGGAATTCAATAAACAAGATCAAATTGAAATTTTGGAAAGAAAAAGCTTAATTATTCAAATGTAAGTTTCAGTAGAAGGTTTTAACAATAGAATGGACAGGGTGATCCCCGGGGCTTGCTGTCCCAAAGAGTGATCTCCAGAGTCAATGAGAGACCCTGAAAAAATAAGGTGGATAGTGATAGAAAAGACCTGATGTCAAACTCCAGCTTCCATAACCCAATTAATAAACAGACTAACAGAATGAATAGACAATTCTTAAAAGATGAAGTGCAAATGGCTGATAAGCACATTTCTATATCCTTAGCCATTGGGGAAACACAAATTAAAACTTCAAGGTTCCATTTCACCCATCAGAATGATAATCATAAAGGAAAAATTAGTAACAAATGCTGGGAAAGAAGAGAGGGGAATGGAATATTTATACACTGACACTCCACCCAATATGGCAGTGAGTATGGAGGCAGTTTAAAATGCTATAAATAAATAAGGCTGCTATGAACATAGTGGAGCATGTGTCCTTGTTATATGTTAGTGCATCTTTTGGGTATATGCCCAAGAGAGGTATAGCTGGATCCTCAGGCAGTTCAATGTCCAATTTTCTGAGGAACCTCCAGACTGATTTCCAGAATGGTTGTACCAGTCTGCAATCCCACCAACAATGGAGGAGTGTTCCTCTTTCTCCACATCCTCGCCAGCATCTGCTGTCACCTGAGTTTTTGATCTTAGCCATTCTCACTGGTGTGAGGTGAAATCTCAGGGTTGTTTTGATTTGCATTTCCCTTATGACTAAAGATGTTGAACATTTCTTTAGGTGTTTCTCAGTCATTTGGTATCCCTCAGTTGAGAATTCTGTTGGTTGCCATTTTGTTCTATTAACAGTGTCCTTTGCTTTACAGAACCTTTTCAATTTTATGAATAGCTTTATTTATAATAGCCAGAAGCTAGAAACAACCCAGATGTCCCTCAACAGAGGAATGGATAAAAAAAATTGTGGTACATTTATACAATGGGGTACTACTCAGCTATTAAAAACAATGACTTCATGAAATTCTTAGGCAAATGGATGGAACTAAGAATATCATCCCAAGTGAGGTAACCCAGACACAAAAGAACACACATGGTATGTACCCACTAATAAGTGGATATTAGCCCCAAAGCTCACAATGCCCACAATACAACCTACAAAACATATGGAGTGTAGAAGGAGGGAAGATCAGTGTGTGGATGTTTCAGTCCTGCATTGAGGAGAAAACAGGACAATTGTGGGAAGTAGAGGGAAAGGGGGACCAGGGAGGGGGAAAGAAGAAGGAGGATATAAGGGTGGCAGCATCAGAATCTGGAGGAAATGTGAGAGAGGTACAGAGGGTCAGGAAATTGAACAAAGGTATGTAGCAGAGGGGATGAGGAACTGGAGGTACCGACTGGAGGGTCCCAGACACCAGGGAAACGTGAGGCTCCTAGGACACCACTGGGATGACTTTAGCCGAAATGTGCAGAGGAGGAGAAAGATCCTGTAGAGACCTCCTTCAGCAGATAGTCATGGCCCTGGTAGAGGAATGGGGGGACACCCACCCATCTCAAAGTTTTTAAACCAGAAATGTTCCTGTCCAAAGGAAGAACAGGAACAAAAAATGGAACAGACACTGAAGGAAGGGCAAACCAAGGACTGCCCCACCTGGGGATCCATCATGTCTGCAGACACCAAACCCAACACTTGCTGTGGTCAAGAGGTGCTTGCTGACAGGAACCTAGTGTGGTAGTTCCTGAGGTCTGGGCAGCAACTAACCAATGCAGATGCAGATCCTTGGAGCCAACCATCAGATGGAGCTCAGGGAACCTGGTCAGGGAGCTGGCAGAAGGATTGGAGGAGCAGAGTGGAATTTCAACCCCATAGGAAGAACAACATAGGCTGGCCTGACCACCCATTTCTCCCAGAGTCCAGACCACCAACCAAGGAGTGTACCTGGAGGGATCCATGGCTCCAGATACCTGTGTAGCAGAGGATGGCCTTGCCTGACAGCAACAGGAGGGGAGCCCCTTGATCCCTGATACCCTAGCATAGGGGGATGCTGGAGAGGTGGGGTAGAAGAGTGTGGATGGGTGGGAGAGCACTCTCATATATGAAAGGGTAGGGGGAGGGTGGATGTGGGATGGGGGACAGGGGAGGGGTAACCAGGAAGTAGGATATCATGGGATTGGGGGTTGGTGGAGGGGGTAACCTGGAAGTGGGATATCATTTGAGATGTAAACAAATGGAATGATTAATAATAATAAAAAAGAAACACCATAACCAAAAGGAAAAAAAACACTATAAATAGATCTACCACAAGAACCAGCTATACCACTCCTGGTTATACACCAAAGGTATTCTAAGACTACATGTTACAGAAATAGCTGCACATACATATATATTGCTTCACTATTAATAATAGCAAAGCTGTAGAATCAGTCTGGGTGTCCATCAATAGATGAATAAATAAAGAAAATATTGTATATAGGTACCACAGACTTTTATTCAACCATATAGAACAAAATTAAGTCATTTCCTGAAAAATGGGTGAAACAGCTTCATCATAGTAAATGAAATAACTCAGTATCAGAAAGACAAATATCATATGTTCTTTCATTTATGGATTCTAAATTTTATTCAAATACATAAAATCATATGAAAATAAAAGCAAGAGAGTTTAGCGACATAAGGAGCCTAGCAATGGAACAGAGATGTGAGAATGGGGAGGGTGTTGAGAACTAGAGATGGCCAAAGTACATAATATATTTGAAAGAAATTGTCTTTATGAAATCCATCCCTATGCACAATGAATATGTGCCAATGTTTTTTTTAAATATAACATTGGCTAAAATAGCGTTATCTACTGGCATGCTTTAGAAACCTTGGATAATCTTTCTCAAATATTACCTCATCACTACACTGGTCAGTTCTTATATATATATATATATATATATATTGTTTTTGTTCATGGAATTCTCTCTTCTTAAATACTACTATGTGCTGTCTGCATGTGTACTCCCTACATATACTCAAGATTTTATTTTTCTTTAATTATTCTACTGAGATAAACAAACTTTATGTCTCTTTGGAGACACATAGTGCATCCTTCCATCTCCTTTTATTTTTCTCTTTGCATTTTACATTTCCTACAAGTCTTTCCTACATGACAGTCGGAATGAGTCTTCCACATCCCTACATCCCTATGTCCCTGCCAGTGCCTAAAACAGTATGTTTTTTCTGCCAGACACTCAGTATACAGTAGAATTGTCCAATGAAGGACTTTATTGAATCTTTATTGGTATGTTAGTTTAATATTAAGATTACTGAACATAACAAATCTAGACCACGCTGCTCCCTTTGTTAGTGCAGCTGCAAAACCTGTTGTCCTACAATGACTGATTATGTTTTCGAACAGTTGTAAAACATTAGCTATGGAAAACGCCACAGAGGCAGAACTAATTTATCTGGTACTTAGTTAAAATTCCATGCTGCCTGAGACAAGAGAGGAATTATTGTAAAAGCTCATTCTTACGAATGATTTAATTAGCCCTCTCTACCTATAGAATAAAATGAGTTTAGCAGTGAATATTGCTGGGAAAGATTTCAAATGCAAACTTTTTCAAAACCGAGGAGCACATGCTATTAAATTGTATAAGAAGATTTGAAATCACCACAGAACAGTTTCTTTTCAAGATAACATTCCAACGTCCACATCTGGGAATCTAGGGTGTTACAAACAAGCTGAACAAGATACATCTAGCAGTCAAAGTGGGTATTAGAGCCCAAAGCCTTCAACTCTCTCTGCATCACAACTACAGACTGCCCTACAGCCTATGGCCCTTTAGATCCTGATCTTTGGCAGTCTTGACTTTAGTTAACAGATGGCCTGTTCAACACCCAACCCTCACCATTAGTGCCTTATGAGCTGGAGAACTGGAATAGGAGGTTCAGCTTTGTATCACATTTCCAGAAATACAAGTCAGTTAACACTCTGCTCGCCAGTAACAACCCTCACAGTCACAGGGGAAGCCCAAAGTACCAAATCCCCTAGAGTCTGTGTAGGTTGAGCAGTGAGGGAAAGAAGGCAGTCCTAAATAGTCACATTCTGGAGAAGGAATGGGTCAAACACTGGGCATAAAAATATAGAGCATCAGTATATTTAGCATGCTGTCACATGTTCAGATGACCATGGTAATGATCAATGTGGACTGTAATGAAAGACAAGTCCTAGAAATAATGTAAGATTTTTTAATTTGGCCTTAGATAAGTAGTTATGGCAGAGTTAGCAGTAGATAGAAGCCAAGGAGAGAAATTAGGAGATGCTTACTGTCATAACGATGGGAGTAAATGACAAGAAACCTAGAGACAACATTGGTGGAGACAGAAAGACATGTACAGGTCTGAAAAATACATGGAGATACAGTAGACGAACTGATCAATGTAGCACACACCAGTTATTCTAGCACACAGGAGGCCATCCTCAGACAAATAACAATATCAGGGCCAGCCTGAGCTACACAGTAGGATTCTGTCTCAAAAAAACAAAACAAAACAAAACAAAACAAAAACAAAAACAAAAACAAAACCAGAGCTGCTAGATGATTCAGTGGCTAAAGGTGCTTGCCGTCAAACCTGATTCCTGCAAGGTGTTGTCCTAAGATCTCTATACACATGTACACAAAAATTCACATGTACACATGCACACACACATTTCACACAAGCATGCAAGCATACATACATACATGTAATAAAACAAAAGAGTCCATCGTTGTTTAGGGACAAGAATGGGTGTTGGGAGAAGATACTTAAAGCCAGACTGAACCATTTATTGGTTCAAAGTCAATGTATTAAAGCAGCAGTGGTGCATTCTGACATATAATGGAACAATTTCCGACTGTTTGTCATATCTAAATTCACATGACAAATCAAATCAACTATTCTGACCTGAGTGATAGAGTCAGGGCACAAAGTTGCTCACAGATTGAGCCCAAGTATCTAGCAGTCTCACAGCTATACTGTTCAATCTTAACGTTTGCCCTCCAGCCTGCTCCAATGCAAGTCTCTTGGTGCAGTGATCTCACCTATTGGCCCTGAGAACCTCCCTAGTCCTTTATCCTACAGAAGACGCTAAACACGGGACCAAAAACGACACAGGAAATACATTGATTCTACCTTTACATATGGTAGACTTCTTTATCTGTTTTGGTTTTTGGTTTTTGTTGTTGGTTGGTTGGTTTTGTTTTTTGTTTGTTTGTTTTGTTTTGTTTTGTCTTTTTTATCTTTATTAACTTGGGTATTTCTTATTTACATTTCAATTGTTATTCCCTTTCCCGGTTTCTGGGCCAACATCCCCTTGCCCCTCCCCCCTCTCTATGTGTGTTCCCCTCCTCATCCTCCCCCCATTACCGCCCTCCCCTCAACAATCACGTTCACTGGGGGTTCAGTCACGGCAGGACCAAGGGCTTCCCTTTCCACTGGTGCCCTTACTAGGCTATTCATTGCTACCTATGCAGTTGGAGCCCAGGGTCAGTCCATGTATAGTCTTTAGGTAGTGGCTTAGTCCCTGGAAGCTCTGGTTGGTTGGCATTGTTGTTCATATGGGGTCTCGAGCCCCTTCAAGCTCTTTCAGTCCTTTCTCTGATTCCTTCAACGGGGGTCCGGTTCTCATTTCAATGGTTTCTGTGTAACAGTCCTGACTGTTCTGGAACTCTCTTTGTAGAACAGGCTGGCCTCAAACTCACAGAGATCTACCTGTGTATGACTAACAAGTGCTGGGATTAATGACATGTGTCACCATGCCTGGCTTTAGTGGTTATTTACTTATAATCATTGTGTTGCCTGTATTCAACTTCCAGATTTTGATCCAGTTCTTTGTGAGAGTATAACTATTTAAAAACTACACCCACCTCATTTTCCTCAATTCTCAATCTATACAATCTCGAGGGGATTGGGTATTTTGGGCTTCTCCTGTGACATGGGCCATCCCTCAAACTCAGAATGCACTCAGGAATCCCCAGCATCATTGGCTGAGGGTACAGTACAATTGGGAAGAGGAAACAAGTAACACACCTCATGACATTGTTCTCCTAACTGCTTATTAAAATTCTCTGCATGCTTCAGGGTAAGATTGGATGCTATGTCTTTAAAGAAGTGTTTGCAAGGACAGAGGCAATGGTTCAGTTGATAAAATTCTTCCTATACAATCATGAGGTCCTGACTTTGGATCTACAAAACCTACATCTGTAACTCCATTGCTGATAATGAATGGGATGTATACAGATGGATTCCTAGAACCAATCTGGTTGAATTGGTGAGATACAAGTCCGTTGGGAGACCCTGTCTCAAAAAAAAATAATGCACACAGTCACTGAGGAAAACAAACACCATCAATCTCTGGCCTCCACTCATGTGCCCACACCACCATACACTTATGTAACACACAAGTTGTATTAAAAATAAAATAAAAGTATTTCCAGACTCCACTGGCACAGCTAAATTGGAAGTGATTCTCCAGTTTTGCTGAGGAAGGATTTTGCATCTTCAAAAACAATTTACACTCTATCTATAATATATAATTATCATTTGACTGCATATATTATGTCTCTTACTAGATTATAAATACCTTAAAGTTGAGAACATGCCTTCTTAATCTTTTGTTTGCTCATTCAACAAATATTTGAATGATTAATAAACAGAGGGGTGCATATCTTTCTACTCCTTCATGCCTTATACATAACATCATCCTCTTCTCATTAATAGTTACTGGAGCTATTAAAAACAGTTTACTTTAGTGGGCTTTAAAATAAAGAATCTGGCCATAATGGAGAAATGTTAAAGAGAACAAACTTTCACAATTAGGTGAGTCAGTACTGCAGTCAGCACAGGATGGAGACTTTAGTTAGTGATATATTAGAACATTGCAAATTGCTAACTATTCTCACCAATCAGGGATTTTTAAGTAACTATATGAGAGGGTGAATATGTTAGTTAACTGATTATGGTCATGATTTTACAACATATAGCTATAGCAAAATAATATATGTATATCTCGAATATATACTTTTTGTTTAGTAATTATATCTCATGAAAGCTGGAGGAATTAAGAGAAGCTACTTTTGACAACCATGGCTGCCACCTCTTTTCTCTACACTAGTAGTAAAAATACAACAAGGCCAAATGAAGAGTAGAATGCATAAGAAGAATATGCCTACATTCAGTTCATCTCCCTCCTGTCCCTTTTATATTTCTTCATAAGTTTTTAAAAGTTACATCAAACTGCTGATAAGCCAAAAGGCCTCAAAATTGTTTATAACCAAATTATAGGTATACTGTTTCTCTTTGCCCTGTCAGATCTCTTCTCTCTGAATAGTAAGTATATTCACCTTATTTTCCTTCACATAAATTTAAGTATAAGTAAAATGATTTATAAAATGATGGTCTGTGGTAGTTTGCCAATATGAGTCACATATTTGAAACACAGTCATAATGGAATTTTCAAGTAATTAAAATTATTTCACGACTAATTAACAACAGTTTAAAACCCCATAAAGCATTCCAACTTAAACATTTCTATTCATACTCCACCTGCCAAATATTAAGTAGAACAGTATAAAAATGGGAGTGGGAAAACCATTTTCAATTAGGCTCCCACTTTTACTTATTTAGAGTAAAACCTTAACTCAAATTGTTTCTCCTGATGAATAGTATTTAATATATAAAATGGCTATAAACATTCATTATGAATGCATGGAAAAACAGTTTATTCTGTTTTGTTTTTAAACAGCAAATGGAACTCTCCTGGCTTTAACACTTGTCTAAACAAAGGCCAATAGTACTTAGAGAAACATCTGTGTGATGAAAACAGAAGGGAACTATTGGGGAGGGGTTGGAAAGGGAAATAGCAGACAAGGGGTGGCAATGGAAGACTGGCTAGTTACAAAGGACAAGGATCTGTATCTTTAAATGGCCATATGAAATCCATTATTTTGTACAACTAAATATTAGAAAATATGTTTTACAAGGAAAGAAAACATCTGTCTTTAAAAGTCAAAAAACCGGGAAGTCCCACACCCGCGGATCCCAGCCCGCAGCAGCTCTCTGCTCCCAGACCCGGTGAGAGAGAGACCCAACCGCCTGGTCAGGTGGGCACTCCTGAGGCTGCAGAGCAGAAGAGACCAACAACACTGCTCACCCCTGCCCACATCCCTGGACCAAGAGGAAACTGTATAAGGCCTCTGGGCTCCCGTGGAGGAGGGCCCAGGAGCAGCAGGACACCTGCCTGAGACACCACCGGAACCTGAAAGAAACAGACCGGATAAACAGTTCTCTGCACCCAAATCCCGTGGGAGGGAGAGCTAAACCTTCAGAGAGGCAGACAAGCCTGGGAAACCAGAAGAGACTGCTCCCTGCACACACATCTCGGACACCAGAGGAAAAAGCCAAAACCATCTGGAACCCTGGTGCACTGAAGCTCCCGGAAGGGGCGGCACAGGTCTTCCTGGTTGCTGCCACTGCAGAGAGCCCCTGGGCAGCACCCCACGAGCAAACCTGAGCCTCGGGACCACAGGTAAGACCAAATTTTCTGCTGCAAGAAAGCTGCCTGGTGAACTCAAGACACAGGCCCACAGGAACAGATGAAGACCTGTAGAGAGGAAAAACTACACGCCCGAAAGCAGAACACTCTGTCCCCATAACTGACTGAAAGAGAGGAAAACAGGTCTACAGCACTCCTGACACACAGGCTTATAGGACAGTCAAGCCACTGTCAGAAATAGCAGAACAAAGTAACACTAGAGATAATCTGATGGCGAGAGGCAAGCGCAGGAACCCAAGCAACAGAAACCAAGACTACATGCCATCATCGGAGCCCAATTCTCCCACCAAAACAAACATGGAATATTCAAACACACCAGAAAAGCAAGATCTAGTTTCAAAATCATATTTGATCATGATGCTGGAGGACTTCAAGAAAGACATGAACACACTTAGGGAAACACAGGAAAACATTAATAAACAAGTAGAAGCCTACAGGGAGGAATCACAAAAATCCCTGAAAGAATTCCAGGAAAACACAATCAAACAGTTGAAGGAATTAAAAATGGAAATAGAAGCAATCAAGAAAGAACACATGGAAACAACCCTGGATATAGAAAACCAAAAGAAGAGACAAGGAGCTGTAGATACAAGCTTCACCAACAGAATACAAGAGATGGAAGAGAGAATCTCAGGAGCAGAAGATTCCATAGAAATCATTGACTCAACTGTCAAAGATAATGTAAAGCAGAAAAAGCTACTGGTCCAAAACATACAGGAAATCCAGGACTCAATGAGAAGATCAAACCTAAGGATAATAGGTATAGAAGAGAGTGAAGACTCCCAGCTCAAAGGACCAGTAAATATCTTCAACAAAATCATAGAAGAAAACTTCCCTAACCTAAAAAAAGAGATACCCATAGACATACAAGAAGCCTACAGAACTCCAAATAGATTGGACCAGAAAAGAAACACCTCCCGTCACATAATTGTCAAAACATCAAACGCACAAAATAAAGAAAGAATATTAAAAGCAGTAAGGGAAAAAGGTCAAGTAACATATAAAGAGAGACCTATCAGAATCACACCAGACTTCTCGCCAGAAACTATGAAGGCCAGAAGATCCTGGACTGATGTCATACAGACCCTAAGAGAACACAAATGCCAGCCCAGGTTACTGTATCCAGCAAAACTCTCAATTAACATTGATGGAGAAACCAAAATATTCCATGACAAAACCAAATTTACACAATATCTTTCTACAAATCCAGCACTACAAAGGATAATAAATGGTAAAGCCCAACATAAGGAGGCAAGCTATACCCTAGAAGAAGCAAGAAACTAATCGTCTTGGCAACAAAACAAAGAGAATGAAAGCACACAAACATAACCTCACATCCAAATATGAATATAAAGGGAAACAATAATCACTATTCCTTAATATCTCTCAATATCAATGGCCTCAACTCCCCAATAAAAAGACATAGATTAACAAACTGGATACGCAACGAGGACCCTGCATTCTGCTGCCTACAGGAAACACACCTCAGAGACAAAGACAGACACTACCTCAGAGTGAAAGGCTGGAAAACAACTTTCCAAGCAAATGGTCAGAAGAAGCAAGCTGGAGTAGCCATTCTAATATCAAATAAAATCAATTTCCAACTAAAAGTCATCAAAAAAGATAAGGAAGGACACTTCATATTCATCAAAGGAAAAATCCACCAAGATGAACTCTCAATCCTAAATATCTATGCCCCAAATACAAGGGCACCTACATACATAAAAGAAACCTTACTAAAGCTCAAAACACACATTGCACCTCACACAATAATAGTGGGAGATTTCAACACCCCACTCTCATCAATGGACAGATAATGGAAACAGAAATTAAACAGTGATGTTGACAGACTAAGAGAAGTCATGAGCCAAATGGACATAACAGATATTTATAGAACATTCTATCCTTAAGCAAAAGGATATACCTTCTTCTCAGCTCCTCATGGCACTTTCTCCAAAATTGACCATATAATTGGTCAAAAAACGGGCCTCAACAGGTACAGAAAGATAGAAATAATCCCATGCGTGCTATCGGACCACCACGGCCTAAAACTGGTCTTCAATAACAATAAGGGAAGAATGCCCACATATACGTGGAAATTGAACAATGCTCTACTCAATGATAACCTGGTCAAGGAAGAAATAAAGAAAGAAATTAAAAACTTTTTAGAATTTAATGAAAATGAAGATACAACATACCCAAACTTATGGGACACAATGAAAGCTGTGCTAAGAGGAAAACTCATAGCGCTGAGTGCCTGCAGAAAGAAACAGGAAAGAACATATGTCAGCAGCTTGACAGCACACCTAAAAGCTCTAGAACAAAAAGAAGCAAATACACCCAGGAGGAGTAGAAGGCAGGAAATAATCAAACTCAGAGCTGAAATCAACCAAGTAGAAACAAAAAGGACCATAGAAAGAATCAACAGAACCAAAAGTTGGTTCTTTGAGAAAATCAACAAGATAGATAAACCCTTAGCCAGACTAACGAGAGGACACAGAGAGTGCGTCCAAATTAACAAAATCAGAAATGAAAAGGGAGACATAACTACAGAGTCAGAGGAAATTCAAAAAATCATCAGATCTTACTATAAAAACCTATATTCAACAAAATTTGAAAATCTTCAGGCAATGGACAATTTCCTAGACAGATACCAGGTATCGAAGTTAAATCAGGAACAGATAAACCAGTTAAACAACCCCATAACTCCTAAGGAAATAGAAGCAGTCATTGAAGGTCTCCCAACCAAAAAGAGCCCAGGTCCAGAGGGGTTTAGTGCAGAATTCTATCAAACCTTCATAGAAGACCTCATACCAATATTATCCAAACTATTCCACAAAATTGAAACAGATGGAGCCCTACCGAATTCCTTCTACGAAGCCACAATTACTCTTATACCTAAACCACACAAAGACACAACAAAGAAAGAGAACTTCAGACCAATTTCCCTTATGAATATCGACGCAAAAATACTCAATAAAATTCTGGCAAACCGAATTCAAGAGCACATCAAAACAATCATCCACCATGATCAAGTAGGCTTCATCCCAGGCATGCAGGGATGGTTTAATATACGGAAAACCATCAACGTGATCCATTATATAAACAAACTGAAAGAACAGAACCACATGATCATTTCATTAGATGCTGAGAAAGCATTTGACAAAATTCAACACCCCTTCATGATAAAAGTCCTGGAAAGAATAGGAATTCAAGGCCCATACCTAAACATAGTAAAAGCCATATACAGCAAACCAGTTGCTAACATTAAACTAAATGGAGAGAAACTTGAAGCAATCCCACTAAAATCAGGGACTAGACAAGGCTGCCCACTCTCTCCCTACTTATTCAATATAGTTCTTGAAGTTCTAGCCAGAGCAATCAGACAACAAAAGGAGATCAAAGGGATACAGATCGGAAAAGAAGAGGTCAAAATATCACTATTTGCAGATGACATGATAGTGTATTTAAGTGATCCCAAAAGTTCCACCAGAGAACTACTAAAGCTGATAAACAACTTCAGCAAAGTGGCTGGGTATAAAATTAACTCAAATAAATCAGTTGCCTTCCTCTATACAAAAGAGAAACAAGCCGAGAAAGAAATTAGGGAAACGACACCCTTCATAATAGACCCAAATAATATAAAGTACCTCGGTGTGACTTTAACCAAGCAAGTAAAAGATCTGTACAATAAGAACTTCAAGACACTGAGGAAAGAAATTGAAGAAGACCTCAGAAGATGGAAAGATCTCCCATGCTCATGGATTGGCAGGATTAATATAGTAAAAATGGCCATTTTACCAAAAGCAATCTACAGATTCAATGCAATCCCCATCAAAATACCAATCCAATTCTTCAAAGAGTTAGACAGAACAATTTGCAAATTCATCTGGAATAACAAAAAACCCAGGATAGCTAAAGCTATCCTCAACAATAAAAGGACTTCAGGGGGAATCACTATCCCTGAACTCAAGCAGTATTACAGAGCAATAGTGATAAAAACTGCATGGTATTGGTACAGAGACAGACAGATAGACCAATGGAATAGAATTGAAGACCCAGAAATGAACCCACACACGTATGGTCACTTGATTTTTGACAAAGGAGCCAAAACCATCCAATGGAAAAAAGATAGCATTTTCAGCAAATGGTGCTGGTTCAACTGGAGGGCAACATGTAGAAGAATGCAGATCGATCCATGCTTATCACCCTGTACAAAGCTTAAGTCCAAGTGGATCAAGGACCTCCACATCAAACCAGACACACTCAAACTAATAGAAGAAAAACTAGGGAAGCATCTGGAACACATAGGCACTGGAAAAAATTTCCTGAACAAAACACCAATGGCTTATGCTCTAAGATCAAGAATCGACAAATGGGATCTCATAAAACTGCAAAGCTTCTGTAAGGCAAAGGACACATTGGTTAGGACAAAACGGCAACCAACAGATTGGGAAAAGATCTTTACCAATCCTACAACAGATAGAGGCCTTATATCCAAAATATACAAAGAACTCAAGAAGTTAGACCGCAGGGAAACAAATAACCCTATTAAAAAATGGGGTTCAGAGCTAAACAAAGAATTCACAGCTGAGGAATGCCGAATGGCTGAGAAACACCTAAAGAAATGTTCAACATCTTTAGTCATAAGGGAAATGCAAATCAAAACAACCCTGAGATTTCACCTCACACCAGTGAGAACGGCTAAGATCAAAAACTCAGGTGAAGGCAGATGCTGGCGAGGATGTGGAGAAAGAGGAACACTCCTCCATTGTTGGTGGGATTGCAGACTGGTAAAACCATTCTGGAAATCAGTCTGGAGGTTCCTCAGAAAATTGGACATTGAACTGCCTGAGGATCCAGCTATACCTCTCTTGGGCATATACCCAAAAGATGCCTCAACATATAAAAGAGACACGTGCTCCACTATGTTCATCGCAGCCTTATTTATAATAGCCAGAAGCTGGAAAGAACCCAGATGCCCTTCAACAGAGGAATGGATACAGAAAATGTGGTACATCTACACATTGGAATATTACTCAGCTATCAAAAACAACGAGTTTATGAAATTCGTAGGCAAATGGTTGGAACTGGAAAATATCATCCTGAGTGAGCTAACCCAATCACAGAAAGACATACATGGTATGCACTCATTGATAAGTGGCTATTAGCCCAAATGCTTGAATTACCCTAGATCCCTAGAACAAACGAAACTCAAGACGGATGATCAAAATGTGAATGCCTCACTCCTTCTTTAAATGAGGAAAAAGAATACCCTTGGCAGGGAAGGGAGAGGCAAAGATTAAAACAGAGACTGAAGGAACACCCATTCAGAGCCTGCCCCACATGTGGCCCATACATATACAGCCACCCAATTAGACAAGATGGATGAAGCAAAGAAGTGCAGACCGACAGGAGCCAGATGTAGATCGCTCCTGAGAGACACAGCCAGAATACAGCAAATACAGAGGCGAATGCCAGCAGCAAACCACTGAACTGAGAATAGGTCCCCTATTGAAGGAATCAGAGAAAGAACTGGAAGAGCTTGAAGGGGCTCGAGACCCCAAAAGTACAACAATGCCAAGCAACCAGAGCTTCCAGGGACTAAGCCACTACCTAAAGACTATACATGGACTGACCCTGGACTCTGACCCCATAGGTAGCAATGAATATCCTAGTAAGAGCACCAGTGGAAGGGGAAGCCCTGGGTCCTGCTAAGACTGAACCCCCAGTGAACTAGTCTATGGGGGGAGGGCGGCAATGGGGGGAGGGTTGGGAGGGGAACACTCATAAGGAAGGGGAGGGGGGAGGGGGATGTTTGCCCGGAAACCGGGAAAGGGAATAACACTCGAAATGTATATAAGAAATACTCAAGTTAATAAAAAAAAAAAAAAGAAAGAAAGCAAAAAAAAAAAAAAAAGTCAAAAAACCTCCTGAGGACATACTTAACTATTTTCTAAGCATGACTTCAGATCACACCTACCCATACATGTGTCTTGCACTCCAGATGGAATGATGTCATTTTGCAGCACCTCTTGGCATTTATTTAAATATTTGGGTGTTTAGATAAAACCTCATCCACAAATCTTAACAACTATTCAAAAAATAAATTATTCAAGCCATTCTCTTACTGTTAGTAGGAAGAAACAAATTCTTCCTACTTGAATTCAGTCTTCACTGCACTGTTTCTTTTGACTTAAAGTCATTCAACAAACATTGGTTGAGTTCTGGTCCTGTCAACCAACTGTGCCACAAGTTTAGAATGCTGAAAATGGTATATCTATCTCTTCAAGGATAAAACAACTTGCTAAGGGAAATGGAATTTACTTGGAAACAATTATAATGCAATACTAGAGAATTTTGCAAGAGCAAAAATATTCTACTAACTTTTTAAGATGAATATCATGATGGAAAAGATACTGAGTAATGTCATTTGTATCTGCAAAAGATAAAGGAATAACTTCCGAGAGAAGTTGTATTTGTTATAGAATGTGAACTTGGTTAGGATTTCAAATCGCAGTGCTTGGACTGGAGGGATGTTTCAGTGGTTAAGAGCACAAACTGCTCTTCTAGAGGACCTGAATTCAATTCCCAGTAATCACATGGCAGCTCACAATTGCCTGTAACCCCAGTTCCAGAGAACCTAACACTCTCCTCTGGCCTCTGGGGCACTAGATATCCAGACATACATACAGACAAAACACCCATATGAATAAATTGATTTAAAAAGCAGTACTATGATGTATAAGAGGAAAGGAGGAAATATACCATATATGATAATATATGATCCTTTGCAGTGTTTTAAAAATACGTAGCAGACATTGTAAGCATGTCACCATTTCTCCTTGGAACTCACTCCACACACTGACTCCTGATGCAGAAGAATTGAAGTTGGTTAATAAATTCCCCATATTGTTCTCTTTTCAAAATCTATTCTGTTTTCTGGGCAGGGTTGATCTCATTTGCCATGTTAAAAGAACCTATTGTTTCATGTCCCTATGTCCCTAATAATATTTCTCGACATCGCTTCCTGAACAAAATTCTTTACTCAGGTCTGATTTGGGGAAGGGAATACAAACTAAAACACTCACACAACTAGCAATGTTATTTTTGACTAACGTTTTTGATCTGGTATTTCACAAATTATTTCAATAAAACAGCATTACTCCCAATCAGCAATTTAGCAAGCTACATGTGACCACTACTGTTTTTCTTTCTGGAGATTTATGATATAGATTAGAAGAATGGTACTGATATAACATTGTTGTAGAGTTGCACAAATATATTTGGCTTCCTTGATAAGGATAGTTAGGGAAGTGCTGAAATTGTAACTGACATGTCTTTAACATTAATGATATTTTATCAATTCTCCTTTTATAGAAATCCATAGCCAAATGAAATCATGAGTATCAGTGTCATAATGTTCATTGTTTTCATTCAAAATTTCATTCCATCCAAATGTATTTTAGCTTGTCTTCTAATGATGACAGGTTGGTTTTTTAATGCCTTATCCTAAGTGATGTTCAAGTCTCTCAAACAATCAGAACACAGTTCACCAAAAGCATTGACAGAGTTTTGTGGTCACCACCTTGATTCAGAGATGAACAAAAAGTAATAAAAGACTCTGCATAGGTATCAGCAGAAAAACGAATCTCTGCTGCCTAAAGTCTCATCAGATCAGTGCAAATGCCTCTAAATTCTGTGCAGGACTAGGCCTGGCTCAGTGAGTAAGTGGAAGCTGAAGAGTGTGAAGGCCTGGACAGACACCTTGAAGTCCTAAAGAAGGAGTTTCCACAGAATTTTGCTTCCATCCAAACAGAGTGAGAGCTAGGGAAATTCTTATCTCAAAAACTCTAGGACCCATAACTAAAGGTTTTTAGTTCTTACAAATATATCAGCCTCATAAAAATCTCATAAATATCCCATCAATCTTAGTTACTGTTTTATTTCTGTGAAGAAATACCATGAACCAAGGTAGCTTTTCAAACATTTGATTGGTGGCTTGCTTACAGTTTTAGAGGGTTAGTCCATGGTCATCATGGCTTAGGTCATAGCAGCAGGTAGGCTAGCATGGTGCTGGAGCAGTATCTGAAAGCCAACAGTGAGACTGGGAATGGTGTGAGTCCACTAGTGACATCCTAATCCTTCCTAAATAGTTCCACCAACTGGGAAGTAAACATTCAAATATATGAGTCTACAGAAGCTATTGTAACTTAAACCACCATACCACCCAAGAAGTAAGGAAAGTTTTAGGGAGTAGTCCAAGCTACAGAGAGCTGAATCTGAAAGTGAGTGACACCCACCCCTGTAAGAATTCACTCTTACAATCTAGAAACATAATGAAAACATTGCTTCATCTTGGTATCTATTTACCAAAGAACTACAACAATGAAACAAATTCACTAGAGGACACAGAGAAAAGAAAAATCACCTAAGGACAGCTCACAAAATTCAAAATAAATTTAGGGGTTGTGTAAAGGTTCTGGAGAGGAGGCTCAGCAGTTAAGAGCTCTTCCAGTGGACCTAGGTTTGATTCCCAGTACTCACATGACAGCTCACAACTGTCTGTAACTCCAGTCCTAAGGACACCAATGTAACACCCACATGGTACGCAGACATACATGCAGGCAAAATAGCCATGCACTGTGAGAACAGGACCAAGGATGGGGAGCAAGAGGAGACAGAGTACTTGATAAATCCCCAGAGACTGTCATCAGGGTATAGATTTGAGTTTATTGCCCATCACATAAGCTTATGTATAGTGTTTGAGTCAATTCCAAGCCCCTAAATCCTCAGCCAATCATTTCTCACCACATCGTCACTGTGCCCCAGTGAAAGCCTTGACTGATGAGGTTACTCAGAAGGAGTAGGAGAAACAGCCACCACCCTGACTTCAGTTGTATTTGCTGTCTCACCAGTGTTCTGGGAGCCATCTTAGGTCTAATGTTATGTGTGTGGCATTAGATCAGGACTCTTCAAGGAGTCATAGGAGCCTGTGGTGCCTCACCATCCCACTTTTTCCTTCACAAGGTTGACCTCCACATCTCCCATAATACATAGACAGACAGACAGACAGACAGACAGACAGACAGACAGATTTTTATACAAAAAAAACTTTTAGACCAAAAACATGACTTTTTACTTTTCAAAGATCAGTGGATAAAATAAGAAAGAAATTATTTCTGAAATTGATATTGGTGATACAAAGATCAAAAGTGGAAAGGATTGTGAAAAACAATAAAAAGAACGTCAGTGTTTAATCACAAGAGGCAGCTTTCTCAGAATAGCTTCCTGACAAAAACCATCTCAAAAGCTGAAAAATATATGAAGTATTTGGAGTCATTGGAACACAACAAGACAGGCAAGACTGTATGAATAAAACTTTCTAGTTCTGGGAAGTAAATTGATGTGAGTGCCATGGTTGCTTGGAATTTTTCCTTTAGGACATTTGCTTGCTCATTGTAGTGAGACTAAATAGAGGCCCAATAGAAAGCATTGGTCAGAGGTCTGTTAAAAATCTCTCTGGAATTCAGAGGGAAAAATTCAATGTTGGTATGACCAGGAGAAGAGCCCAGAGCTTAACTGGGATGAGAGAAATAATTTTAAAAAAATTTGTATAATCTTATTTGGAGATATTCCTGAATATCTAAGTTATATGCATACTCAAAATTAGAGTACCAGGGAGGGATTAGGGGGATGTTTGCCTGGAAACCTGGAAAGGTAATAACAATTGAAATGTAAATAAGAAATACCCAATTTAATAAAGATGGAGAAAAAAGAAAATCCTTACGTTGACAGATATTTAAAAAAATAGAGTACCAAAATTCATGGAGAAAGCAACATTTAACAGGCAAAATAGCTAGAAAAATATTTCAGTAGTCTAATGGCAGAAATGGAGTTGACCCTTTTCAGTATACAAATCTTCAAATGGGGACAATGGAAATCAAAAATCCCTAGGAACAAAAATGTCCCTTACTAGTAACAACAAACTATCTAGAGATCATCCAGGACAAAAGAAAATATCTACCAGCAACTAAATCAAGGTGCACTTCCAATGTTGTATAAAATCCACAATTTTTTCGTATATAAGTAAGGTCTTGCATCTAAGCAAAAAGTCCTTCACATGTCAAAAGCCATCGACAAATAACTATAATAAATCAAAATGAAGACAAGACCATAAACGTAGATTTTTTGAAAGTGACAAATATTGACAATTCCAGAGGGGAAAACTTAAAATAACCATTAAAAAATATATTTAAGAAAGTAAAAGACTTAAGAAATGCACTAAAGGGTTGGCGAGATGACTCATCATCTGGTGGAGGTGCTTGTATGCAGGCCCCACAATGTGAGTTCAATCTCCAGATCCCATGAGAAGGCACACATCTCCACACACATGTGCCTGCAATTAACATACACACACACACACACACACACACACACACACACAAACACACGCTAAACAAAACAAATAAATATTTAAGAAAAACAAAAATACAGAAATAGGCAGATAGAATCAAAAGGCATTCTATAACTGAAAATCACTTTTACTGAAATTAAGAATTCAATAGATGTATTTAATAGCAGCAGAGAGAATTAATAAACTGGAAGTATCCACAATTGAAAAGAACATAAAGATGTAAAAATGTATGGAACAAGATTAAATAATGTAAGATGTGTGACTAGTTTAATCTTTAAGAAAAAAATAAGGAGTCCAAAACAATGTTTAAAGAAATGGAGGCCAATATAGTCAAAGAATCAGTTTAAGACTTCCTATGAACTCTTTATTGGAAACACCAAAAGCTTCCAGAGGAGGAAAAGAAACAACACGACCAAAATAGCAGTAACAACTGGCTTTTAAGAAGAATACACTGATGCCGGCAGACATCTTTAAATTGCTTACCATCATAGAATTCAGTGAAACTACTTCAAAAAGGGAATGCAACATTCTTACAAGTAAAAAATCAAACAACAGAAGAAATGCTAAAAGAAATTCTTTGGTGGAAGTAGAGTAATGCGAACAACACAGAGCACATGGAAAGGCACACACAGGTACACCTATTATCCTTAAGATTTTTTTATTTATTGACAAGAAAAAAACTTTGGTGCAATATATTTTGATCATAGTATTTTGCTTTCCCCAACTTCTCCAAGATCTCACCAGTTCCCTACCCACCTGACTTCATGTTCTCTTTCTCTCAAAATGAATAAATGAACAAATGAATGAATTAATGAATGAACAAAAACTTAAAAGACAAAGCAAAAGCACACTGAAAGCACGGAGTTCATTTTCTGTTGGTCAACCATGGCACTTGTCCTGCAGTGACATAGACCCAGTGACATTCCATTGAAGAAAATTGATCTTCTCTTTTCTGGTAGGTATCAGTTGCAAATAGGTTGTTTATGAGTAGGACTTTGTATGCCTTCATGGGGTTTTGTTTGTTTGATTTTGTATTTATTTTTCTGGCTTAATTGCTCAGGATAAGAATTCTAGTAGTATATGGAGTAGCAGTCAGTCTGAGCATTCCTGTTTTATTCTTCATGTTAGATAAAAAGCTTTTAATTTTCACCAGTATGATATTTGTTATCTGTGGACCTCTGAGATATGGCTTTTTGTGTTGAAATGTATTCTCTCCATACCTAAAGTCTGATTTTTAAATAATGTGTGTATCTGTATATATTAAATCGCATGATCATGGAGTTAGAAAAGTGAATTCATTTAGGTTGATTATTAAGAGTGCCAAAGGGAGGTTTGAGTCTCAATATAAATAGAAAGGAAAACTTGATTTTTTTCAACACTTTTCCACTATTTATAAATGCATGTGGAATAATTTGCATAGAAGGACACTTATGAATGGAAGTTTGACCTTCCAAAACATCAGTGATGAGGAGCCTATGACTAAGATTTTAGAAAAGGTTTATTTTCTTCCAGATACTTTATTATTATATTATTTGAATTTCCTAAAGAAAAATTAAAGGTGTTTCATTATTGGTGACAATAAATGAAAATAACAGTGGAAAGTTAAAGACAGAAAAAAGATGAAGAAGCCAAAGCAGAAGAAAAGGCAGGCAATGAAATGTGCAGAAACATGATGGAAACATTTTTTGGATCTTCTTTGATTGGAACTTGTGAGTATGACACCAGTGTGAGAAGCTCCCACACATTCTCCTCTTTTTTTTTAAACTATTTCCTTTTTAAACATTTGTTTTTATATTTTCATTTATGTTTTGTAAGGCTTTTATTTTTTTGAATATTCAATAGACATTCTAACTTGGAGTGTGAAACATGAGAGGCCTCAACAAGGAACTAGCAGCAGCTAAGGAGTGCTGAGAGTGGGAGGTGCAATGTTCCCCAGAGAACGCCAATTGGCTATCCTATACCAAATGGTCAATCCAGAAAACTTGTGTACAAGTGACATTATATAGACTAAGAAGTTTATATTTATGTCTTTACGGATCTTCAAACACACACATAGAACAATTAAAAAATTATTTTTATTATTTATTTGTGTGTAACAAAGACAGAGACAGAGACAGAGAGATAAATACAGAGAGAGAGTAGAGAGAGAGAGAGAGAGAGAGAGAGAGAGAGAGAGAGAGAGAGAGAGAGAAATACAGAGGCAGAGACAGAGACAGAGAGAATGTGTACATATGCCTGAGGAGAGCAGAAGAGATTAGATCCTCTGGATCTAGAGTTATAGGCAGTGGTGTGCCACCTGTTGTAGTGGGTACTGAGAATGGATCTTAGGTTCTCTGGAAGAGTGGAAAGTGATCTTAACCACTGAGCAACCTCTCCAGCCCTGGTTTTGCTGTTTCTTAAGGGAATATATATATATATATATATATATATATATATATATATATATATATATATGCCATAGATAACTGACTACTTATCCAAGTGTACTTAGCATGAGCTTCTCTGAGAAGTCAGGTAATGAGCTCAGTACTCCTGGTAGAGACCTTTAATTTCCCAGCTTTCTTGTGATCCACCTGGTATGGACAGGGTAATTGTTCTCTTAGATTTGCTTATTATTCAAAGTGACATCATGGCTCATTATTCCCAGGTACCAGATTTCACTACCCAGTCCAGCAACTGCTCCCAACTATGTGTCAGTAAAAACAACCCTGCACCAGCCAGCACCCACCCAGGCTATAAAACAGGTTTCAGATTTCCACGGTGAATCATATCCTTGAGATGTTAACAAGAGCCTGCTTTTTCCAGACAAATATGGCTTTCCTTGAGGGTGGCACCTTTCATTTCCACCTACACAGCATCCATAAAAGTCCCTTAATCATCTTCAGCTCTATTTGCTTTGAAAAATTCTCATTTGTGATTCCTCGTGAGCATATGGGATAGGAGGATGTTATTGCTCTCCCTAGGCCCCAATAACAACACTCATTTTCCCTTTCCTAATGGCTACTTCCTACCCTTTTCTGAGCCACTGAAATCATTTCAGATTAACTACTGTGTTTTGAACCTCTGCCCACTTTTTTCACTATTATCTTGGTTAGGTATCAAATCTTGTAATTGTCTTTGACTCCTAATTTTATGTCACAGCCCACATCCGCTGTACCAGTAAATCTGGTTCTACTTTGCTCAGTAACATTAGTTGTTAGCAAATTCTAAATGAAAGCCACAGTGAGATGCTCTTACACATCCTCTAGAATTGCTAAAATAAATCTATTGCCCATACCAAAAGCTGATGAAGCTGCAGAACTGGAGCTCTTGTATTATTCTCAAATTGCAAAATGGTAGGAGTGGCTATGGAAGGCAGTTTTGCAGTTTCTTATAAAGTTAAATGTGAAATATATGAAAATACATATAGGAATATTATTTATATTAAGTGCATATTTTAATATATATATTCTATTCCAATATATGTATCCAAAAATGAAAGCTCCTATTTCTACAAAAACCTGCAAATGTCTATCCATAATCAAAAATATAGCAACAGCCGAAAGGTCCTTAAGTTGACAAATGAAAAAAATAAAATGTGGTATTTCCATTAAATGGAAGCTTAAATCAGCAAGGAGTTAACCATTTTTTCCACATTAAGGATAATAGCAAATGAATTTTGCTTCATAGAAAAAGTAAAACACAGAAGGTTACATACAGCATCACCCAATCTATGTGAACTTCTGAAAATGATGAAGGGATAGGGAAATGGTATGACCACAAGAAGGCAGTACGAGGCGCTTTTATAGTAGTTGAAGTATATTAGAACATCACTGCAATAGTAGTGAGAGGACTGGCGGTGCCGGTGCTGGTGAGGCGGAGGAGGAGGAGGAGGAGGAGGAGGAGGAGGAGGAGGAGGGGGAGGGGGAGGGGGAGGGGGAGGGGGAGGGGGAGGGGGAGGGGGAGGAGGAGAAGGAACTGGAATATTGGACATTATTGACACTACTAGTTCAAGCCACATTGACACTGCCCTTGATTCCTGCAATGATCTTCTTGCCTCTACTCCCTTGCCTCTACTCTGACCATATCATACCTATACCTGACAAAATGAAGATAATACCCAGGGTTTTTACCATAGCCCCTGAGTCCCTACTTCACCTGGCTCCGAGCGCCTCTCTGACCTCATCACCAAACAGTCCTCACTCAGAATTGCAGCTGAACTTACCTCCTTGCTTGTCCATACATAGGCCAAGGGTACTTCAACAACAAGGACTTTACTCTTGTTTTCTAGCACCAAGATGTTCTTTACAAAATACCTTTATAGCTTATTCCCTGGTTCAAAACTCTCAATAGCTGTCCATTGCCTGTAGAATAAAATTTCAGCACCTTAGCATGGCGGTTAAAGCTGTTAGTGGTACAGTCTACACTCATTTCTGCATCCCTGTCTACCATACAATGTGCCCCAACTGCAGGAAACTGTTTCTGAATTATATTCATTTCCCCTAATTTGCCTGGTGAATGTCTACTAACTTGGTTAACTTTTGACTCAGCTCCAGAATTACCTTCAGGTAAAACAGATGACTCCATCTTCATAGGCCCACCACACCCTTTAGGTGCCTCTATCTGAGCATGTGTAGTAATCTCTTCAGCTATTTCTTAAGACACAGGAAAATGTCAGAAGCACCGGCCCAGCCTGTGTCACAGGTGTTATATCTGATTGCATTTCTCTTCCTGGCTAGACTGAAAAGCCCTCAGGGGTTTGAGTCTATCCCCACAGACTAACGCAATGTCTGACTCCCAAGAGAGACTCAATAACTGTTGAGTGAAAGAGTAACTTCATGGCTGTGTCCATCCCTCCCTTCTCTTTACTTCCGCATTCCCTTCTTGTACTGCACATCTTCAATCAGAATGTACAGTGGTACAGAAGTCCAGCCATGCATATTTGACCAGTGTAGCTGGAACCAGCTCCCTTTCTTTTTCCCAGTAGCTCACTGGGCCCTTGCAGATCTGTTCATGTTTTTTATTTAGCTGGTTATTTAGTCACAAGACTAAATGCCTAAAATTGGAATTTTAGCACTATAATCTTAAGTGCAAAATCCAGGTCTGTACATTTTTAGAACTTCAATATTTTTTGTTTGGAGGGTGGGGAGGAGGAAATGTGGTGTATGTGTACATGTGTTTGCAAGTATAAATACTCATACATTTACATGTGAAGACCAAAGGAGGACTTTGGCTATCTTCTTCTATTTCTCTCTTTCTTATTTCCTTGAGACAGAACCCGAAGGTCACCATTTATTTAGGCTTACATTGACTGGCCGGCCAATGAGCTCCCTGAATCTGCCTGTTGTCTCTGCCCCACGCCACTGAATATCCATGCTGAGACTATAGGCATGGACACCCATGCCCGGCATATTTACATGGGTTCTAAGGATGTAAATACTTTCTTCTTGCTTGCATAGCAAATTCTCTCACCTACTGAACTGTCTCCCTAGGCCTAATTATAATTTTTTCTATCTAAATCAATTATTTCACTGACTAGATCTCCATCTTTATTTGAAGGAAGCCATGCCTGAAGAGTAGAAAATTAGATACATTCATGCTAAGATATCATTTTGAACTTGACCCATTTCATAGCCACCCTTTGTTATTAAAGCTTACCATTCTAGGAAATACTACTTCAAGCAAAATCTTTACCTAGTCTAGTTTTGAACTAGACTTGTACACAGAACATTAATCTGAAACGTCCTTGACCTTCTTCAGTATTTCCTGAAAAAACAACATAAATTGCTTCCACCCACCTGCCTTTTAGTAGTATCACAACTTTCCTGGTAAGAATGATGTATGCTGAACAAAGGCTCATCGTGACTACATCAACCTGAGTAATGGATGGGTGTGGATCAAGAAGATTTTTAACTGACTGTGACTCATTCCTACATAGTGTATACTAATTAAACTTCCACCTATATTTTTTCCAAAATACACACACACACACACACACACACACACACACACACACACACACACACACACGGAGAGAGACAGAGAGAGAGAGAGACAGAGACAGAGAGACAGAGACAGAGACAGAGAGACAGAGACAGAGACAGAGACAGAGCGCACCTAGGTTAGCTGCAGTGTGACTGACTCCACAGTTTCTTTTCCCAGAAAAATCATGAAGGAATTAGAAAGCAGTATCTGCAAAGTTGTCATAGCAAATATTAACTAGCAAGCCTTCTATTCCCAGTTGCATTTAATCTATTTCTTCCAAGTAAATTACTCTAGTAGATACCACATAAGCACAAGGCTGATGGGAAGAAATTGAGAAAGCAAGAAGCACAGTAATGCCACCTGACAATTTCATTCTTGCTTCCCCTTTCTATGAGCAATTGTCTAAGCCAGGAGCTTGACATCTGGGACTTTTCTCTTTCCCTCACTCCCCATATGCAAGCAGTGATGAGGTCCTATCATGTCAATCTACCTCTTAGAGATTTCCTTCATTCATACACACCCTTTCACATTTCCACTGTCAACTACCTAAATGTTCTAGATAATTGACAACGGAATTATAAAAGGGACTGGAGACACAGATTCCCAAATACATTGATGCAATAGTGTAAAATCTGCCCTCATCAAGTCATTTTCTGTATTATGAAGAGAGTGATTTTCACAAAATGAAAATCTAATTCTAAGCTTGCCCAGCTTGAAACCTTTTAATGGCTCCCCATTGCCTTTAGGATGAATGTGGTATCCCTTGGGCTTAAAAGGTCTTATGTGATTGGATTCCTGCTTTTTCTCAATTTATCTCTCACCAGTCAGCCCCTTCACACCTGCGCTCTTGGAATACTGAAGTGATTTTTCCAATCCCCCTCCCCCAAATGAACTGTTCACATCACAGGGATTATTCCGTGCTCTACTGTTATGTGCTGACTGTTTACTTGAGTGTGCTTCTTCACCAGGCAGCAAGCATTCTAACTGTGCCTGCCTTCACAGTTCATAGCACAGCACCTGGTACATAGTGGGTGCTCAGCAAATGGTTCTTTTTCAGTGGGTTTGAGTATTTTTCACTATTTTTCATTATTCCAAAGAAACTGTCCAGGGTCCCCATGCTTTTGCTCTTCTTTCCCAAGACTGATGAACTGGGCAGTAAAACCTGGGGAATAGGTAGAGATGAATATGATCGTTTTATTATTGATGAAGCTCGCTTAAGAAACTCCATTCAGAAGTGCAGCCAGATAGAACAAATGAGACAGACTTAAGCCCCCAATGGACAACAGAGGTCTCTACTACAGGTGGGAGGAGACAAAATGCACTCTACGGTCATGCAGCTCAACAATGTAGTGCCTATGAAGACCTACCTAAGTAGGACAATCAAGTTATTGTCCCCTGAAAGGGCTTAGATGAAAAGTGGGGAGATTCTGCTGGAAATTTCTAAATTCTTGAGCTGAATTCAATTACTTTCGTTTATTAATAATTATTAAATCACCTTTGACTAGACGCCTTTTGTAGACTGCTACATTTATACTCATATTATTAATCCAGAAGAATTTTAGCTTTTTAGAGGCTCATGAGATGGGTCAGTAGGTAAAGGTGCTTGCCACCAAGCCTGAAGGCCTGAATTTGATCCCTGAAACCAAAATGGTGGAAGGAGAATCAACTCCCATTAGTTGTCTTCTGATGTCCACAGGACCATAGCACATGTACCCCACATCATAAACAAATAAATGTAATTAAAACTTTTTAAATTGGATGAGCATGGTGGTACACATATTATTGCCAGGATAAGGAGAGAGAGGGGGTGGGGGAGGGGAGGGGAGGGGAGGGGGAGAGGGAGAGAAAATGAATCTGACTTTGAGTTCAAGGTCAACCTACATGGCAAGTCTCAGGCCCACATAATGAGACCCTGCCTCAAAATAAAAGATTGTAACTTTAAATTCTAAATGTTTGGGTGATTGCTTAAATTATTGTCATTATTTTCTGGCTTGCTTGCATTGTGCTCAAGTACATGACATGCATGATTTCTACTTCTTGAAATACATCGAAGTTCTCTTTGAGTTTTAATAAAATTAATTTTCTAACAGTGATGTGACTAATTGGAAGGAAAACATTCTCTATAAGAAGCAAAATTCAATATATTTTATTAAATTAACTTTCTTAGTTATGTCATTCATATTCCATATAGTCCTTTGTTTCCATGTATTTGGTCTGACAGAGTTTTACCAAAAGACTCTCAGAGTCATCAGATTTGTGTGAATTTATCAATAAGTTTCTTACGGCTCCTACTTTATAATGTCAATACTAAGCAATTTGGTGTTATGCCTTAGCCCTTCACAATACTTTTTGCCTTGAATTCTGCTTTATCTGAAATTAGCACTGCTATCTCTACCTTCCTTTTGTTTATGCCTGCAAACGAAAAAAACACTTTTGCTCAATCTTTTCATTTTAAGATTCAACATTTGTAGCAAGGCCTGGCGGTACATACACACCCGGTAATCAGAGGCAGGTGGATCTTTGTGAGTTAAAGGACAGCCTGGTCTACATAGCAAGTTCCAGGCCAACTACACAGTCATACCCTATCTCAAATTAAAATTCAACAATTTCTTGGTCCTAATAAATAATATAGTCAGTATTGTACTCTTAATCTTAACTTTTCTTCTGAGACAGGGTTTCTTGATAGTCCTAGCTGTCCTGGAACTCACTCTGTAGACCAAGCTAGCTTCAAATTCAGAGATTCACCTCCCTCTGTTTTCCCAAGTGCTGGGATTAAAGGCATGGGCCACCACCACCTGGCTTCTCAACATTTTTATTTTAACAAATAGTGTTTTTATGCGTGTGGTAGAAGGACATGTGCACATGAGTGCAGATGCCACTGGCAGCCAAAAGAGGGCACCAGATCCTTTGGATGGTTGTGAATGTCCTACTGTGAGTGTGGAGAACTAAACGCAGGTTCTCTGCAATACCGGAAAGCATTCCTAAGCCTATGTCTTCAGCTCCTCACCAGGTACTTTCAACAATTCATTATTTTACCCGGGATCTTCGCTTGTTATCTCTCAGAACATAAATTGGCTGATGCTCTGAATAGATATTAGCCCACCTCAGTTTTAGGTTCCACTCTCCCTGGTCCCACTCTCTATAGAGTAGTGAACATCCTTACACTTTCCACCCACATTCAGGAGAAAATTGTTTTCTGCACTATTAATTCAACAACAATTCTGGTTTCTTTTTCTAGAAAGGACTTTTTATTCTACTGCTGCAGTCTTACTTCTCTGTGGCTTCATTTTTAAACATGTTTTTGTTTAAATCAATCATTTTCTTGTTATTCTCTAATAGATGTCTTCATTCCCACTATAAAAGACTAACACGTCTACACCTCTTACACAAAAGTTACAGCATCTAGCTGTAAGATCATTTTCCCAGCTGCATTCCTCCTTTGGGTCTTGTGGGTTCATACTCCTATGCTGCTCCTTGCTTGCTTGCTTGTCACAGTCACCTACATAACTTTTTTCTTCTATTTTCTCATCTCCAAAGTGAAAATGGATCTAGCTTGCTAGTTTAATTTTTTAAAAAAGATACAACAAACATTAGTCATCTAATTTTCCTCTGGGTATTATTCAATTCATCTTCAGAGAATTCAATTGTGTTAATGTATATTGCTCTCATTCCAATTTTCAGTTCCCAGAAAAATAATCATTTTCAGAAGTTCTGAGGCTCTAATGTAGAAACTTATTTGAGCCTGGTTTTCTAAAAATCTTAGTCAATAACAACAAAAACATTGAAAACTGAAATTGTAAGCATACACCTATGATAATGGTTCTTCTGGTCTCTAACTACAATAATGTACCATCTATCCTGCTTATGTTAACTTGACATCAGCTTCTTGTTGTTGTTGTTGTTGTTGTTGTTGTTGTTGTTGTTTGGTGGTGGTGGTGGTGGTGGTGGTGGTGGTAGTTGTAAATAATGTTTTTAATTAAATTTATGATCTGCTGGTATTCCGTCATCAAAGGAAAAAAACACATCCTGCAATTGTGATGAAGGAAATTATTTTATATCTCCTTTATTGTTTTGTGTCTAGGATTAACATAAAATCATTATTCTTTATTAAATTTATGAAGAATTACACTAATAAAAAGGAAGTGGGAACAGACACTCTAGAACTCTCACAAAATCTTCTCACTGATAAGGAGTTGGCTGCCATGCTTGCTGATTGGCCAGATCTGATGGTTATGAGCCACAGAACAAAAAGGGAAGGAGGCTTGAAATGGTTGCCTTTATCACATTAGTAGATTTTTTTTAATTGTCAACAAAGAACACATTATAGTTCTCTGAAGAAAAAAAGGATTACTGTGAATGCTTTCCTTGTGATGTGGCATGGCTGCTGCACATGAACTCAAGCAACTGTGGTTACCTACACAAGATCAATCCAGTCAAAAACGTTCCCATGAAGGGGTAGGATGGTTCACTTCTCCTCCCCCAAGTTGAGTTCTTTGAACTTAGATCACACAGCTTACTACCGCCTCCTGTACCTCTAGCTTTACTGGACCTCATGACTTCTTCTAGCTTCCATGAGCACCCACACCAAGCCATACATCTCCTCAACACACACACACACACACACACACACACACACACACACACACACAGAGAGAGAGAGAGAGAGAGAGAGAGAGAGAGAGAGAGAGAGAGAGAGAGAGAGAGAATAGAATAGTTTTTAAAATCTAAAAACAATAGCATGTAGGAGAAGGGGTCCCAATGCCCCACTCCTAGCTCCCAGATTAGGACCTATTGTTAGTTAAGGACAGCTGAGAGAAGGCAAGTCACTTTTCCCTGAGTGAGTGAAGCCACTGATGAGTTCTCTATGCTGCAGCTGACAATCCTATTCCCTTGTGTATTTGGAAAACATGATTCAACAGCTCATTTTTTTAAAGGACATTAACTCAGCACACCATATTTAGATATTTATTTGTTTATATATGTGTAACAATAATAAAGAAAAAGAGGTCATGAATTTGGGAGTGATAGTGTAGAGAGCATAGACAGAATAGAGGGGAGGAAGGGGAGAAATACTATAATTACATTTTAATTAAATGTAATTATAAAAGAATGTTAAGTTGGGTGGGACATGTGTCAAGGGGTTAGGGGGAATTGAAAGAAATGAATAGGGATGAATATTCCCAAGATAATGTGTGTGTGTGTGTGTGTGTGTGTGTGTGTGTATGCATGATATTTTCAAAGAATAAAAATTACACTTATAAATGAATACAATTGTAAAAAATTAGAAAATAACAAAATCTTAGCCTTCATTTTCCTCATATTGCAAGCCTTTGCTTTACAATATTGATAAATTGACAATTATAGATAGACACAATCTTTAGAAAAATGTTGGACCTTCATTTTGACATGCCATCCCCTCAAAACCTGGCCGTGTAGCTCTCATTCATCATGTATAACTTGAGATGACAAGATTTATCCCCAAAAGTTAATTAATTCACTTTCAAAAGACAAATGAATGACACCCTGGGTGGAGTCAAAAGTGCAGGCTGTACATATCCACAAAGGAGCTCCCAACATTGACCCCTGGCCAATTTAAAGTCTCATTAGGAACCCAGGAATTAGCGGTGCTCGCCTTTAATTCCAGCACTTGGGGGACAGAGACAGGCAGATCTCTTAGTTTGAGGCCAGTCTACAAAGTAAGTTCCAGGACAGCCAGGGCTACACAGAGAAACCATGTCTCAGGAAAAACAAAGACTCAGTAGGAAATGTGAAATCTCACGAAGTACCATGAAAGGAACTGCTGTCGTTTGTATGCTAACGCTGTAATATGGTGTTAAAAAGTCAATCACATGGCTTTATGGCCATACCTCTGCAGGTGGTTCTTTCCTAGTCAGATACTGCCTCGCTGACTGTCATTAATCAAGCCCTTGTTCGGCTGTTCTTGGGTCTAATCTTTTCTTTTCTCCTTTCCTTTCTTTTGTTGTCCTTTCCTTTCCAAGGAATCTTACTTTTCTGAGTTGCCTAATTGAGTTTGGAAAGCCAGTAATTAAAGCGCTCTCTTTCTCCAGACCCAGCTTTATGATGATGGGACTGGGATTCTACAAAGCACATTCTTCTACTATTCAGCAGCTCCTGCCAATGCAGGGCCCTGGAGAGGGATGAGAGGTTGCAGGAAGAAAAGGCTTCTTCCTAATAACTTCCTCTTTGCTCTGAATCCCAACAGTCTTACTACCTCCCTAGAGGAGCAGTGCAATACAATTTTCAGCTTTTCCAGCACTTATAGAAGCACTTTCATTATGCTGAAGAGCAGCAGCACCTTTTCCCCAAAGGTCTAAGGCCAGACCCCCGAGAACTCTTCTCAGCATATAGACACTATCGCATAGTATCTCTCCTTCCCTCATTTGCACTTCAACCTCATGTGGTTCTTCTTCCAGCCCTCCAAGTTGTTTCTGCTCCCTGGGCCCTAAGATTGGTAAACATTACCATCTGTGCAGTACATTAGAGTTCATTTTAAAAATATTTTTTCTAGAGCATAGTTGTAGATTTAATTGTACCCTTTTCCCAAGAGAATAATGAATCCTAGCCAAGGAACTTGTTTGTTGGTGGTTGGTTGGTTGGTTGGTTGATTTGTTTTCATGCTTGCCTGTTTGATATTAATGGTGCTAGTTGTGCTGGTCTGTTGCTTGTCTGATTGCTTGGTTGATATTCGAGACAGAATTTCATATCCCAGACTAGCCGGGAAGTCTCTATATAGCCCAAGCTGATCCAGAATACTCTCTGCCTGTTTCCTGAGTGCTTTGATTACAGGCAAGTACCACCACATCATGTTCAGGACCAGTGAAGGTAGCCTTATTTTAAGGTCTCTGCATATGATCTCAATTAAGTCATTTGGACTAAAATTAGCTCATATCAAAATATTTTAATCATAGTTGACTAATGTCCTTGTAAAAAGAGGAAATTGGGACCTAAGTAGATACATATAGAGGGTATACAATGTGAGGACATATGGAGAACACTGTCTACAAGTCAAGGAAAATTTCAGATTGCCAAAACCTAAGAGAAGAAACATTATTCAGCACAGTTCTCAGAGAGAATCAACGTTGCTGATACCTTTTGGATGGGGTTGGGGGGACATGACTTCCAGAACTATAGCACAGTATATTTTTCTTATTGAAAGCACCCAGTTTATATTATTTGGTTATGACTGCCCCAGGAACAAAATACAGATGCCAAGTTAACAACTTTATACCTCATCTTTTTTGTTTTATTTTGCTTATTGTTATAATGTATATGCTGGTGGAACACACAGGGTACCTGTAGAAGTTCAGAGGACAACTTGAAGGAGTCCATTCTCTCCTTCCACCATGGGTTCCAGGAATCAAAGGCAGGTTGTCTGTCATTCATGGCATGTTGTATATCAGCTGAACCATGTCACTGGTCCCTCAAAAAAATTATAAAACTAAAGTATCTAGTTATATTTCTTTACCCTCCAAAATATCCACTAAAAGAAAGTCAGTGCTTGTCAAATAACTTATTTGGAATAGTTTATCTTGGATATAACAGTAGGAAAAATCAGTAGGAAAGACAGGCGTGGGGTAGGAAAGTGATATAGATTGGGCTAATGGCATTACACCTGTAGACATAGTGGAAACCTAGTGGAAACCTTTCAGTGACTATAAAAGGTTCCTCAAAATTATCTGACTCAAGCAGGGGATAAAGGGGAAATATATTTCCACCAACTTTTGTGCTCCATGATTCAATTACATGGGCTCTGTAATAACAACCCTTGGGAGGAGGTGGAGTTAGAAAGAGCCGAAGTTCAAGGCCAGCCTCAGCTATATTGCTTGATTGGCAACAGCTTAAATTATATGAGTCTCTCTCTCTCTCTCTCTCTCTCTCTCTCTCTCTCTCTCTCTCTCTATCTATCTATCTATCTATCTCTATCTCTATCTCTCTCTCTCTCTCTCTCATACACACACACACACACACACACACACACACACTCACACACACACAAAGCAAACAGCAAAAATAAAAACAAAAAAGCTGACAGTTGAGTCCTTTTGTTTGACATTTAAGATACACAACAGTCAGGGGAGATTTCTTTGTTGAATGGTCCCTCCCTCATCCTCTTTAAACTCCTGAAGGAAGGCCACAGAACCCCAGTGCTCATACAATTTGACAAGCAGTGATTTACTTCAACCTTCGCATGCTAATGGGGAGAAAATTTCTATTCTCACTCAAGGTCTGCAACATAATGCACATGCTATCTAATATTGGCTTTTACTTTTTTTTTTAAATTGTCATGATTTAGATCAGAATACTTCGGGATAGCTAACTGAGCTTTTATTATAGTGCTATTACTGAAAATAGGATTCACAAGGCAAATTTATTAGGTTAAAATTAAAAGGTATGATGATCCTCCCCATGAAAACTCGTTCTTGCTAGGACTATAGCTCAGTGTGCTTGCCTAAGAGGCATTCCACTTTAGAATTGATCCACAGTTCCACATAAAACAACTCTTTTCAGCCACTTAAAGTAATAGGTTCTTGTTTTTTAAAACTGGGGGAAAGAACCATGTGGAGGATGGGACTTCAGAGTGGCCTTGGAGAAAGAACTGGAAAACACAAAATCTTTAAGAGGCTCTTGAAATAGCATGAAGCCCAGAGTGAAAAGCAAACTGCAGTCAACAAGGGACAAAATTAATCAAGACACAGGGGAGCCAAAGAAAAAGGAAGAAAGGCCACAAATTAACATGGAGCCACAGAATGTGAAGGAGGAGTGAGACTTAAAGAGACATAGTGTAGTATAGCTGAGTCACTAAGAATGAAACTTGATTTGTGGGACTGGTTTGGGCCAAACGGACTTAACAGTTCTCTTAAATGAAACAGTTCTGATTTCCAAAGAGCATAGGTGTGGCCAACTGTTGGGCTCCTTGCTAATTTTTTCCATCTTTATTAACTTGAGTATTTCTTATTTACATTTCGATTGTTATTCCCTTTCTGGGTTTCCAGGCCAACGTCCCCCTAGCCCCTCCCCCTCCCTTCTATATGGGTGTTCCTTGCTAATTAAAAGAAAGGAAGAAACTGTGCTTTTCATGAAGTTCCTTCCAATGAGTCCTTGGTTAAAAGCAACAGTCATCATCTGCAGTCTGCCTTTCCCCAACTTTCCTTAGGTTGCAGGAACCCATTATAACGAGTCTTTTGGTACAGCAGCATCCATTTTAATCTACTGAACCTTGTTTTCTTAACAGCAGTTGTTTGTAGAAGGCTAAGACTGTTTTCTATGAGAGCATTTTTGTCGCCTCCTCTGAGGATAGCTGGAATCTAGATATAATTCTTCAATTTCATCATTTTGTTAGTTTTTTTTTTTCATAGTTTAGGTGGTTTGAAAAAGCCTGCCACAAGTATTAGTGGTAGTTTTCATTATTTAACAGTTTTCTCTTAACAATTCAGTATGTTGGAACATATTCCTCATTGCTACTTCAAAATGCAGGACTATATTCTCATTTAGCCAACCAAAAATAATTCCTGGGAAAACCTTTCTCTGGGCCATCTTGCCGCAATAAATTGAAACTTTAATACTTGTGAGAACTATAGCTGTGTTCCTTATAGTATGGAAAAAGACTAAAGAAAGCCCAATTACAAGACTTTGATCAAAACAAAAGGACTCCAGCATTTGATGCTTCTGCATGGAGGAACAATCATGTTTCCCTCCCTCCCTGATTCTTCTCCGTCCCTCACGACCTGCATACAGTGAGTACTGAAGAACATCATTCCCTTAGTCCTCAAGCAAGTGACAATTTAAGAGAATATTCAACAAATGATCTTTGCTTCTTCATCCCCTTGCTTCCCTGAGGATGCTATTAAATTCTGTCTCTTCTACTTTTATAGTGAGGATTTTGGTTTCTTTTTAAAAATACCGAAATATTCTAAGAATGTTTTCGTTTTAATCATAGATACGGGATATTGGGCTGCTTCAGATTGTCTAAAGGGCTAACAAGGGCAGGTTTTTGCCAACTACAGCTAGTTTCTGTGATTGGGTGATGTTTGGAATTCTGGGAAATTCCCAGAAGGTATACAAATGCTAGAGCCTCAAGAGAATTGTTCTTTGTAGTAGGTTGTTGGAGGTTATTGTTGCTGGTTGGTTGTTGGTTGGTTGTAGTTGCTGTTAGTCTTGAAGAAGAGGAGGAGGAGGAGGAGGAGGAGGAGGAGGAGGAGGAGGAGGAGGAGGAGGAGGAGGAGGAGGAGGAGGAGAAATTAGATATCCTGACTGCAAAGATCAAACTTGTCCCCCAAGTAATTCAATGCCCCAAATTAAGCCACCCCCTTTCTGACCCCTGATTTCATTCAGCGATCTCTTTCCTTTCCCCTTTATTCTTTTTTCTCTCCTATCTAATGTTAAGGGGCTGAAAGGGTAGAAGAAAAAGGGTGGAGAAAAGTAGAAAAAAGAAGAACCCAAAGTAGCATCCTGATTATCTAACAAGGAACAAAATGTCCTGTGATATTTTCTTTATATGTCTATTTGACGACTATAGAATGCCCAGAAAGCTGACAACCATGAATTCTGGGCATCTCAGTGATTTTGTAGCCCTGAGAGAAGAATCTAGTATAGCGATTGAACTGGTGGCTTGAGGACGGCAGAGGACCATTCCCTAAAGGGATTGTACATCATTCCACCTACTGCAGACTTGATGAACACAAAAATTCATAGAAAGAGTGAATTTTCATTCTCTCTGTCTGACTTCTAAGCTGGGCTACCATGTTCTGCTTGACTTCAGCACTCTTGGTCCTTGGTCACCCACATCCATGCTGTAGTCTACACCATCTGCCCTTTACCATTTAAGCCTTTGAATGACACCACTGATTTTCCTTAGTCTTCAGCTTGCAGAGATGCAGAGAGTGGGATGTTTTCAGCCCACGGGCCAACACACACACACACACACACACACACACACACACACACACACACACACACACACCTGATTGCTTCGCAGCATAGGAGAACCTTGAACTTGTGATCCTGCTGCTTCTGTCTCCAAAGCGCTGGCATTATATGTATACGCCACTTTGCTTTGCTTGATAGCATCATTTGATGATCAAAGTTTGGTTTTATTTGTTTGTTTGTTTTTCTTGTGGGGGTGCTTGTTTTGTTTTTGTGTATGTGTGTCTTTTTGAGACTGGATTTTACTATGTATTCCTGGCTTATCTGGAACTTGCTAAGATCCGACTGCCTCTGGCTCCCAAGTGCTAGGATTTAAGGTGTATACCACCACACATAGCCTGTGGCTTTTTTAAAAAGAAGTATGATATATCTATTTCTCTGGTTAGGCATGTGGTTTTTAGGTGTCATATTTAAGAAATCATTGCCAAATTTGAGAGCATTTAAATTTCTCCTAAACTTCATATATCATAGGCATGCACACACATATGCACATGTACTCACACACATACACCCATACATACATACCCCCCAAAAATTCTTAGCACCAAATGAATTGAGGTCTGTTTAATCAAAGTTTTACTTGCTCTGCTTATATTTTATCATCTTTCTGAGTACATGCTAATACATTCATCAATATTAATAGCATGATTATGTCAAACCTGTTTATATTTAAGTTGCTAGAATCATAAAACAGGTTTTCTTGTTTAGAAAATAGCTTAAGTATGAAAAGTTGATGTTTATTGACCTTCAGTGTTTATTCTAATCAAGACTCTTTTCCAAGTATTTTATGTATTTTATGCATAAATATGTTCTGAAAAGAGAGAACAATATGATAACATTCTGTTTTGTTTTGTTTTGTAACCATACTGTGAAGCCAAAGCTAGATTGGCTCTTGCCAAGTCTTTGGCTTCCCAAGGCCTTGGATTATAATTCAATATATCCGTGCCTAGCATTATGATGCCTATCTTGAAGATTATGAAAGTCGAGGTTCAAAGAAGTTGTCACCTTAACCGTGGTCACATAGTATGTTGGGTTGCATTATATGCTTCTATTTTTTTCCTTCTAGCTATGTCCTCTCTCAGTAAATGAAGGAAATTTCCTTTCTCTATTGACACAGGTTTTGGAAAACAGAATATTCATTAAGGCTAACAGTCATTTTAAGTATGCCTGTGTGGTTTGGGTTTTGTTCTGAATCTACTTCCTATGAGGGAACATACCCTAAATCTTTTCTCAAGAATGAGGAGGTAAAGCCAGATGTGGTGGTACATGTCTATAATCCTAACACTAAGGAGCTGAGGCAGAAAGTTCATGAGACCAGCATGAGCTGCAGAATGAGACCATGTTTGAAAACCAAACAAAAGCAAGACTGAGGAGACAATGTAGAACAGACACAAGACCAAACTGAGTCCTGGAGGTAAGCCAGGAAAACCCAGTTTAACCGATAAAACCACAGTCAACCCAGTGGCTTTTGAGTGACTCCTGGCACTGGCTATAATACTTGGAATTTTGAGGTTCAGGGAATTTAGACTCTGGTGGCCCAGTGTATCAGGAGAAAGGGGCACCATAACCATATGCTGTGCTTCTGTGGGCAGGCAGGCAGGTAGCGACTGAGCATGGGCTCCTGCAGTGATGGTGGCAGAGGTGGTTCTTCCATTGGCTGCACTTTTGTCAGCCTTTATACCCTGGGGAGAAGCACTGTGGTGGGCAGAGGGTGAGCCTCAGCGCTGCGCCAGTCACCTAGGGTTCCAGCCCTACACCATCAACAAATTATGATAAAGAGTAATTTTGAATAAGTCACAAGATAGACAAGAAATGCTGGATTTAAAGATAACTTTTTGTGGCTTGTTGGTCTTTTTTCTCCCTCAATGACCTGCTTCCACCTCACTGCAGTGTTGATAGTGAACGGGATGAATCATGAGTGCACACTCAAAAATATCGACCATGCTCTAAGGACAAAGCAAGTTCTGATGTCTGCTAAAGGATTAAATATTTCTGTTTTCTGAAAAGAGTTATTTTGTATTTTGTTTTCTATTAAAATGTATTTAGTTTCAAAAAAAGAAAATAAAGGAGAGTTGATAACTGTTAGAAAGCATCATTTTAGAAAGTCACGATTGATACATAGCTGAGGCAGGTACAACCAAAATGCAACCACCACAGCCCATATTTGATTTGAACTGTTTCAAATCAATTTGCTCCATTGCTCTGCAAGTAATCAGTTCAGAGCCATTTGACCTAAAAAACAAACTGCCTGGGCTACAAGTATTACACCTTGAAATCATATCTGCTATCTAAAAGGGATGATTTGCCTACCCAAAAAGAGAAACTCAAGGCCTTGAACTTATTTATATACACAGAATACCACCAGAAATAATTCGTGAATTTTACTCTTCAGAGCCACACAGCCTAGTTCAATGAATTCTAGAAAACTGACTTGGCCAAATCATGTGTAGTTAATATCTTTTCTTGAATTTACTAAAATTTTTCTTAAATCTACCTTTTTTTAAAACATGGAATCAGAAACTTGAGTGAGATATTTTTCTGGTTTTGCATGAAGGACAAGGGAAGTCTTAGTATGATCCTTTCAAGATTCTTTCCCCCCTCTTCTAGCACCTGAAACAATGCTACTGATTGTGTAACTTCCTGTGGCAAAATCTCATTGAGAACATGTCTCAGACTTGGCTTGTCATTGTGGGCCACATGGGATGTTGGTGTCATTCCTACATAGTATCCCTGTCACACTTGGAGGCCTAGCTCAAGAATCCCTGAGTCTTAACTACTGAGTAGTGTAATCTAGTCATTCACGTCAGAAATATTTATTGAGCACCTACAGAATGAAGCACTCCATTAGACAGGGCATGAAACCCCATTTGATGTTGTTTTCTACACCAGAAACAGGTGACAAAAGAGGACTCTGTTGGGCACAGTAGTGTACATCTTAATCCCAGTGGCCTGGAGGCTGAGACAAAAGAATACATGTGAGTTTGAAGCCAGCTAGGGCTACACAGTGAAACCCTGTATCAGGAAAAAAGAGCTTTCACTTCTCTTCCCTGTGAGTCTTAGTTTTGTGTCCCAACCTCCCATCCATCCCCACCCCAGGGATCTTTCTAGCTTTTCCCAGCCCTATCAGACCTCTGCCTGTCCATTTGCCTTCCACTCCTACAATGAAGCCTTTTATAGGCAGATCTTTTTCATATCACTTAAGCAGTATTATTTGCCCTTTTGCATGTCAATCAAATATCAGTAGACATTGAGGGGCAGCTGATCTCCCTGACATATATTAATAAGGTGCCACCATTAGCGGGGATAAAGTTGTTGGCAATGTTTGACAGAACATGATGTTGCCTTTCTTAGGGTAGTTCGACCTTCCTTAGCTTCTTATACCTAGTCTCTATACTTATAAAATAACTATGTGGACATACAGCTGTACACAAAAGCCAGCCTGAATGACTCTAAACAAACAAGTAGTTTATTTTTTTTAAGAAAAGGCAAATGTATGGATGACACACACTTTGAGATCCTGGCAGCCATTTTTAAAGTGGGGTAGGATTATATGAACCTGCAGGGAAATGTAATAGTTATTCCTGAGAGTAAAAAGCAAGTCAGGGTACGGATGATCCCATTTACAATAAATATATGTATTATTGGGATTTATTTTAGTTGGGTCTGTTGCTAAGCCCTGTTCATATACCATATTTAATAGTCACATTAATTCTGCATGTCAGGCATCATTATTTCTCTCAACATTGCAAGCAAGGACCCAGAGATAAGTCACTTTCAAGGCTAGTGCAGTGCTGGGGAAAGTACCTGGACTCCAGACCCCCCAATTTTCCTTGAGGTATAATTATCCTATGGAGAAAATGAAATAAAAAATAAAAGAAGAAGAAAACACCATTTCTATCCTCCTCCCTTCTAATGAGTTGTTAGTCCAAACAGTAGTTTCCTGTTGTGTGGAGCTTGTACCTCTGGTGCTGAGAGAGAGAATTTCATGGACTGCTTTGGGCAGTCTTCACACCTACCTCTAAATAACAGTAAGTCACATAGGGAGAGCATTGTGCCTTGCACAATGTTCAATTCTCTTTAATCCTCTGATTACATCACTACCAAAGTTCCAACTCAGTGTTAGTCTTTAATACTCTCTAACACTTGCTGATCTCTTCTATTTTCTTTTCATTTATTTCTCTCCCTATTTTTCTATCTACAAAAAGGCATATCTAGGTTTTAAGCAAGCAAATTTGTCTTTTTAGCATTCAGGAGCACTGTACTGTTTACATTGTATTTATGAAAATGCTAATCTCCTGTTTAAGGCAAATGATACAAAACCTTCATTTATTGTGTAATTAAGATTTTTCTCCTTTAAATGTTAATTTAAAGAAAGACTTGGCCAGCAGCAAACCACTGAACTGAGAATAGGACCCCCGTTGAAGGAATCAGAGAAAGAACTGGAAGAGCTCGAAGGGGCTCGAGACCCCTTATAAACAACAATGCCAACCAACCAGAGCTTCCAGGGACTAAGCCACTACCCAAAGACTATACATGGACTGACCCTGGGCTCCAACCTCATAGGTAGCAGTGAATAGCCTAGTAAGAGCACCAGTGGAAGGGGAAGCCCTGGGTCCTGCTAAGACTGAACCCCCAGTGAACTAGATTGTTTGGGGGGAGGGTGGCAATGGGGGGAGGATGGGGAGGGGAACACCCATAAAGAAGGGGAGGGGGAGGGATTAGGGGGATGTTTGCCCGGAAACCGGGAAAGGGAATAACACTCGAAATGTAAATAAGAAATAAATACTCAAGTTAATAATAAAAAAAAAGAACAACAAAAGAAAAAAAAGAAAGACTTGGTCAAGTAGTATACAGATATAATAAAAGTCAGTATTTATACAAGTAAGTGTGAATAAATAATAAAGCAAACAGGGTCCAAGCCACAGAGCTCAATTTATCTGTTTTATAAGTTTTATCAGTTTATGACTATAACATACAAATATTATTTTAATATAAATAGAATTTGTACATAAAATAGAACATTTCTACTAGTAGTCAGTAAAGAAACCTACTCTATAGTTAAGATCATATTAACTTGGCTGGCAGAAGATGGCACAGCCAGTAAAGACACCTACTGCCAAGTCTAATAGCCTGAGTTCAATTCCCAAGACATAAATAGAAGAAGGAGAGAATCAACTCCTGCAAATTGTCCACACACATATTGCCCATACACATGCCCTTGGGCACACACACACACACACACACACACACACACACACACACACACACAGAGTTATTAAAAATAAAATAAAAATAAAATAAAATAAAAATAAAATAAAATAATAAAAAATAATTATAATTCTTATTTAACAGACCATAATAACATGCTTATTTGTCACTTAACATGTGTCAGGTGTCAGTCTACATTTTTTTTATCATAGGCCTATGACCTATTGGCCAGGAAAATAATTCAAAGTAATTCAATAATTCTAAATATCTCTCTCTCTCTCTCTCTCTCTCTCTCTCACACACACACACACACACACACACACACACACACACACGCACACAGGCACACAGCACACACACATACACACACACACTGATGACAAGACAGGACCATAATTTCCACTTTATGGAGTGGATGGGGAAACTAACCAGCAGAAAGCTTAAGGAACATGTGTAAGGCCAAGTAGGTTATGTGACCCAAAGTTCATGTTCTTAATCATTATGATAATAGTGCGTGGTCTTCCACCCCCAGAGACCAGAAGAAAGCATCAGATGTTCTGGAACTGGAGTTACAGGAGAATGTGCTGCCATGTGAGTGCTTGGAAAGAAAACCAGGTCCTCTGTGAGAGTGAAATATGCTCTGAACTGCTGAGCCATCTCTCTAGCCTGTAAAGAAATCATCTTGCAGAGATTATCTAAATTATGCATCATTGGTAGTGATTACTCACAGAGAATGAGCTTAATTGATTACAAGAGAGTACTTTTTTTTAAAGATGATGTAATGATTGCCAATGTTACTTTGTTGTTTGAACTGTACACTGGTGGGAATGATTCAAAAGTTTAAGGCACTTGGTTTGCATCTGTTGTGAGAGATGCTTTTAAAATATAAGCAAAACCGATACTCTCCTGTAATTCTGGATTGCCCTATCTGTCACTGAAAAGGTAAAAGTTTGGTTTACAAATTCATAAAAGCAATAACTTATTGGGGTTTTGTCTCTCAATCAAAGAGAAAGAAAATAAAATGCTTCCACCTCCAGCAATGGAAGTCAGACCTACATCCCTCAAATGCCATAAACATGAGGCTATATGCTTGCCTTGTTCCTACCTCAACTTATTGTAGGCCAACTTGAAGATCCAGGCACATCTCAGTGTGCATACATGGTGGCCATAGAACTTGCAATTCAGCTCGAAGGACCTCCACAGGGTATAATCATTTCAGTGTTCATCGCAGATTTGGAGATAAGGTCAAGCTCTCCTCAGACAACCCAATATGATGGCTCAACTGGGAAAAATAAGCAGAGACTTGTCCATTTTGTTCAAATGATTACTCCTATTTGCTCCAGATTTATGCTTGGGTTAACTATTTGCTACATGAGTATCACAATCTGTGAGTTGTCTCTGCTTAATCATTTTTCAGCCCCCTGTTTACCTTTTGTGAGCTTTATTTCCAAGAAACCAATTGAAGTTCTTACTTCATATCCATGTTGGCTTTACAAAGGACCCAATCGACTAGATACATTTTCACACACACACACACACACACACAAAATACAAACTAATGAAAAGAAAGTTCAACACCAGCCTGGACTACAAGACCTAATTAGACTCTGTCAAGAGAAGGGGAGGGGGAAAAGGAGGAGGAGGAGGAAGAGGAGGAGGAGGAAGAGGAGGAGGAGGAGGAGGAAGAGGAGGAGGAGAGGGAGAAGGAGGAGAAGGAGAAGGAGAAGGAGGAGAAGGAGAAGGCGAAGGAGAAAGAAGAAGAAGAAGAAGAAGAAGAAGAAGAAGAAGAAGAAGAAGAAGAAGAAGAAGAAGAAGAAGAAGAAGAAGAAGAAGAAGAAGAAGAAGAAGAAGAAGAAGAAGAAGAAGACGGCCTTCTGCCCTTCCTGAACCCGGACCATCACTTTTCATAAAGATTTCTTAGATAGGTAAATTCAGAGAAGGAGGCTTAAGAGCCTCTGCCACTACTGATTTTAAGCCATGGCTAGCCCAGTATGTTAGAATTTTAAGTTTACTGGGACCTCCATGAGGAGGCATTTGTGAGTTGTGCTGGATGCAGGCTTAAGCTTGGCCAAATAGCACTATCTGACTTCTGTGTCATGCTGGGTGCTCTGGGTTAAAACTAATGACCCAATTGAAAAAGAATCATATCTTAGTAATTGGAATGGTAGTGTCACAGCCAAAGCCAAAGGCATTGAAAAACCTCCTAACCTTGGGATTCCTCCCAGCCTAAGTTGTCCCAGCTGGACAAAAGTGATGATTACTTCAAATGTAAGGCCAAACTTGAGATGCAGCTGGGTTAGTTACAAAGAAAAGCCACTGAAGTGCCTGTCTTGTGTCAAATGCCACCAGGACACTAGAGCCAGGAAGAACATTTTCCTGGCTTTCCTCTAGGCACATGGATTCAAGCAGGATTAGAGAAGAAGGAGCTAAATAATAAAATGGTTAAGTAACAGTACACGTTAAATGATTGTGAATGAGAAAACAAATTGAGCACAGAAAGGGAGCAGAAATGACTGTAGAGACAGGGCTACAATTTAAAGTAGGGTGTCAGAAAGAACCTGACTTATTTCAGTAGAAAGTAAGAAGGTGAAGCATACATCTACAGAGAAGAAAGGCATTCCAGGCACAATAAATATTGCAAAGAGCCTGAGATGAGGATAGTATCCCTAGAATTTCTTCGATGTGAATTCAGTATGTAAAGCTACTCAGGGGGATACAGAATGGCTGGAAAGAAACATACATCAGGGCAAGTGTAGGGCAAGAGGTATGTAGAAGCAGAGCATGGAGGGTCTTGGAGGCTGCTACAAAAACTTTAACTTTTGTAACAACAAAAGTTAGTAGTCATGGAGAGGTTTAATGAAAGCAGTGGTATGATAGGGTTTATTTATTAGAATCACTTTGACTTATCTGAGCAGCTTGATAGAAGAGACTGCTAGAACAATAGTTAAAGAGAAAGGAAATAAGCGATCATAGTTTGGATGGGAGTGGAGGTGAGACATTATTGAATTCTGCATGTAATTTGAAGGCAAAAAATAGGGTTTGATAATGGCTCTTGCATATGTGTAGTATAGAAGAGGAAAACTAAAGATTATTTCAGGAATTCATCCAGAACAACTGGAAAAAGCCAATGAACACTGCAGGAGGATCGCGGGGGATTTGGTGGTGGTGGTGGTAGTGGTGGTAGTGATTTTGCTTTGTTTTTCCTAAAGGTCAGAAACTGCATTCAGGACATGCTAAGTATACGGTATAAATTTCACAATCAAGAAGAAAGACTGAGGAAGCAGTGTAATATAAGAAGATTCTCAGAATCTGGACAGAGGTGCCTCAAGAGGTAACAGCACTTTCTGCTCTTGCAGAGGACTAGAGTTTGGGCCCATGCTCTTAAGAAAGTTCATAGTCACCTGTTAGGTCCAGCTCCAGAAGATCTGGCATCCTCTTTTGGTTTGTCCAGGCACCAACACAACACACACACACACACACACACACACACACACACACACAAAATACAAACTAATGAAAAGAAAGTTCAACACCAGCCTGGACTACAAGACCTAATTAGACTCTGTCAAGAGAAGGGGAGGGGGAAAAGGAGGAGGATGAGGAGGAGAAGGAGGAGGAGGGGGAGGAGGGGGAGGAGGAGGAGGAGGGGGAGGAGGAGGAGGGGGAGGAGGAGGAGGGGGAGGGGGAGGAGGGGGAGGAGGAGGAGGAGGGGGAGGAGGAGGAGGGGGAGGAGGAGGAGGGGGAGAAGAAGAAGAAGAAGAAGAAGAAGAAGAAGAAGAAGAAGAAGAAGAAGAAGAAGAAGAAGAAGAAGAAGAAGAAGAAGAAGAAGAAGAAGAAGAAGAAGAAGAAGAAGAAGAAGAAGAAGAAGGACTCCTCAGGATCTGAACCAACCCAGCACACAGTGTGGCTGAGGCAACCTATTCAAAAGATGCCAACCTCTGCCAGAAAGATGCTGTTTTATAAAACATTTCCTCTCCAGGTTTCTTCCTCCAAACCTGGACCTCCTCTAATTGCTCCATATTTCAATAAGTAGCAACATTTATCCTGAAAGCCAAAAGTTGTTCTCCTTTCCCTTTATGGCCCTTCACACACATCTAAGCGACGCAAATCCTACCTGTTATCTCTCCTCTGTATGCCTTGATTTCATCTACTTGTTATGTCATCGCTGGTATTTCTTATGTACCTGGACTACTGGCTCAGGCTCATTTCAGGGCTCCTGTGTTCTCTGGCCTGCTTTTCATCTACTCTCAATTGTGCAGAGAAAGGAAAAGTGAACACACATGTTGTTTTTTTCACAGAAACACTCCAGATCCTGTCCTCCAGGAACCCAAAATCTAGGGCAGGGTAAAGGAGTTAGAAACTTCTAAATAGTTGCGTGACAGTCCAGGTATGTACCATGAGATACTGATAAATAAGTGACACACTCCTGAAGTCAGTAGTAATTCAATCAATAGTCATCAAATTAGGGAACATTTAGTAAATTGAGTCAGACATAGTATAAAGGGATAGAATGAATTGTCTGCTTCAACCAGTTAGCAACCTTAGTCTAGAGCAAAATCTGATTATTGAAAATGTAATATTACTTTGCGCATGTATATCATGATATGTGGAGTTAACCTGGGTCAAGAAGCCATTCATTACCCCCTTCCATGTGTCAGGCAGACACACTCTTCTCTGTCCAAATGCTCCTTTCCTACTCCAACTAGATTGACTTGCTCATCCTTCAGAATGCACAAAACACTTCTCAACCCCAAATTCAATGGCATCCACTTACATTAAATGTCATGGATTTTACAGCATTTGTTGCAATTGGAATTCTATAATCAATCATTTAAGTCACTCTTTAATGTATGTCTCCTCTGGACTATAAGCTCCTGGGCAGGATGCCCCTTATCTTGTTCACTGTTACATCCCAAGGCCACCCTGCATTGCCCAGTACACAATAGGTGTTCAGAAATCCCATGTTGAGTGAATAAATGGCTATTAAAATTTTGCAATGCTAACCTAGATTTTTTTTCTTTTTCCATATGTACCTTCAATTACCTAGGCAATTCTGTTGCCTCAAGGGAGATATTTTTTTGGCATTGCAGAAAGTTGGAAAGGACTCCTAATTTTCCTACCATTTTTTAATCCCAAAAGAGATTTGTAAATCTTAAGCTTAGAGCTTTTTGAGAAAACACTTCTCTCCAACCTGAAAGAGATTCCTTCAGACTGGCAGAACTAAGTATTGATGATGCCTACAGCAAGGAGGTCTGCTCCTTGGAGAGGAAGCAACACATTCCACAGGAATTGATGTCACACCATCAAATCACACTATACCCAGCATGGAGCAATCGCAGAGGATCAGGTGAAGGCTTAACCCCATACAGTATCTTGGCCCTGGGTAAGACAGATCATGGTGTGGCAAATAATGTATTAAAGAAGAGAATCCCACAAACGACTGAAGTGATACTTTAGAAAAATGTAATGCTTGTCTCTTGAACTCATGGATTGGTGGGTGGAGATTCATTAATGTTGAATTTGCTTCTGTTGATGAAGATTTGGATTTACAGGAACGTTTCATTTCCTAACCACATTAGACAACTCTGAGTTTTCTGACTTTGAATCATTTCTTTTCCAGCAAAGATAATGTGAACCTGTCCAAGTTCAGTTACAGATTTTCAAATATTCTTTATAGAATCAATGGCACTTTATTTGTTAATTGTTGCTTAATTGTTGAATTTTGCTTCTCTGTTGGTACAACTGCATTTTTTTCTTTTGGATGTGGCATATTCTGCTAAAGTTACCTGCTGTTGTTTGTGATTCTGGTGGTGGTGCTGCCAGCTGGAGAAGGGGGAGGCAGCTTGCATGAACTTCTTGTGTTTGATATCTTTAAAGTGAGGCCTGCAATTACTTCTCTCGATTTGAAATTTTACAACACAGTGGGACAACGAAGATTTCAGGATGCCATCCTGAGGTGTTTTGATGTTTCTACAGCAAAGACTTATTTTATAATCATGACTGCATCAAAGCTCTCCATGTCTTCGCAGCCTTACATGGTTACAAAGGAAGCATACTTCATGAAATACTTGTAGAATAAAAGATCTTTTCTTTGGCATTTAGTTAGGTCAATGCTATTGAGTTAATAATGTCTCATGGTAGCCCTTCCCTGTAAAATTATATTTTGTTATTATAATAACAGCATTCCAGAGACCTTTGTCAAAAAATATGATAGCCCATACCATTTATTTCTAGCATCTTCACATAGAGAGCCAAAAGGGAGGAGCAAAGATCTAGACAGAAATACATTTGTGAATAATCTGGCCTGTGCCTATTTAAGCAATCCGATGAGAACAGGATGATGAAGGATCTGCTTGTCTAGCTTTTCTATTTTTCTCATCAAGGCAAGCATGGGATTTATAATGAAAACCAGGTTTGCTGAAAGTATGGCTATAAGGGCAGAAACATGTTGATTCAGAGCAGGAAATACTGGGCTGGGAGAGCAGCCATAAGGGCTGCCAGGCCAGTTTGGTTGCTGGCTCATCCGCAGATCATTGAACCTCTTTCTGTGTATGAGTCTTATTTGTGAAATGAAGACACTACCACCTGTTCTTAATCAAGTGTAAATGGAAGCTAGGAGGATTAATTGTACAATCCGTTGGCCTCCAAAGAGAAAAAGTGAGGTCTAGAAGTCTATGAATGTGAATTGGCCACTATCAGGAACAGATTGCTGGTATTTTCTGCTTTTATTCCCGTATTTAGTAAATATAAACCATCAAAAGCTAATTTTTGTCCAGGCATGGTGATACACACTCATTATCTTAGCACAGAGGAGACTAAAGCAGGGGAATTGCAAATTTCATGCCAGCCTGAGCTACACATAGTGAGACTCTTAAATATTATGCCCCCCTCACATACACACTAACTTTCAAGCAACCAATAGTTTTAGAATAAAAAATAAGTGCCAGATATAACAGGTCTATATTAAAAGCCCTTACTCAGTTAATGAATTTACAACGTTAAATAGAAACACCATCTAAAAATTTGCTTTCCCCACAACCCTTTTAAGCAATCTTTGATTAAAAAAAATCATTACCCAAGGACACATGCAAACTATATCCTTTCATAGCTCATATATGTAGCTCAAGGTAGAAGATTCCATGTTCCCCTGAGGAGTTAGAATGCAAAATCATAATTATAAAATTTCAAACAAATATTATACCCTAAAAATGACATTGATTTTGATAATCATACAAGAATGTTTGCTTATTGTTCTCATTAAATGTATTTTAAGAAATAATAATTGTTTTAATTTTTGAGGTTTATAGAAAAGACTAAGATGGTAATTCAAAAGTTAAGAAGTCTTACCCAGCACACTTGAAGCATTTATAGATCTATCAGTTTTATCTTTCAGATAATTGTTACTGTATAATAGCTCATCTTATACCCTTCATAAACTTTCAAATTAAGCTTCTGCATGCTCTCCTGACTCATAATTTTGTTCTTATGGGCATTACTGGTATCAGTTAAAGTCACGTTACTTAATGGCTTTCTCTTTAGAAAATTCCTGACTAGTTGTTCATCTTAAATAAGATGAACAATTATCTTTATAGGAGATTAAGAATGCACTAAACACATGCGGTATGAGTGAACAGTAAAGAGCCACATCAGAGCATGGAATTCTCAGTCTGTTCATTCGAGAGTTAGTTCTACCATTTCATAATAATAGAAGGAAATCGTTATACTCAGCAAAAATCTTATCAGTGCTTTTTTCAGGCTAGATTTTGTTGTTAAAACATAGGTGTGACACGGCTATTTTCAAGCCTGAGCTCACAGCAACTGTGGCTACTTGCATGAAATTGTCACAAGACTGGGCCTGTCAACAACTGATCACAAAATTGAAACAGTCTCATGAGGTACCTCATCTTGTCCCTAAGTATTTATTCTTAGGTGGAGGGGTATGAGAGACATTCTCTTCAGTAGTCTACCCACTACTGAGGTCCACATACTCCTGTAAAAAAATTCTCTTGTAAGCAAGTATAAATGAAACTCTTTGGTAAAAAAGAAGTAAAAGTAGAACTGAGGCTGGATACTCCTGCCGGGGTACTTGCAGATCTTCTTCTCTACCCTATCCTTCTAGGTCCAATCCCATAATCTTGGCCTCAGCTTTGTAGCAGAATACCTGTTGTAGCCTTTCCCCACTCTGTATTCCCATTCCAAGGGGACTAAACAGATCGTGGTGCATCACTGTGCTTTACCTCCTTCCTGAGGAATTCCTCAACCCCCATCCTAGCCCACCCCCATTCCTAAGCATCAGCTTCCAATACCTAGAAACAAATTTTCCCTGGAAACTGCAGTGGCCACAACTAGCAGGCTCACAGCCACCACACTCTTCTAAGAACCAAACAAGGAAACAGAAACCAAGGAACAAAACACCCAGTAAACGAAGACAAGACATCAGTGCCTAGAATTAAAATTTCTCCAATTCCAGATGCGCAAATACCAAAATAAAAACACAATCAGTAACATCCAGGACAACATGTCTCCACTAGAGCCCAGCAACCCTACCACAGCAGGCCCTGAGTATTGCAACAGAGCTAAAGCACAAGAGAAACAACTATAAATAGTCTATATGAATATGATAGATGTTTTTAAAGGGGAAGCAAATGAATCCCTTAAAGATATCAGTTAAAACACAAACAGACCGTGGAAAGAAATGAAAACAGTTGCAGACCTGAAAGTAGAATGAGAATCAATCAAAGGATGGATCAGTGGACTCAATTCAATTCCCATAAAAAGACACAGACATAATGGATGCAAAAAGAAGACCCATCCCTCTGCTGCATCTACAAAACATACTTCAATATCCAGGATAGACATTACCTCAGGGTAAAGGGATGAAAAAAGATATTCCAAGCAAATGGACCTCAGAAGCATGTTTCTGTAGCTATATTAGTATCTGACAAAATAGATTGACCAATTCCAGCATGTTAGTTTTACTTTTTTCTTATTATATTTTATTTTATTATTTAAAGGTATCATAACAAAAGCAATTAATGGAATAGGAGTTTATTTTGGCTTGTGATTCCAGATGTGTAAGAGTCCATCAGTGACTAGCAGACATGATGGGAAGAGCAGGATGCTGAAAGACTACATCTTCAATCACAAACACAGATCACAGAGAGTGAACCGGAAGTAGGGTGGGGATGTATATATTTCTTAAAGTCACATACATCCTTCAGCAGAACTACAGCTCCAAATCTGCCCAAATAGCACCAACAGTTGGGGACCAAAGTATGCAAAGCCCAAGCCTATGTGGGACATTTCTCATTTAAACCAGCACAACAGCCTATTATAAATCAAATTTGCACATATCTGGTGTAGATATTTAAGTGATCTCCCATGGTCTGAAAAGTTGAATACTTGTTCCCCAATTGATGACTATATGGAAAGGCTTACAGAGGTGACCTTGATGTGGGAAATATTTCACTGGGGATGGGCTTTGTGATTTCAAGAAGGCTTGTGTCATTAAAAGTTTGTTCTCTCTGCTTCTTGTTTGTGATTCAAGACATGTGCTCTCAGCTGCTGCTCCATGCCTGCCTGCTGTCATGCGTTCCCATCATGATGGAGATGGTGATAGTCATAGTCATGGTTATGGACTCAAGCATCTGAAACTAAGCACAAAACAAATCCTTAAAGAAAGAATGAGAGAGGGATGGGAGGAGAGAGGTAAGGAGGGAGGGGGAAGGGAAAGAAGAAAGAAAGAAAATAGGATAGTAAGTAAGTAAGAGGAAGAGGATTGATGGTCACAGAGAGGGACTATACAGGGTAACAGGAAGTAAACATGACCAAAATACTTATGTACCTGTATGGAAGTGCCATAAATGAAATCCAAAATTATGTACAATCAGTAATTGCTAATAAAAATATATTTTAAAGACTTACGTCTTCAAATATTACTTTTTGTGTTCTTTGGCCTCTATTCAACCTCATCAATGGTTTATCTCATAAACATGGGACCCAAACTGGTTTTTGTTTTTTTATTGGATATTTTATGTATTTACATTTCAAATGGTATCTCCTTTCCTGGTTCCCCACTCTCCCATAACCCTCTCCCTGCTTCTATGAGGATGCAACCACTCCCACCTCAACACCCTGGCATTCCCCTTCACTGGGGAAATGAGCCTTCACAGGACCAAAAACTTCTCTATTGATGCAGACAATGCCATCCTCTGCTACATATGTGGCTGGAGCCATGAGTCCCTCCATGTGTACTCTTTGGTTGGTGGTTTAGTCCCTGGGAGCTCTGAGAAGTCTGATTGGTTGATATTGAGGTTCTTCCAATGGGGTTGCAAACCCCTTCAGCTCCTTCAGTCCTTTCTCTAATTCCTCCATTGGGGTCCCCAAGCTGAGTCCGACGGTCAGCTGTAAGTATCCTCATCTATATCAGTAAGGCTCTAGTACAGCCTCTCAGGAGACATCCATATCAGGCTCCTGTCAGCAAGCACTTACTGACATTAGCTATAGTAACTAGGATTGATGGCTGCATATGGGATGGGATCCACAGGTGGGGAAGTCTCTGGATGGTCTTTCCTTCAGTCTCTGCTCAACTCTTTGTCCTTGTATTTCCTCCCACGAGTATTTTGTTCCCCCTTCTAAGAAGGACTGAAACATCCACATTTTGTTCTTCCTTCTTTTTTTTTAATTTATTTAATACTTAATAATAATTCTTTAGTTTCCGGGCAAACATCCCCCTCCCCCCTCCCCTTCCTTATGGGTGTTCCCCTCCCAACCCTCCCCCCATTGCCGCCCTCCCCCATAGACTAGTTCACTGGGGGTTCAGTCTTAGCAGGACCCAGGCCTTCCCCTTCCACTGGTGCTCTTACTAGGATATTCATTGCTACCTATGAGGTCAGAGTCCAGGGTCAGTCCATGTATAGTCTTTAGGTAGTGGCTTAGTCCCTGGAAGCTCTGGTTGCTTGACATTGTTGTACTTTTGGGGTCTCAAGCCCCTTCAAGCTCTTCCAGTTCTTTCTCTGATTCCTTCAACGGGGGTCCTATTCTCAGTTCAGTGGTTTGCTGCTGGTATTCGCCTCTGTATTTGCTGTATTCTGGCTGTGTCTCTCAGGAGCGATCTACATCCGGCTCCTGTCGGTCTGCACTTCTTTGCTTCATCCATCTTGTCTAATTGGGTGGCTGTATATGTATGGGCCACAGGTGGGGCAGGCTCTGAATGGGTGTTCCTTCAGTCTCTGTTTTAATCTTTGCCTCTCTCTTCCCTGCCAAGGGTATTCTTGTTCCCCTTTTAGAGAAGGAGTGAAGCATTCACATTTTGATCATCAGTCTTAAGTTTCATTTGTTCTAGGCATCTAGGGTAATTCAAGCATTTGGGCTAATAGCCACTTATCAGTGAGTGCATACCATGTATGTCTTTCTGTGATTCGGTTAGCTCACTCAGGATGATATTTTCCAGTTCCAACCATTTGCCTACAAATTTCATAAAGCCGTTGTTTTTGATAGCTGAGTAATATTCCATTGTGTAGATGTACCACATTTTCTGTATCCATTCTTCTGTTGAAAGGCATCTGGGTTCTTTCCAGCTTCTGGCTATGATAAATAAGGCTGCGATGAACATAGTGGAGCACGTGTCTTTTTTATATGTTGGGGCATCTTTTGGGTATATGCCCAAGAGAGGTATAGCTGGATCCTCAGGCAGTTCAATGTCCAATTTTCTGAGGAACCTCCAGACTGATTTCCAGAATGGTTGTACCAGTTTGCAATCCCACCAACAATGGAGGAGTGTTCCTCTTTCTCCACATCCTCGCCAGAATCTGTTGTCCCCTGAGTTTTTGATCTTAGCCATTCTCACTGGTGTGAGGTGAAATCTCAGGGTTGTTTTGATTTGCATTTCCCTTATGACTAAAGATGTTGAACATTTCTTTAGGTGTTTCTCAGCCATTCGGCATTCCTCAGCTGTGAATTCTTTGTTTAGCTCTGAACCCCATTTTTTAATAGGGTTATTTGTCTCCCTGCGGTCTAACTTCTTGAGTTCTTTGTATATTTTGGATATAAGGCCTCTATCTGTTGTAGGATTTGTAAAGATCTTTTCCCAATCTGTTGGTTGCCGATTTCTCCTAACCACAGTGTCCTTTGCCTTACAGAAGCTTTGCAGTTTTATGAGATCCCATTTGTCGATTCTTGATCTTAGAGCATAAGCCATTGGTGTTTTGTTCAGGAATTTTTTTCCAGTTCCCATGTGTTCCAGATGCTTCCCTAGTTTTTCTTCTATTAGTTTGAGTGTGGAGGTACTTGATCCACTTGGACTTAAGCTTTGTACAGGGTGATAAGGATGGATCGATCTGCATTCTTCTACATGTTGACCTCCAGTTGAACCAGCACCATTTGCTGAAAATGCTATCTTTTTTCCATTGGATGGTTTTGGCTCCTTTGTCAAAAATCAAGTGACCATAGGTGTGTGGGTTCATTTCTGGGTCTTCAATTCTATTCCATTGGTCTATCTGTCTGTCTCTGTACCAATACCATGCAGTTTTTATCACTATTGCTCTGTAATACTGCTTGAGTTCAGGGATAGTGATTCCCCCTGAAGTCCTTATATTGTTGAGGATAGCTTTAGCTATCCTGGGTTTTTGTTATTCCAGATGAATTTGCAAATTGTTCTGTCTAACTCTTTGAAGAATTGGATTGGTATTTTGATGGGGATTGCATTGAATCTGTAGATTGCTTTTGGTAAAATGGCCATTTTTACTATATTAATCCTGCCAATCCATGAGCATGGGAGATCTTTCCATCTTCTGAGGTCTTCTTCAGTTTCTTTCTTCAGTGTCTTGAAGTTCTTATTGTACAGATCTTTTACTTGCTTGGTTAAAGTCACACCGAGGTACTTTATATTATTTGGGTCTATTATGAAGGGTGTCGTTTCCCTAATTTCTTTCTCGGCTTGTTTCTCTTTTGTATAGAGGAAGGCAACTGATTTATTTGAGTTAATTTTATACCCAGCCACTTTGCTGAAGTTGTTTACCAGCTTTAGTAGTTCTCTGGTGGAAATTTTGGGATCACTTAAATATACTATCATGTCATCTGCAAATAGTGATATTTTGACCTCTTCTTTTCCAATCTGTATCCCCTTGATCTCCTTTTGTTGTCTGATTGCTCTGGCTAGAACTTCAAGAACTATATTGAATAAGTAGGGAGAGAGTGGGCAGCCTTGTCTAGTCCCTGATTTTAGTGGGATTTCTTCAAGTTTCTCTCCATTTAGTTTAATGTTAGCAACTGGTTTGCTGTATATGGCTTTTACTATGTTTAGGTATGGGCCTTGAATACCTATTCTTTCCAGTACTTTTATCATGAAGGGGGGTTGAATTTTGTCAAATGCTTTCTCAGCATCTAATGAAATGATCATGTGGTTCTGTTCTTTCAGTTTGTTTATATAATGGATCACGTTGATGGTTTTCCGTATATTAAACCATCCCTGCATGCCTGGGATGAAGCCTACTTGATCATGGTGGATGATTGTTTTGATGTGCTCTTGGATTCGGTTTGCCAGAATTTTATTGAGTATTTTTGCGTCGATATTCATAAGGGAAAATGGTATGAAGTTCTCTTTCTTTGTTGGGTCTTTGTGTGGTTTAGGTATAAGGGTAATTGTGGCTTCATAGAAGGAGTTCGGGAGTGATCCATCTGTTTCAATTTTGTGGAATAGTTTGGATAATATTGGTATGAGGTCTTCTATAAAGTTTTGATAGAATTCTACACTAAACCCGTCTGGACCTGGGCTCTTTTTGGTTGGGAGACCTTTAATGACTGCTTCTATTTCCTTAGGAGTTATGGGGTTGTTTAACTGGTTTATCTGTTCCTGATTTAACTTCGGTACCTGGTATTTGTCTAGGAAATTGTCCATTTCCTGTAGTTTTTCAAGTTTTGTTGAATATAGGCTTTTATAGTAAGATCTGATGATTTTTTGAATTTCCTCTGAATCTGTAGTTATGTCTCCCTTTTCATTTCTGATTTTGTTAATTTGGACACACTCTCTGTGTCCTCTCGTTAGTCTGGCTAAGGGTTTATCTATCTTGTTGATTTTCTCAAAGAACCAACTTTTGGTTCTGTTGATTCTTTCTATGGTCCTTTTTGTTTCTACTTGGTTGATTTCAGCTCTGAGTTTGATTATTTCCTGCCTTCTACTCCTCCTGGGTGTATTTGCTTCTTTTTGCTCTAGAGCTTTTAGGTGTGCTGTCAAGCTGCTGACATATGCTCTTTCCTGTTTCTTTCTGCAGGCACACAGCGCTATGAGTTTTCCTCTTAGCACAGCTTTCATTGTGTCCCATAAGTTTGGGTATGCTGTACCTTCATTTTCATTAAATTCTAAAAAGTTTTTAATTTCTTTCTTTATTTCTTCCTTGACCAGGTTATCATTGAGTAGAGCATTGTTCAATTTCCACGTATATGTGGGCATTCTTCCCTTATTGTTATTGAAGACCAGTTTTAGGCCGTGGTGGTCTGATAGCACGCATGGGATTATTTCTATCTTTCTGTACCTGTTGAGGCCCGTTTTTTGACCAACTATATGGTCAATTTTGGAGAAAGTACACATGAGGAGCTGAGAAGAAGGTATATTCTTTTGCTTTAGGATAGAATGTTCTATAAATATCCGTTAAGTCCATTTGGCTCATGACTTCTCTTAGTCTGTCTACATCTCTGTTTAATTTCTATTTCCATGATCTGTCCATTGATGAGAGTGGGGTGTTGAAATCTCCCACTATTATTGTGTGAGGTCCAATGTGTGTTTTGAGCTTTAGTAAGGTTTCTTTTACGTATGTAGTTGCCCTTGTATTTGGGGCATAGATATTTAGGATTGAGAGTTCATCTTGGTGGATTTTTCCTTTCATGAATATGAAGTGTCCTTCCTTATCTTTTTTGATGAATTTTAGTTGAAAATTGATTTTATTTGATATTAGAATGGCTACTACAGCTTGCTTCTTCTGACCATTTGCTTGGAAAGGTGTTTTCCAGACTTTCACTCTGAGGTAGTGTCTGTCTTTGTGTCTGAGGTGTGTTTCCTGTAGGCAGCAGAATGCAGGGTCCTCGTTGCATATCCAGTTTGTTAATCTATGTCTTTTTATTGGGGAGTTGAGGCTATTGATGTTGAGAGATATTAAGGAATAGTGATTATTGCTTCCTGTTATATTCATATTTGGATGTGAGGTTATGTTTGTGTGCTTTTCTTCTCTTTGTTTTGTTGCCAAGACGATTAGCTTCTTGCTTCTTCTAGGGTATAGCTTGCCTCCTTATGTTGGGCTTTACCCTTTATTATCCTTTGTAGTGCTGGATTTGTAGAAAGATATTGTGTAAATTTGGTTTTGTCATGGAATATCTTGGTTTCTCCATCTATGTTAATTGAGAGTTTTGCAGGATACAGTAACCTGGGCTGGCATTTGTGTTCTCTTAGGGTCTGTATGACATCTGTCCAGGATCTTCTGGCCTTCATAGTTTCTGGCGAGAAGTCTGGTGTGAGTCTGATAGGTCTGCCTTTATATGTTACTTGACCTTTTTCCCTTACTGCTTTTAATATTCTTTCTTTATTTATGCGTTTGGTGTTTTGACTATTATGTGACGGGAGGTGTTTCTTTTCTGGTTCAATCTATTTGGAGTTCTGTAGGCTTCTTGTATGCCTATGGGTATCTCCTTTTTTAGGTTAGGGAAGTTTTCTTCTATGATTTTGTTGAAGATATTTACTGGTCCTTTGAGCTGGGAGTCTTCACTCTCTTCTATACCTATTATCCTTAGGTTTGATCTTCTCATTGAGTCATGGATTTCCTCTATGTTTTGGACCAGTAGCTTTTTCCACTTTACATTATCTTTGACAGTTGAGTCAATGATTTCTATGGTATCTTCTGCTCCCGAGATTCTCTCTTCCATCTCTTGTATTCTGTTGGTGAAGCTTGTATCTACAGCTCCTTGTCTCTTCTTTTGATTTTCTACATCCAGGGTTGTTTCCATGTGTTCTTTCTTGATTGCTTCTATTTCCATTTTTAATTCCTTCAACTGTTTGATTGTGTTTTCCTGGAATTCTTTCAGGGATTTTTGTGTCTCCTCTCTATGGGTTTCTACTTGTTTATTTATGTTTTCCTGGAATACTTTCAGGCATTTTTGCGATTCCTCTCTGTAGGCTTCTACTTGTTCTCTAAGGGAGTTCTTCACGTCTTTCTTGAAGTCCTCCAGCATCATGATCAAATATGATTTTGAAACTAGATCTTGCTTTTCTGGTGTGTTTGGATATTCCATGTTTATTTTGGTGGGAGAATTGGGCTCCGATAATGCCATGTAGTCTTGGTTTCTGTTGCTTGGGTTCCTGCTCTTGCCTCTCGCCATCAGATTATCTCTAGTGTTACTTTGTTCTGCTATTTCTGACAGTGGCTAGACTGTCCTATAAGCCTGTGTGTCAGGAGTGCTGTAGACCTGTTTTCCTGTTTTCTTTCAGCCAGTTATGGGGACAGAGTGTTCTGCTTTCGGGCGTGTAGTTTTTCCTCTCTACAGGTCTTCAGCTGTTCCTATGGGCCTGTGTCTTGAGTTCACCAGGCAGGTCACTTGCAGCAGACAAGTTGGTCTTACCTGTGGTCCCAAGGCTCAAGTTTGCTCGTGGGGTGCTGCCCACGAGCTCTCTGCGGTGGCAGCAACCAGGAAGATATGCGCCGCCCTTTCCGGGAGCTTCCGTGCACTAGGGTTCCAGATGGCGTTTGGTGTTTTCCTCTGGCGTCCGAGATGTGTGTGTAGAGTGCAGTCTCTTCTGGTTTCCCAGGCGTGTCTGCCTCTCTGAAGGTTTAGCTCTCCCTCCCACGGGATTTGGGTGCAGAGAACTGTTTATCCGGTCTGTTTCCTTCAGGTTCCGGCGGTGTCTCAGGCGCAGGGGTCCTGCCGCTCCTGGGCCCTCCCCTATGGGAACCCAGAGGCCTTATACAGTTTCCTCTTGGGCCAGGGATGTGGGCAGGGGTGGGCAGTGTTGTTGGTCTCCTCCGCTCTGCAGCCTCGGGAGTGCCCACCTGACCAGGCGGTGAGGTCTCTCTCCCACGGGGTTTGGGAGCAGAGAGCTGCTGCGGGCCGGGATCCGGGGGTGTGGGACTTTCGGTAAACACAGGAAGTGCCCGGTCCTAGAGGAATTTTGCCTCTGTGTGTCCTGAGTTCACCAGGCAGGTTTTTTGCAGCAGAAAAGTTGGTCTTACCTGTGGTTCCGAGGCTCAAGTTTGCTCGTGGGGTACTGCCTAAGTCCTCTATGCAGCGGCAGCAACCGGGAAGATCTGCGCCGCTCTTTCTGGGAGCCTCCGTGCACCAGGGTTCCAGATGGCATTTGGTGTTTTCCTCTGGCGTCTGGATGTGCGCAGAGTGCAGTCTCTTCTGGTTTCCCAGGCGTGTCTGCCTCTCTGAAGGTTTAGCTCTCCCTCCCCTCTTCCTTCTTTTTGAGCTTCAGATGGTCTGTGAATTGTATCTTGGGTATTCAGAGCTGTAGGGATAATATCCACTTATCAGTTAGTGCATACCATGTGTGTTCTTTTATGATTGGGTTATCTCATTCAGGATGTTTTTTTCTAGTACCATCCACTGCCTGTGAATTTCATAAAGTCATTGTTTTTAATAGCCAAGTACTACTTGATTGTGTAAATGAACCACATTTTCTGTATCCATTCCTCTGTTGAAGGACATCTGGTTTGTTTCCAACTTCTGGCTATTATAAATAAGGCTGCTAGGAACATAGTAGAGCATGTATCCTTGTTATATGTTGGAGAATCTTTTGGGTATATGCTCAGGAGTAGTATAGCTGGGTCCTCAGGTATCACTATGTCCAATTTTCTGAGGAACTACCATACTGATTTCCAGAGTGGTTGTACCAGCTTTTAATCCCACCAACAATGGAGGAGTGTTCCTCTTTCTCCACATCCTTGCCAACATCTACTGCTGACTGAGTATTTGATCTTAGCCAAACTGACTAGTGTGAGGTGGAACCTCAGGGTTGTTTTGATTTGCATCTCCCTGATGACTAAGGATGTTGAACATTTCTTTAGGTGCTTCTTGGCTATTCAATATTCTTCAGTTAAGAATTCTTTGTTTAGCTCTGTGCCCCATTTTAATAGGGTTATTTGGTTCTCTGGAGTCTAACTTCTTGAGTTCTTTGTATATATTAGATATTAGCCCTCTATGGGATGGAGAATTGGTCAAGATCGTTTCCCAATCTGTTGGTTGCAGTTTTGTCCTTTGCCTTACCAAAGATTTGCAATTTTATGAGGTCCCATTTGTGGATTCTTGATCTCCTAGCCAGAGCAATTAGACAGCAAAAAGAAATCAAAGGGATACAAATTGAAAAGGAAGAAGTCAAAATATCACTATTTGCCGATGATGTGATAATATACTTAAGTGACCCCAAAATTTTCACCAGAGAACTACTAAGCCTGATAAACAACTTCAGCAAAGTGGCTGGGTATAAAATTATCTCAAACAAATCAGCAAGTAGCCTTCCTCTACTCAAAGAATAAACAGGCTGAGAAAGAAATTAGGGAAACAACACCCTTCACAATAGTCACAAATAATATAAAATACCTTGGGGTGACTCTAACCAAGCAAGTGAAGATCTGTATGACAAGAACTTCAAGTCTCTGAAGAAAGAAATAGAAGATTTCAGAAGATGGAAGGCTCTCCTATGCTCCTGGATTAGCAGGATTAATGTAGTAAAATTGGTCATCTTGCCAAAAGCAATCTACAGATTCAATGCAATACCCACCAAAATTCTAACTCAATTCTTCATAGAGTTAAAAAGAGCATTTTGGAAATTCATTTGGAATGACAGAAAACTCGGGATAGCAAAAACTATACTCAGCAATAAAAGAACTTCTGACGGAATCACCATCCCTGACATCAAGCTGCATTACAGAGCAATTGTGATAAAAAAAAAACAGACAAACAAAAACTGCATGGTATTGATACAGAAACAGGCAGGTAGACCAATGGAACAGAATTGAAGACCCAGAAATGAACCCACACACCTATGGGCACTTGATTTTTGACAAAGGAGCCAAAACCATCAAATGGAAAAAAGATAGCATTTTCAGCAAATGGTGCTGGAGGTCAGCATGTAGAAGAATGCAGATCGATCCATGCTTATCACCCTGTACAAAGCTTAAGTCCAAGTGGATCAAAGACCTCCACATCAAACCAGATACACTCAAGCTAATAGAAGAAAAAGTGGGGAAGCATCTCGAACACATGGGCACTGGAAAAAATTTCCTGAACAAAACACCAATGGCTTATGCTCTAAGATCAAGAATCATACTGTTTTCCTAGTGCTGTACCACAAGTTGCCACAAACCTACAGACTTATGAAGCAGCATATATTACTTCTTTCAAAGTTCTGTATGTTAGAAACTGAGCAGGATGTGGTTAGATTTTTCTTCCCAGCATCTCATCAAACTGACATCACAGAGCGGATTGCTTAAAACTGGGATTCTCTCATTCAGGCTGACTGTTTCCTTGTAGTTGAAAGAATTAGACCATCATTCTCCCCTTAATTGATGACTTGTGACCATGCGTCAGTTTTGTAAAACTTTCCAAAGACAGTTCCCATAGTTGTTTGCTTTCTCCTGAACCAAACCTTCCTTTCCTGTGACCAGCCAGGGAACAAATGCTTTGGGCTTCTAATGATCTTACTGGATTAGGTCAACCCACTAAGGCTAATCACCCTTTAAAGTTAGCAATGCCATTTAACATAAAATAATAGTGAAAGGGTATTGAGGTATATTTTCAACCCGTTCATGTTCTTTAGAAAAAAATAATGTAGAAATATGAGCCATATTCTCACACTTCAGCTACTAGGTATAGTTTACAAAACAATTCTAAATAACTCATCATTTCACACTCTTGGAAATCTTGTGCCTGTTTTTAAAATAAGACCAAATAATAGGACAATGAAGGGAAGAATCAATCAATTATAAGATTCCTAATGTTTGTTCACACATTATCGGTTAGTCTTAGGCAGAGTCTTTTAATTTTTATGAAGTGTTTGATAGAGAGATATCCAGGTTTTCAGATGATAAGTAATCTCAGAGGAGAAAAGCACTTTGCTCAATAACACAGGGATGGAAAAATAAAGCCAAGACTCACACCCAAGTCCTTTTCATTCCAATTTCCTTAAAAGAAATTATTATTCAGTTCAAGATCTGCCAGAGTTTCTTAGCAGCACACTATCTCAAAAACAATTTGTAAAGCTTATGTCACCAGGTGTGTTGGCCACCTTTGATCCCAGCACTCAGGAAGCAGAGGCAAGTGGATCTGGGTGAATTCAAGGGCATCATGGTCTAGACAGTGAATTCCAGGTCTGCAAGGATAAATAGTGAGTGAGACCCTGTCATAAGAAAGAGAGAGGGAGGGACAGGGAGGGAGGAAGAAAGGAGAAGGGAAGGGAAAGGAGAGCAAAGGAAAGAGAAGGGAAAAAGAGGTTGAAGCTGTAGCTTGGTTGTATATTTGCCTGGCATGCAGGTAGTCCTAGGTTTAAACAGTCCCCAAATCACAAAAATAAATAACTAAATAGGTATCACTATTGGAAATAATAACCAATTATTTTATATGGTGCTGAGAATAAAGAAGAGCTACTAACCTAAGAAGGACTAGAAGATGAGAAGTAGCAGAAAAATGTTCAAGTGAGATTCAGATCCAGAGACAGTACTCAAAGGGAGTAACTCTGTAGAGTACAATTGGTCCACAACTATCAAAATTGCAAAGCATATTAAGGGTGTTACTTTTGACCTATTATTTACTTCTATAAATGTATTCTAGAGACACGTTTTCTCAGGAAAAAAATACATACATAGCTATGCTTTTTAGCACTGTGTGTAATAGAAAACAATGGAGACATTTTAATTTTCTATCAATAAGGAGCTAGTTAAATAAACCATGACATATGCATGCCATGGAATGCTATAAATACATTAAAAAGAATAAGGAGATTCTTTATGCATTAAATGGGATTGTTTCACATTTGTAAGTGGGAAAAATAAAATTACAGAGCAGTATTCATAACACATCACTTTTATGGGTAAAGGATAATATATAGTCTACAAATGTATGCCTATAATCTGTATGCTCATAAAGTACACACACACACACACACACACACACACACACACACATACACACACACAAATGTCCTCTCCTCCCCTCATGCCCCCACACATACATACACACTGGCATCATACCCATTTCAGGCAGAGGAACCAAGTGAGTGAGAGTTGGAATTAATTAGGAAATTTTCACATGTGTATATATTTGACTTTTAAAAATAGAATCTATTTCTTTTCTTTTTTTTTTGTTTTTTTTTTTTCAGAGCTGGGGACCAAACCCAGGGCCTTGCGCTTCCTAGGTAAGCGCTCTACCACTGAGCTAAATCCCCAACCCCTAGAATCTATTTCTTATATATTGTTAAGGAATATCCTGTGTGTGTACATTGTATTTGATCCTGTCCACCACCACTCCCCCGTTCAAACCCCCTCAGACCCTCACCTCTCTAGCCTATCCCCCTCCCAACTCTATTTGATTTTAGAATCATGTGAATATGAAATATATGTTTGAGAGATTTGCAAGACCAAAGAACAACAGGGGACAGGAAGAAGATGCTCAAGAAACAGGGAAAATATTCGTAAACAGAAAAACAAAAACAAAATCTGTTTATTTGGCAAGGGACACAGACTTATTTCTGAGGTTCTTGATTGAGAACGTGATTAAAGCAACATTAAAATTCACAGGACCAATGAGATTGCTCACTTACTCCTAAGCCTGATGCCTGGGACTCTCACAGTGGGAAGATAGAGCTGACTTCTGTAAGTCCTCTGACCTACACACACACACACACACACACACACACACACACACACACACACACACACACGATTGATTAATTAATATTTTTTTAATTTACATCAGTGCCTATAAAGTGACAAAATGTAGTAGCAAAGGAAAAAAGCAAAGGGAAGTAGAAGTCACTAAAAAAGATAAGAGGAACAAAACATTTAGAATTTACATAATGGTAAAATAATATAAGAAGTCATATGGGATCAGGGGTGAAAAATATCCTAAATGGACTAAAAGAAATTACAGCTTTTGGTTCATACCAAGTAGGTAGATTTAGTTTATTATTTTCTACATAGCATACATCTTTATACTTTTAACCAGAACATAGTAAATAACTTTCCTATTTTTCTTTAAGCAACCACATTTTGGAAGCTGAATTGAGGGTGGAGACTGTAACCGAGTTAAAAGAGTGTGGGACAGAATGAATCTGAGTATCAGTCACCATGGCCCACGTGAGCTGTCTAACACCCACAAAACTAAGTTTATCCTCAAACCTTCAGCAAAAAGGTTTTCAAAGACTAGGTTCCCAGACAGCATCTGCATGAAAGGCTTCCAGGATTTACACAGGGAAGCTCCTGCAGATCACAGCGGCTTTGATCCCTTTCTCCTCGGAGGCAGCCTAGTGGTGTTAAATGCTACAGGGGGAGAGACAGACAGGAAAGAAACTGTAAGCAGGAGAAAAAAAAAGAGCAGGCCCAGAAGGTCAGATAAGATGTTTTCTCATCTGCCTGTTTGCTCTATCCTTGAAGGCACTCCTGCTTCCTTTTACAGCCAAGCAACTAGGAGATTTAACTATAGCTGAAGAGTGTCTAGCGTGCAAAATGACTCCCTCTGTTCTGCTTGTTCTGTCCCCCCACAACTATGACCTTCTATTTTGCACCAGAACAAACCACATACCAGACTTGTGTGGAGTGTCAGTAGCTTTAGGCCTTATTAGATACTCTAAGCGCCTCCCCCCAGAGTCTCCCCTATTGCTGCCAGAGCTCTCTTTTTAAAATTTATTTTCCTTTGCAAATAAAAATGTCCCCTGTGAGTATGAGGCCAAGAGTGGTTTAGGTCTCTTTGCCTCTGAAATTATATATATATGTGTCAGTCACACAATTTCTAACTAATCCATTTTTTAAAAATGTGCATTCACACACACACACACACACACACACACACACACTCATATCCTTCCTCTGCCTCAAAACCTGCAGACGGTATAAATTTAAGTAATTAAAATATGATGGTAAACCCGATTAAGAGCCTGTGACTGAGGAGATCATAGGCCCCAAGTGAAAACCTACTGCTATTGTGTTCATAAACAGTCAAGTTGTCAGATTGTCTTTCTAAAGGCCTGTGTTTCTACCCACAGATAAGGGATGTGCTCAGCTTTTATCAGAGAATACTTCTCACTGCAGCGGGTCAGCAGCAGATAACCTATAACTTGCCTAAATGCCAAGAATAAGTGAAGTGGAGTGCTTAGCTCTATCTGGCGTAGGTACATACTACCTTCCATGATTCGGGGAGCATCACAGGACAATAGAAGAGCCAGAGTACAGCAAAAGATGGCATCTAGACAAGAGCAGCATAGTGAGATGCATATTAGGTCCGACCAACATTTCATCATACATGGGAGAAAGAAACCTGGAGAGACGTTTGGAAGTTAACAACTGTTGGGGGAGGGCATTTTCTTCAGTGGTGTAACCACTGATGAGCTGGTCTTGCTCAGATAATCTCCCACCTATGCTCTGGCAAGAAACTCTACTTAAACTCAATGGGCCACACACAAAAAGAAAACGTGAAATTAGGAGGGGGACTGGTTGAGAAGGGTTCCGGTTGGAGAGGCATGTGGATGAGAGAGGGAACTAGGGGATGAAAATGACTACCACTTATTATATAAACTATGAAAAATAAATCTAAAAAAATTCCCACTCGCATGCTGTCCTTCAAAGGAAATCATTTTGCTAAGGAACATGTCAGTGCAGTAGATCTGACAGTCACTACATACAATGGAACCTACCAAGTTTTGTTGAAACAAATTAACTCAATATATTGTAGCCTCACAGTTCACAGGACTCTGGTAGCTTTATGGAATTCCATGCTTAATCAATCCACTGGAGACAAAGAAATCCTTTCAGTTTCGCCATTGGATGGATTTAAGTTTAGAGAATGCAATGAAGCCTAAATATTTGTACTCACATTCCTCTGATGGAAAAACACAAAAGAAAAGAGACCGTTTGGGTTATTTAAACACAGCAATCGGGTGAGAGGAGAGACGGCTATAAAGATATAGATCTGGAGTCTGTGTGCGATAATTATTGCATATTAAAAAGTTCCAGAGAACAAAGGGCACATGTATCTGTCACACCTCAGATGGGAAAGGGAGAAAGCGCAACATTCAAATAAGAACAATAACCTTTACACTTCAGAGGAAGATTCTTTTTAAGCTATGAGAGGATAAATATCATTGTGACTGTTTGCCAAGTTTCCTTTAATCATTTAAGGCTACGACTCCACTGCTTATTATGAATTCTCTGAATTTCAGAGATATGTTGGAAGAAAAATCATAGCAGTTCACTATTGTTCATGGATTGTAATTTTCCAAGATTGTGAAAGAAGCGCGGAAGTAAGGCTTATTTATGTGGCAATTCACTAGAGAAGCCCCTGAGTGCAGGATGCATTAATGAGGCATGGTTGTGCATATCTGTTAGCCTAACAACTCAAGAGAGTGAGGCAGAAAGGTCTCAAGTTCGAGGCCGGACTGTGTTATATAGTAAGATCTTGTCTCCACAACCATATGTAATGTCTGGACATTAAGTTTTAGATTTGGCCTCCTTCAGAAGCAGGCCCTGAAGCGAGGGCAGAAGGCCAAATAGTTTATTTGGAAGGTAAAGGAAACACACTCAGTAGCAGAGTGGAGAAATGAGGCAGAAAAGAAGAAAGCCACAACAAAACCATCTGTTTTCAACATGAGCAATTTGAATTCAGTTCCACTAAGGGACCTGTGGTGGCCACAAGGCACACGCGCTTGCGCGCGCGCACACACACAAACACACACACACACACACACACACACACACACACACACACACACACCCCTCAGAGGTGTTTCTTAAAAGGGGCCAGATAGCTAAAGTACACAATGGAATACTGTCATTCACTGGCTAAGCCATATTCACAGGAAAACATTAATTTATTTGTACTTCTGGATGGTTCATGTATGGTAAAGTAAGCCTTGGAGGCCAGAGAAAAAAGGCCTCTGAAGTGGTGAGGGAGGGGATTTGGGTGAGGAGCCATAAATAACTGCTATCCTTTCTCTCAGGCACTATTGTTTTCTTCTAAAGTCATGGCTATACAGATATTTATAATCTTTTGTTGTGGTTATTTGTTTTGTTTGTCTGGAGTGTTTTGGTTTTGTTTACATTTTGTCTGTGTGTTTTTTTTTTAAGCTGACCAGAGGATCACCATGTAGCTCAGGCTATCCTTAAATTCATGATGTTCCTCCATCTATCTCCCATATGATGAGATTGCAGGGTTGTAGTGAGACCACACCTCACTGAATTAATAATGTCTAATGATGTGACTGCTGGTTTCTAATTCACAGTCACCTGCATGATGTTGTTATGTGCAGTGCCTAAAATATTGGGTGAATAAATAAACAAATGACTTTCCCACCCAGTGTTATTGTTATAACTTAAAGGAAGCAAAACTCGTTATACATTTCTGAAACTCTTTCCAAGGGTGCTCTCAAAATAGCATCTCCCAAAATAGCATCTAAAAAGCCAAGTACTATGGCCAAAGGTGTGAGGAAATTGAAATTTGCATCATTAGTGAGTGTACAAATAAAAAAGCTTCCTGGGGGCCAATTTGTCGATATTCACCGAAGACTTAAACACTCACACTTTTGGGCCCAGCAACAAGAGAACCCACAAGACCATAGACAACATGTTTATTTCCATCTTAGCACTCTTAATTAGATGGAAATGGGTTTGTTTGTAAGTGAACAGATTTTATTTTTTTGAGCAGCTTTTGGAGATGTTTTTATTTACATGTATCTGTGTGTGCATGCATGTGTGTCACATGCATTCATGGAGCTGGAGTGCTCTTATCAACTGAGACATATCTCCAGCCACAGACATTTTTCTGATGGAAGGAACAATATGAACTGAGAGTATCTATATATAATTTTTCCCCTCCTATCCACTTATCAATATATAGCATTAGAATGGTACGAGCGTTCAAAGAATGGTGCAGGGAGCTGCAGAGATGGCTCAGTGGTTCAGAGCACTGACTGCTCTTCCAGAGGTCCTGAGTTCGAATCCCAGAAACCACATGGTGGCTCACAACCATCTGTAATGGGATCTGATGCCCTCTTCTGGTGTGTCTGAGGACAGCTACAGTGTACTCATATATAATAAATAAATATTTAAATAAAAAAGAATGGTACATGCTACCAATGAAGCAGTCTTAGAACTCTCATTTACTGTCACTACCTTTGCAGTACCTCATGTCATACACACTTGGTGTCATAGTTTGCCAGATACTTGATATCATGTGACCATCATTACTGTATAACAGAGCATCCGTGTGGATTCTTTCAATGTACCCTAACTCCTTTTCCCTTCAGCTTTGGAATAACTATTTTTTTAGTTGCCTGTATATTGATTTATTGCCTATAAATAGGAAATCAATGCTTCTATACTGGCCATGATGATTATTAGACGGATTTTTTTTTCACAGCTTTGAAGGAGGCTTCTTCAGAACGTTGCTGGTAGGGATGTTGTTTGGCACACATCTTGTCCTTTTTTGCTTTTTTTCTTTCCATTTTCTTCCCAGCCCTAATTGCAGTGAGAAATGATTTCACAGTACCACATCACTCAAGGCCTCTTGACATTGCTAGCAACTTGTTATTTCTCCTCTTCATTGCTTCCTTCAATTCCCCTAACCTGATTTCTATTCTAAAGCACACTGTTAAAAAAGAACAAACAAGGAAAACCTATAACTAAGAATTCATGCCGCATGCTTCATATTAAAAGGCACTTTGGGGTTTGCCTTCATTTCTACCAACAATAAACATTTTCCTGGGGCTTAACAAAGGCTCTACTTTAATAGTATATAAAGAGACTGGCAATGTCTGATACTATATTAAAATGCTAATATTTTTATGTTAGATTATACAGATAACACAAAGATTATATTGGCATGCTTAAAGATATTTCAGCATTGCTTGATAATGTTTTCCTTTATTGGTTGTCTAACAACATTAAAAAAGCATCGCAATGATTTTCATCATTCGACTGTGACAGGGAGAGAGGGAAAGAGAACAATGGTGTGCGGTTCTAGTCCACAACCCTCTGCATTTATCGAGCAGCATTTATCAAGCATGCACTATAACCTTAGGTGCTAAGGCTCATGAATACAAAGGCAGATGAAACCAGGAACTCAGAGCCTGTGCTCTAGACTAGATTTTCCAAAAGCAGACCTTGGAGTGGAATTTGAGAGCAGTATCTATAAGATGAATGTGAAGGACTGTGATACTGGGACAAAGAAGAAATTGTTGGCTGCTACTCAGGCCTGTGGGGAGCTCTAGGACAAGAACTGTCCATCTGAACACGGACCAGTCTAAAAACTCCAGCCTGATCAGTCATAGATTGTGAGCTTCTAAGACAGAACATGAGCCGGAGGGGGGACTCTCTGTGGCACATGACCTAGTACAAGAGAACTCTCTCTAACAGAAGCAGCCCTTGAAGAGGTACAACACCCTGCCTGCTGCTGGTGAATTTGAGCAGCTCGTGTTGGTTTCTACCATAGTCTAACGAAAAGAATATAATTTTATCACAATTGGGGGTGGGAGAACTATAATAAATATGTGTTCAGATTACTACAGAAACATAGGGCAGGAACTGAAGCAGAGAATGGACCAAAAAATGATACCAATATACTGTATAGTTGGATGAGTATAGATAACAATAATTTACTGTTTATTATTTTTTAAATTAGAAAAAGAGACTTCTTGGGTATCATCAACATCACCACTACCAGCATCATGCATAAGCGCATTATGAGAGGTTTCCCATGTGTGGGTACCAGACAAAAGCTTCTCTCCTTCCGTCTTTACATTGATCCCAGGAATTGAGTTCAAGTTGACAGACTTAGCACATCAAGTATCTTTACTGCTGAGCCATCTCAACAAACCAGAAAAAGGGATTTTTCAGGATTTTTACCATAAATAAATGATAAATGTTTCTGGAGATAAATGTGTTTAACCTGATTTAAACACTATGCAATTTATGCACATATCGAGACATCATCATCTGTTATCTCATAAATATGGACCATTTTTGTTTTCTGTATCTACTAAAAATAAATTAAGTGAAAAAACAAAATTAGACTTTGAAGGATTTCTACGGAAGGTTTGTTTTTCCCTTTAATGGGAAGTAGAGCTAAACCTATGGTGTAATAAGCAAAATTTGGATTTTCAGGGCCTCATTTAACTTGAGGCTATCCAAGTTTATTTGGTACCACTTTATTTGGTATCTCTCTGGATTGGGGCTTTGATTAACTTAATTATTTTCTTCCATAGCAGATGAATAAGCTCCTCAGAGTCATTTAAACATGATGCCAAAAATTGTTCAGTCATATCAAAAGCCAATATTTTTTTGTTTTTTTATTGGTTATTTTATTTATTGACATTTCAAATGTTATCCCCCTTCCCAGTTTCCTCTCTCCCTTCCCCCATTCCCTCCCCTCCCCTGCCTCTGTGAGGGTGCTCCCCCACCCCCCCATTCACTCCTGCCTCAGTGTCCTAGCATTCCCCTACCATCTGTCATTGAGCCTTCACAGGACCAAGGGCTTCTCTTCCCACTGAGGTCAGATAAGGCCATCCTCTGCTACATATGTGACTGGAGCCATGGGTCCTTCCATGTGTATTCTTTGGTTTGGTGGTTTAGTCCCTAGGAGCTCTAGGGGGCCTGATTGGTTGGTATTGTTGTTCTTCCAAACCCCTTCAGCTCCAAAGGCCAATGTTTTAATCAGTAGCTTGATGGGCAAATATGGGTCTTTGGTTTTAGTTTTGGTTTGGGGTTTTGGCTTTCTTGTCAGTTGAGCAAAGTATTTCAACTAGTAGAGGAGAGGGATTCTGGGGTACAGTACCAAGGCTGAATTTAGCCATCGGAAGCTGAGCCAGTATTTACTGGTTGCATGATGTGAAGCATGCAGCTCTGGGGAAAGAGCCAAAGAACCGACTAAATGCTTCACATTTTTAAAGCCTTTTGCTATCAGGCAGACACAGTCAAACTCATGATTATTGCCCCAAATATAAAAGGAAGAAGAAAACACCAAAATATGACAAAGGTGGTTACTTAACACACGTCTCTCATCACTGAAATGTTCAAAATCAACTTCAAAGCTTATATTGTTTGCTTAATGGCATGCAAAAGTCATTGTATTTACACATGTTAATAATTACAGCCGGGGCTTATCGAATGGATAGAAGACCAATACAGTCAAATAAAACTCTGTGATTAGAAGGGGGGTCACACTTCATTTACTGCTTGATTTGCTTTTGTAGTGCTGGAATTTGGATTAACACTTGAATAGGAGATCCATGTTTTTATTTTATACAGGGCCCACCAATTATGCAGCCAACTCTGATTTCCAGGAAAAGAAAAACGCTTACACTATAGAGCAAGGTTTGTTCTAGTCTCTGATAATTCTAGTGGTTAGTGTTATCATGGAATCTTAAAATTGTAAGCATGTTACTTTTTTAATCCTGTATTTCTGTTTTGTTAGAAAACTACACATTCATTGTGGGACATTTGGTAAACACATGAAGTTTAATAAAAGCATCTAGAAAAGAGTTCTTCCCCACATTATCTATTAATAATGCCTTTAAATGTATCTTATAATATCTTTTGAAAGAGACACTCTTTAAATTTTTTATTTTATTTATTTATTTTGTGTATGTGCAAATGTCACTCTGTGTGTGGGGGGGGTGTGGGGGGTGTGTGGGTGTGTGTGTGGGTGTGTGTGGGGGTGTGTGTGTGTTTATCAAAGGACAACCAGACTAATTTAGGATTCTTTCTCAACCACACTTTAACTCTATCGTATCTACAAAGTCGCCCTTTCCCTGTAAGGTTGCAGGTTGGCAGGTTCTCAGACACCCTGTGGTGGGATGATCATTCCTCTGCACACTACAGTTTCCTTCCTGTCAATCTATTCCTAGCATGCCTCATGTTCGCCAAATTAACCTCTCTTGTTCCTATCACCTAAGTATTATGCTACTTTCTGCCATATATCAAAATATTCCTCCAATTAAATGACGATAAAACAAAAAAGTCTTGATGGTAGTGCTAAATTCTAAACTGTAATGTAACGTCACTGCTAAGAAGTCCATGCCCTTTGAAGTGTCTCCTCTATGTTTAGACTGGGTCGGAGCCGGAGGAAGTAAGTTCAGCTGTGGGTTTTTGCTAACTGTTTGGATCTGTGTAGAGAACATACATCTCGTGGTCAGGTTCCCCCTGCCCTAATCCTTCCTCACTTAAGAAAAAATAGTTTCAGCATCTTCACATTTTTTTGTATCTTTTCTGCATTCCTTTAGTATCTGGTAGTTTTGGTGTCTGGTAGGGGAAACATTTTTGTAGGTATAAGCATTTTTGTAAGGTATAAGACATGGGAATGGAGATGGCCAGATATCTTGTCACAGTGATAAAAAAATAACGAAAATACAACAAATATTGTCATTCTCAACTAAGAGCCCATGACATCTATTTATTTGCCATAAAAATTAAAATTCTGTGACCTTTTGATGCCTGTAAGTAATGCTATTTTTTTGATCATTGACCATCTTTCTAAGTTATCTCCCAACATGATCTCTAAACTTTTCACTTCCTTTCATATCCTGCTACCAGCTATATTTGGTAAAGGCACCAACAGGAAACACCATGACAAGTTCAAACTAGAATTGGAAAAGGAATTATTTAAACCAGGATAAGTTCAGAGAAATCATACCCACAAGCCTCAAGAGATCAGGCAAGGGCAGCAGTTACTAAAAACTATAGAGCCATGTAGGACTAGGGGTATAGTTCAGTGGTAGAGTGTTTGTTCACTAAACATGCAACAGACCCTAAATTTCATCCTTACATAGCACTTACATGATGGGGGGGGTCTGCTTGTTCTTTTTTTAATATCAGGAATTTTCCATTGGCCAAACTCAAACAGAAACTTGAGAGGAAAGGATGATGTCCTACAATTAACACCAGTTTAAATTCTCAGGACATAGAACAGGGAGAGAAGGTGCAGAGGAAAAAAGGAGGCAGGGAGAAATGGAGGGCTCCACCCCACCACATGTGATCATACAGAAGCCCAAATAGTTTTGTCCTGCATTCTTGCTCCCCTCCAGTATATTCTCCAAACTGCAGCTGGTGTTTTCAATATTCAGGTCTAATTGTGGGAAATTTATACTTAAAACCTAAAAAGAAAAAAATCTCTACTGTTGGCATTTTGACTAGGCTCTGCCCCATAGTTACCTGGCAACAGCCAGGTATGCCTGATTCACTATAAAAAGGGCTGCTTGCCCCTCCTCCCCCCCTCTTGCTTTCCTGCTCTTGCTCTGTCCTCTTGTTCCTGTTCCCCCTCGCTCTCTATTCTCCTCCCTTTGCATGCTCACTGTCAGTCTCTACTCCTCTACAGTCTCTCTCTCTCTCTGTCTCTCTCTGTCTCTCTGTCTCTCTCTTTCTCTCTCTCTGTCTCTCTCTCTCTTCCCTCAACTCCCCTCCCCATGTCCTGAATAAACTCTATTCTATACTACACTGTCTCCTCTCCTGTGGCTGGTCCCTCAGGAGAAAGAGATGCCTAAACACGGGCCCTTGGAGGCACCCCCTTCCCCCACACCATACTGTGCTTCCACCAAATATATTTTCTCCTTATCTTTTTATAAAATACAACATCTACCATGGCCCAAATCTCATTTAAGGTTTTTTACATTATTACATTTGTTCCTGCCTGCTTTCAAATTCTTTCTTTTTTTAATTAATTTTTTTCATTCAAATCTATTTTGATCATAGTATTTTCTTTCTCTCAACTCCTTCTAGAGTCTTCACACTTTTCTACACACCCAACTTCATGTTCCTCTCTCCCTCCCTCCCCTCCTTCCTTCCCTTCCTTTCCCAAACAAAAAAATAATGAAAATTAAAACAAACAAACAAACAAAGAAAAACACCACATCAAGATAAAAATACAAAAATGTACACAATAAACATAGAGTCCAAGTGTGGTTGATATGCTCAGTGCCTCGCCATAGAAGAAAGGTAACTTTTACTCTGCAAATTGATGCTAATTCCAGAGAACTTCTTGGTTAGAGGTAGGAGCTCATTTCCCCTTCATCCTCTCAGTGCTGGGATTTTGTGTGGTTTGGACCTGTGCAGGCCTTGTGAATGTGACCACAGTATCTTTGCGTTCACAAGGGCATCAATCCTTTCATGTTGGGAAGACATTTCCTTGAAGTTGTCCATCACTCTGGGTCTTACAATCTCTTTTCCTCTTCTGCATAGATACCTGAGCCTTGATGGTAATTAACACAGAGACACAAAATTAAACAATGTGCAGAGAATGAGAAACTTTCGAGTACTCAGCTGTAAATGGGATTTCATCAGAACGCAAGTCTATTGATTTTCAGCACTAATCATAAATCCCCCAATACTGTAATCCCAAGTGCTGAAATTACGAAAGACCCATGTTCCTTAATTCTAACCCCGACTACTCAAGATTATTAAAAGGTTAATAATATTCCAAATGCTGAAAATACTGAAAGCTAAACCCTTGAAAACAAACTCTATAGAAAAGAAATAGAAAACTAATTCTGGGGAAAGGCCTGGGCAAATAATGTCCCAATCATGAGAAATCTAGATTGTAAATGGATCATTTTTTTCTGCACTGGCATTCATTCCAGCTCATGAAATTCCGGGGACTTTTAATAAATCAGAACTACAGTTACCTAAAAGAAGCCAGTAAGTTACTGGCCGAGTCTAAAATAATTACATGCACCATAGGACAAGAAGATGCTTAAGAACTCTGTTGCTGTTTGATTATCTATGTTGCCATTGTTGTTGTTGTTGTTGTTGTTGTTGTTGTTGTTGTTGTTGTTGTTGTTATTTTAGGATTTAAAAATTGCATTTATTATGCACATGCCATATAAATTTCTTGGTGAATGTGTGGAGTGGAGGCCAGAGAACAAATTTCCAGAGTTGGTTCTTACCTTCTATTCTGTAAGGCCTGAAAGCCAAACTCAGGGTATCAGGCTTGTCATTAAGCCGGCTGAGCCTGCCACATCAGTATTATTTTTGGTGGGGTTGACCTCATCAGTATTATTTTGTCAAATCTGTGGTTTATGTTTGAGTGTGAAATAAATTTCCATTCCCAAAACAACATAAAAACATTGCACAAATGATGAGAAAATTTTACTATGTCCTTTTACAGATTTCAAAAAGAATAATCCTCAACAGAAAATGAATGGGAGTGTGTAATATTCAAGAAGCTATGCTGCAAAGGAAAGGAGCAGCTATTTACAGTAATACAAAACTTCAGAATAGAGTAGTTGATGGCCTTGTATGAATAATTACCCATATTTCATTCTTATAGTACACTACTTCTGCATGTCAAAAATATATCAAAACAACTAATTTGGAGGTTTCTATTTCTCTTTTGAGTTTTTTCCTGCGAAATTAAATTGTCCATATCATTACTATTATCATTAGCATCAAACTTGTGGTCTCCTTCTCCCAAATTCTTGGATGACAGATGTTTATTGTTTATATTTTTCTTGTTATGTTTTTCACTTATATATCACTTGCATATCTGGAGATACAAGCTATACAGTTTCAGAAATAAAATGTATATTATAATTTTAAATAAATATAATTTATTTTATGCATTTTGTTGCAAATTTAACTCCATAAAGTACATATCACAACATTATCCTTATAAGCACAAAGATCATATATTCAAATGTTGGAATTCATCAATAATGAAGAGATGTCCTTTTTGCACACTTGCATTGGGAACAGATTCAATTCATGGCTGGGCATAGTAGAATACACTTTTAATACCGGCAAAGGCATGTGAATTTCTGTGAGTTCAAGGTCAACCTGGTTTCGTTGCAATTTCCAGGCCAGCCTGGGCTACATATAGAGATGTCTCAAACAACAAAAGATAAAGTTCCTTAAGCTAACTATTCTTGGGTTCTGTTCATGAATAGTGAATGAATCATTGTTCTGGTTTTTTCCTTTATCAGTTTTGTCAATAGTCTTGGTTTAAAAACCATATAAAAAATCTCTTGTGGAAGCACACTACTTTGTAAGCTAATTTTAAAATATAATTTTTCATAAAGGAGTTTGAGCACAGCTATCCTGCATTGTAAATAATATTCCCCCCAAAGACATAGGTTATCAAATGAAAATCTCAATGCCAGGCAAGAGATACCTTCCGACAAGTTGGACCTAAAGCAGCACAGGCTACGGCCGTTGCTTCTGGGTACCTGCCATTAACAACATAATAAGATCTTTTTGCAGTAGACACAACAAATTTTGGTGACAAGGCCTGGAAAAATCAAGCCAGAATTAAGGTAAAACCTTCTTCCCTGCAGGCAAGATGTTCCCACAAGAAGACCAAGCAAATACTTTCTGATTGAGTTTGAGGACAGCCTCTCCGCAGGTTGTAATTCATGCCTGGTATTATAGACCTAGTCAAAGTCCATGGCTTGGGAAGTCACAGGCCTTGGCAGAGTAGGGCTAGGGAAGCAACTACTGTTGTTCTCTTAGACAGAACATGTTATCAACTGCCTTCTAAATACTCATGGTCGTAGCCATAGGTTACTGCTGCTCTGATGGTGGACAGCGAAGCTTCTTTCGTCAGTGGACAGCAGTTACTACAATGACTCCCACCTGTCCAAGAGCTGAGAGGAAGTGGCTGGTGAGCACTCAGACATATGAGCCTGTGAGGTCCATTCTCATTGAGATGTGAGCACTCACCAGCCACTTCCTGGTAGTAAGAATGAGAATGGACCTCACAGGCTCATATGTCTGAGTGCTTCCCCAGTTAGTAAACTTTTGGGAAAGATTAAGAGTGGCCTTTCTGGGGGTGTGTTACTAGGGCTGAGTTTGAGGTTGCAAAAACCCATGACAGACCCAGTCTTCTGCTCTCTCTCTCTCTCTCTCTCTCTCTCTCTCTCTCTCTCTCTCTCTCTCTCTCTCTCTCTCTCTCCAATTTGCAAATCAGATGTGAGTTTTCAGCTACTTCTCTAGCACCATGTCTGCCTGCCTGAGGCCATGGTCCATACCACATTTGAAACTCTAATCAAGCTCCCAATTAAATGCTCTCTTTTATAAGTCATAGTATCTTCTCACAGCAATAGAACAATAACTAAGACATATATAAACCCATCAAACATCAGAGCAGAGGAAAGGGCAAAAAGAATATAAGAGCCAAAGGTGGAGAGGAAGACTGAGACACATTACCTGCACTTCAGTTATTGTCGCCTGCCCAACACTTACACAAGATAAAACCAATAAGAGCAGTCACTATTCCAGTTGGTAGCACTAATTGGACTTAGTTAATTACAAAAAAGGGGGGAGACACAAGGGGAGGATGTGTTGGGGTATATAATGGGAGTTGGAAGTACACCAGACCAAGATATGTTTTTAAAGATTTTATATTAATTAATTAATTAATTACATCCCAAATGTTACCCCCTCCTGGTAACCCCTCACAAACATCTTCCCCCATGCCCCTCCCCTTCCCCTCTCAGCAGGTTCCCCCTCCCCTTACCTTGGGGCATCAAGTCTCTAAAGGATTAGGCACATCCTCTCCTACTGAAGCCAGACAAGGCAGCCCTCTGCTACATATGTGCTGGAGGCCTCGGACCAGCCCACGTATGCTCTTTGGTTGGTGGCTTAGTCTCTGGGAGCTCCCAGGGGTCTGGGTTAGTTGACGCTGTTTGTCTTCCTATGGGGTTTCCATCCCCTTCAGGGCCTTCAATCCCTTCCCTAACTCTTCCATCGGGTCACCAGTCTCAGTCCAATGCATGGCTATATCTGCATCTGCCTCAGTCAGCTGCTGGTAGAGCTTTTGCTGTAAAACTATAAAAAATAAAAAGGCTGCCTTTTATCCCTACTTTAGGTTCGGCACTGCAGTGCCCCAAGATATCTGCTGGATATCTTAATTCTCAGTCAGCGAAGTATCTCACCCACTTTGCTCCATCCCATATCACACTGCCCATGGCCTCTCTCTGAGCCTGGCAGCAATCTCTCTACCTACCTAGTTCCCAAGGCAGGTTTCCATACTAGAAACACACATCCCAACTCCGTGGTAGCCCAGACCAGGTACCCCCACATTCCATCACACTTAAAAGAACACACAATGAAAGAACACACAACACAATAACCTCTGACCCAACTGATAAGATATAATTGCCCACCTAACCATACAAAGCCCTGTACACATCCATCCCTTAAAAACATTTCTAACAACCTCTAAAGGTACAGTGTGGACTCTTAACATCAGCTACCATCTTGCCCTGCCACTGCTTCTCTCCCTCTCCCTCCTGTCTCTTCCTCCTTTCCATTCCAGTCTCCTCCTCTTCCTTCAAACTTTTCTCCCGCCCATTCTTCCTTCTCGTCCAATGACAGGCCTCCTCCTATCTTGTACCTGCCTCACGTGTGACATCATCCCACATAGAACCTTCAGAGGACAGCCATGCTAGACTCCTGTGCAGATGCAAGCACAGCATAGTACCAGTAATAGTGTCAGGGAATGGTGCCCACCCATGGGACGGATCCCTGGGTGTGGCCAGTCACTCAGTGGCTATTCCTTCAGTCTCTGCTCTATTCCCCTATTTTGGATGGAAAGTTTTGTAGGTAAGTTGGTGTCCTCATCCCTCCACTGGTGTGTGTGTGGGTTCTGTCTGACTACTGGAGGTGGTCTCTTCAGGTTCCATATACTCACTGTTGGGCATTTCAGCTAAGGTAAGCCACATTACAGCCTCCCCCATCTCAGGTCTCTGGGACTTTCTAAAGAATTCCCCTCTACTGCCCAGCAGCTGCATATTCCCATTCATTCTTCTGATCCTCTGGGCCTCTCTCCTGTCTCCTGCCCCATACTTGATCCTGCCCCCCTTTCCTCTCCCCACTCCCACCCAAGTTCCTCCCTCCTTCTTCCCATGAAGTGGGATTCCCCTTCTAAGTGGGATTGAAGCATTCTAACTTGGGCCTTCCTTCTCATTTAACATCTCAGGGTATGTGGGGTGTATCATGGGTACTTTTTGGCTAATATCCACTTACCAGTGAGAAAATACCATACCTGTCCTTTGTGGTCTGGGTTATATCCTTTAGGATGATATTTCTATTTCATTCCATTTGCCTGAGACGTTCATAATGTCCTCATTTTAAATGGCTGAATAATAATCCATTGTGTAAATGAAACACATTTTATGTGTCCATTCTTTGGTTGAGGGACATCTGAGTTGCTTCTAGTTTCTGGCTATTACGAATAAAGCTGCTATGAACATAGTGGAATACAACACGTGTCCATGTGAAATAGTGGAGCATCTTTTGAGTACATGCTCAGGAATGAGATACTTGTATCTTCCTGTCTATTTCCAATTTTCTAAGGAACCTCTAGACTGAGTTCCAAAGTGGTTGTACCAGCTTTCAATCCCACCAGCAATGGAAAAATATTCCTCTTTCATCACAACCGTGCCAGCATCTACTGTCACTTGAGTTTTTCAATCTTAGCTATTCTGACTGGTGTGAGGTAGAATCTCAGGGTTGTTTTGAATAGCATTTCCCTCATGACTAAGGATGTTGAACATTTCTTTAGGTGCTTCTCAGCCATTCGATATTCCTTAGTTGAGAATTCTCTGTTTATCTCTGTAACCCATTTTTAAACTGGGTTATTTAATTTGGGGAGGGTTGGTTTTGGTTTTCTGGTTTTTGTTTTGGAGTCTAGCTTCTTGAGTTCTTTACATATTTTGGATATTAGCCCTCTATCAGATGTAGGGTTATTGAATATCTTCAGGCTGCCATTTTGTCCTATTGACAGTGTCCTTTGCCTTACAGAAGCTTTTCAGTTTCAGGAGATTCCATCTATCAATTGTTGATCTCAGAACCTGAGCCTTCGGTATTCTGTTTAGAAAATTGTCTCCTGTGCCAATGCATTCAAGGCTGTTTCCCATGTTCTCTTCTATTAGATTCAGTGAATCTGGTTTTATGTTGAGGTCCCGGATCCACTTCGACTTGAGCTTTGTGCAGGAGGATAAATATGGATTAATTTACATTCTTCTGCATGCAGATATTCAGTTGGACCAGCATTATTTATTGAAGATGTTTTCTTTTTTTCCTTTGTATGGTTTTCTCTTCTTTATCAAAGATCAAGTGTCCATAAGTGTATGGTTTTATTTCTGGGTCCTCGATTCTATTTCATTGATCAACCTGTCTCTCTGTACCGTGCAGCTTTTATCACCATTGCTCTGCCGTACAGCTTGAGGTCTGGGTGGGGATCCCTCCAGAAGATTTGTTGTCTCATGGCTCTAGCTAGAACTTCAATGTTCTAGGGACTAGAAATGAAGAGTGGGCAGCAGCCTTGTCTTGTCCCTGATTTTAGTGGGATTGCTTTCCATTTAATTTGATGTTGGCTATGGTTTGCTATATATTGTCTTTATTATGTTTAGGTATGTACTTTTAATTCCCGATCTCTCCAAAATTTTTAACATGAAGGAGTGTTTATATTTTGTCAAAGGATTTTTTAGCATCTAATGATATGATCATGTGATTTTTTTTGCTTTGAGTTTGACTATATAGTGGATGTCATTTTGATGTATTTTTGTATATTGAACCATCCCTGCATCCCTGGGATGAAGCCTACTTGACTGTGGTGAATGATGGTTTTGATCTATTCTTGGATTCGGTTTGCGAAATTTTTATTCAGTTTTATTGAGTTTTTTTTCTTCAATGTTCATAAGCGAAATTGGTCTGAAGTTCTATTTCTTTGTTTGTGTGTTTGTGTGGCTTAGTTACCAGATTAACTGTGACCTCATAGAATGGATTAGGTAGTGCTCTTTCTCTTTCTGTTTTGTGGAATAGTTTGAGGAGTACTGGTATTAGCTCCTTTGAAGGTCTTGTAGAATTCTGCACTTAAACCATCTGACCCTGGGCTTATTTTTTGTTTTTTTTTTGTTTTTGTTTTTGTTTTTGTTTTTTGTTTTTTTGGATGGGAGGGTGCTAATGACTGCTTCTACTTCCTTAGGGTTATGAGATGGTTTAGATAGTTTACCTGATCTTGATTTAACATTAGTACATGATATCTGGCTAGTAAATCACATCCACTTTATCTAGATTTTTTTGTCATGTATAGGCATTTGTAGTAAGACCTGATAATTTTTTTTTAAATTTCCTGTTTCTGTTGTTATGTCTCCATTTCCATTTCTGATTTTGTAATTTGGATACTGTTTTTGTGCCCTCTGGTTAGTCTAGCTAAGCATCTTTCTTGTTGATTTTCTCAAAGAACCAGCTCTTTGTTTTGTTGATTCTTTGTATAGTTCTTTTTGTTTCTACTTGGTTAATTTCAGTCCTGAGTTTGACGATTTCCTTCCTTCTAATTCTCTTGGGTGTGTTTGCTTCTTTTTGTTCTGGAGCTTTCCGGTATGCTGTGAAGTTGCTACTATAGAATCTCTCTAATTTCTTTAAGACCCAGTGCTATGAGTTTTCCTCTTAGCACTGCTTTCATTGTGTCCCATAAGTTTGGGAATACTGTGTTTTCACCGAATACTAGAAAGTCTTTAATTTCTTTATTCCTTCTCTCACTGAGTTGTCATTGAGTAGAGAGTTGTTCTGTTTCCATAAGTATGTGGACTGTTATTTCTGTTTTTTTAAAGTCTAGCCTTGGTCTGTGGTAATTTGATAAAATGTAAGGAGTTGTCTTATTGGATATTAGAATAGCTACTCCAGCTTGTTTCTTGGGGCAGTTTTCTTGGAAACCTTTATTCCTGCCCTTTCCTCTGAGATCGTTTCTATTGTTGCTGAGTAGTGTGTATCTTTGTGTTTTTTGTATGCAGCAGAATGATGAATCTTGTTTAAATATTTACTCTGCTAACCTGTGTTTTTTTAAATTGGTGAATTGAGTCCATTGATGTTGAGAAATATTAATAACCAATGATTGTTAGTTCCTATTATTTTGTCATTTGGGATAGTACTATGTATGTGTGATTCTCTTCTTTGGGGTTTGTTGTAAGATGATTAATTGCTTGTGTTTTCTTGGGTGTCGTTACCCTCCTTGTGTTGGAGTTTTCTGTCTAGTATACTCTTGAGGGCTGGATTAGTAGAAAGATGTTAAGTTTGGTTTTTTCATGGAATATTTTGGTTTCTCCATCTATGGTGATTGAGAGTTTTGCTGGGTAGAGTAGTCTGGGCTGGGATCTGTGGTCTATAGGGTCTGCAAGGTATCTGCCCAGGCTTTTAGAGTCTTTGTTAAGAAGTCTGATGTAGAAGGTCATGCTGACAGGAGACTGATATAGCTGTCTTTGGAGAGGCCATGCCAAAGCCTTACTGATACAGATGAGGATGCTTGCAGCTAACCATCAGACTGAACACAGGGACTCCAATGGAGGAGTTTGAGAAAGAACTGAAGGAGCTGAAGGGGTTTGCAACCCCATAGGAAGAACAACAATACCAACCAACCAGACCCTCCCCCCGGAGATCCCAGGGACTAAACTACCAACCAAAGAGTACATATGGAGGGACCCAGGCTTCAGCAGCATATGTAGCAGAGGATGGCACTGTCTGGCATTAATAGGGGCAGAAGCCGTTGGTTCTGAGAAGGCTCTTTTCCCCAGTGTAGGGGAATGCCAAGGTGTTGAGGTGGTAGTGGGTAGGTGTGAGTGGATGAGTGTGAGTGGGAACATCTTCATAGAAGCAGTGGGAGTGGGGAGGAGCATAGTAGAGGGGGGAAAGGGGATACCATTTGAAATGCAAATGCATAAAATATCCAATAAAAATAGAAAAAGGAAGTCTGGTGTAATTCTGATATGTCTGCCTTTATATATTGCTTTGCCTTTTCCTCTTTCATCTTTTAATATTAATGTTTTGATTATTATGGGTCAGAAGGATTTTTTTCCAGTCTAATCTATTTGGTGTTCTGTAGGATTTTTTTGTATGTTTGTGGCCATCTCTTGCTTTAGGTTAGAAAAAGTTTTCTTCTATGAATTTGTTGAAGATGTTTTCTGGCCTTTTGAACTGGGAATCTTCTCCTTCTTCCATTCCTATTCTTCTTATGTTTGGTCTTTTTATTGTGTCCTAAATTTTATATTTTGGGTTAGGAACATTTTACACTTGGCATTTTCTTTGACTGATATATCCATATCTTCTATGGTATCTTCTACTCCTGAGCGTCTCTCTTCCATCTCTTGTATTCTATGGTGATGTTTGTGTCTGTAGTTCATGTTCTCTTTCCTAGGTTTTCCATCTCAGGGTTGTCTCTATTTTTTCTATTTTCATTTTTAGGTCTTGAACCATTTTGTTCAACTCCTTCACCTATTTGTATTTTCCTGTATTTCTTTAAAGGATTTATTCACTTTCTCTTTAAGGGCGTCTACCTATTTGACTTATTTTCCTGTATTTCTTTAGGAGTATTATTTATACCCTCTTTAAAGGCCTCTGTTATCTTCATGAAATGGGATTTAAGGTGTGTTGGGGTATCCAGGGCTTGCTGTAGTAGGAGAGCTGACTTCTTATGATACCAAATTATACTGGCTTCCTGTTGATTGACTTGCATTTGCCTTTTGACTTCTGGTTGCCTCTGCTGTTAACTGAACTTGGTGTCCTGGATTGGAGCAGGTCTTCCAGGAGGCAGATGAAGCTGTTTGTCTCTGGTTAGAGCAGGCCTCCTGTGCCCCTGGTTAAAGCAGGACTCCTGGGAGACAGGCAGAGCTATGGAGTCGAGGTGAGCCTGCCAATTTGGCTGGAGTGGAAGTGGAGGTAAGGACTAGGAGGGATATGGGGCTCTGGCAGGGCAGAACAGATCCCATGTCTTCTGGATTCTGTGAGGTCACAGCTGGTGTGGGCATTGGTGCAGGGCTGCATCCCTGGTTAGAGAAATCCTCTTGGGAGATAGGAGATAGGCAGATCTGTAGTAAGGTGGGTACATGGGCACACCGATCTACCATGGGTGCAAGTGGATGTGCAGACTGGAAAGGCTTGTTATTGTTGTTTTTAGTCACCTCTGAGTGCTCTGTCCTTATGTACACCAGAAGACTGTATCAGATCACAGATGGTTGTGAGCCACCATGTGGTTTCTGGGAATTGAACTCATGAATTAGCCCACAGTGGATAGACATGTTATCTCAGTGCTAGGGAGGCAAGGAAAGGAAAAGGACTATGTGTTTGAGATCAGCATGGGCTACCAGAAAATTCCAATTGAACTTGTGCTACATAGTGAGACTCTGCCTCAATACACACACACACACACACACACACACACACACACACACACACAAACACACACACACAAACACACACACACACACACACACACGATCATCTTAGGTCATCTCTCAAAGTATTTTGCACAGTGATATACATTTATATACTCACTTCTTGATCTGTTCCGTTTAAATATGGTTTGTCTGCTACACCCGGGCAATCATCTTATGCCTTCTTTTATCTTTTTTGTTGCTGTTATTTTTGGTTTTGGGGGTTTTTTTTGTTTTTGTTTTTGTTTTTTTGGGTTTTTTTTTTTTTGAGCTGAGGACTGAACTCAGGGCCTTGCACTTGCAAAGCAAGCATTCTACCACTGACCTAAATTCCCAACCCCTTCTCATGCCTTGTACTTTCTGTTAACCTTAACTGAACTCTGCACAAGCAATGAGTCTCTTTCTGTTTGTTTTGAGAGTCTTCACTCATAAGTAATCTCTATGGTATTTCATATGATAAATCTACTCAAAAATATTGCCCATTTCCTTACATCATGGATGACAACATTACTTTTATTGTTTATTATATTGTGTTTACCTGCAACCTCTGAGTGTTTATGCTTACAAAAATATGTACAGTTTTGTTTCTGATTTTAATGTGCAAAGCAACCTATAACATATTCTGTCATGGTGTTTTATGCTTTTCAAATTGATGTTCTTTTAAAATTTAAAGAAATGTGTTCAATAAAGTTTTAAATTATTTCTTCCAGAATCATATTTTGGGTATCTTGATTTGGGAGGATTTTAGCTATTAGGGACTTTTGGTGTTTGGGAATGTCACAATTGGGGATTGTAGTGTTTGGGATTTGACCCTGAACCATGGCCCTTTATACATGTTTCTTTGTGCGTGTGTGTGTAATTTCCAACATCTAAGCCAACCCTTGGCCTAGCCCATGCTTCTTGCAGAGAAGTCATACTTGACTCCCACTATCACATTTCCAGTCTAGGTTAAGTCCACATTTTCCCCAGGATGGGGTGATAGCATCTCTGAGACTTCTTTATTTCAAAATTCAGTGTCTACTGGGTATGATCCTCCCATGAACTCAATTCCCTTTACCTAGGTACCAAAATCATGAAAGTTTAATTTGAACAACTTACTTTGAGATGGAGTTTCTTTACATTCGAACAGGAGCTGAAGTGGATACAGGAAAGAAAATTAGCTTTAAAGCCCACTTTTATAGGCATCGGCTAAAGAAAGCAATCTCTCCTTTGCAAAAACTGTCCTTAGTGTCTTTGTTTCTGAGATCAGTGTTGCCTTCCATCTTTCCTCGGCAAGCACTTGCTCCAGCACAGCCTCAGTCGCAAGTCGTCCAAAGGAGAATTTCCTACAAGACTCTTGTAGGGGACAGTAAAACTATCTCCAGGTTCTAGACATGAAAGATGATGTAAGTGGGTTGCCATTCCCCACACTCTCCTCAACATTTATCTTGCCTCATGGTTCAGGAAGAGTAGAAATTCATGACTCAGGGCATTTCAGCTTCTGGCTAACCATGTTTTGTATTACTCTCAATCAAACGTCTGATCTCAGCCTTCCGACTATGCTGATGTACACTTGTAATTTCAGCATGTGATAGGCTAAGGTAGGAAGATCACAAATGAGAGGCTAGCCTGAACCATATAATGAGACCTTGCCTCAAAAAACAGTCTGAGGCTGGAGAGACGGCTTAGTGGTTAAGAGCCCCAGCTCTTCTTACAAGAGACTCATAATCAGTTCCCAGCACCCATATCAGATGACACATAAATGCTTGTAACCTCAATTCCAAGGGTTCTGAGACCTTCCTCTGGTACCCTCACAAATGGCATACACACACACACACAATCTAAAAGAGTCTGATATTAAAATGACCGGAGCAGGACTAGAAGGTGGGTCAAATAATCAGCTCAATACCAGCCTCCACTACTTGAGACAGAAACCATAATATTAGGTGATATTATTATTTGTATATATAAATAAGATTTTGCTGGGTTCTGAAGTTTTATTTCAAAGGGTCGCTAAGCACCTTAGGTGAGATCCCAGTATGTATTAAATAGAAGTAGACCTGATGAGGTAAAACGTGAGTCATAAGGGTTGCAGGGAGGATTAGAATCTTACTTATGGCCTGGGGGAGGGAGAGCTAAACCTTCAGAGAGGCAGACAAGCCTGGGAAACCAGAAGAGACTGCACTCTGCACACACATCTCGGACGCCAGAGGAAAACACCAAACGCCATCTGGAACCCTGGTGCACTGAAGTTCCCGGAAACGGCGGCGCAGATCTTCCTGGTTGCTGCCGCCGCAGAGACCTCGAGGGCAGCATCCCGCAAGCGAACTTGAGCCTCGGGACCACAGGTAAGACCAACTTTTCTGCTGCAAGAGACCTGCCTGGTGAACTCAAGACACAGGCCCACAGGAACACCTGAAGACCTGAAGAGAGGAAAAACTACACGCCCGAAAGCAGAACACTCTGTCCCCATAAAAGGATGAAAGAAAACAGGAAAACAGGTCTACAGCACTCCTGACACACAGGCTTATAGGACAGTCTAGCCACTGTCAGAAATAGCAGAACAAAGTAACACTAGAGATAATCTGATGGCGAGAGGCAAGCACAGGAACCCAAGCAAAAGAAACCAAGACTACATGGCACCATCGGAGCCCAATTCTCCCATCAAAACAAACATGGAATATCCAAACACACCAGAAAAGCAAGATCTAGTTTCAAAATCATATTTGATCATGATGCTGGAGGACTTCAAGAAAGACGTGAAGAACTCCCTTAGAGAAACACAGGAAAACATTAATAAACAAGTAGAAGCCTACAGAGAAGAATCGCAAAAATCCCTGAAAGAATTCCAAGAAAACATAAATAAACAAGTAGAAGCCCATAGAGAGGAGACACAAATATCCCTGAAAGAATTCCAGGAAAACACAATCAAACAGTTGAAGGAAATAAAAATGTAAATAGAAGCAATCAAGAAAGAACACATGGAAACAACCCTGGATATAGAAAACCAAAAGAAGAGAAAGGAGCTGTAGATACAAGCTTCACCAACAGAATACAAGAGATGGAAGAGAGAATCTCAGGAGCAGAAGATTCCATAGAAATCATTGACTCAACTGTCAAAGATAATGTAAAGCAGAAAAAGCTACTGGTCCAAAACATACAGGAAATCCAGGACTCAATGAGAATATCAAACCTAACGATAATAGGTATAGAAGAGAGTGAAGACTCCCAGCTCAAAGGACCAGTAAATATCTTCAACAAAATCATAGAAGAAAACTTCCCTAACCTAAAAAAAGAGATACCCATAGACATACAAGAAGCCTACAGAACTCCAAATAGATTGGTCCAGAAAAGAAACACCTCCCGTCACATAATAGTCAAAACACCAAACGCACAAAATAAAGAAAGAATATTAAAAGCAGTAAGGGAAAAAGGTCAAGTAACATATAAAGGCAGACTTATCAGAATAACACCAGACTTTTCGCCAGAAACTATGAAGGCCAGAAGATCCTGGACTGATGTCATACAGACCCTAAGAGAACACAAATGCCAGCCCAGGTTACTATATCCTGCAAAACTGTCAATTAACATAGATGGAGAAACCAAGATATTCCATGACAAAACCAAATTTACACAATATCTTTCTACAAATCCGGCACTACAAAGGATAATAAAGGGTAAAGCCCAACATAAGGAGGCAAGCTATACCTTAGAAGAAGCAAGAAACTAATCATCTTGGCAACAAAACAAAGAGAAGAAAAGCACACAAACATAACCTCACATCCAAATATGAATATAACAGGAAGCAATAATCACTATTCCTTAATATCTCTCAACATCAATGGCCTCAACTCCCGAATAAAAAGACATAGATTAACAAACTAGATATGCAACGAGGACCCTGCATTCTGCTGCCTACAGGAAACACACCTCAGACACAAAGACAGACACTACCTCAGAGTGAAAAGGCTGGAAAACAAGTTTCCAAGCAAATGGTCTGAAGACGCAAGCTGGAGTAGCCATTCTAATATCAAATAAAATCAATTTTCAACTAAAAGTCATCAAAAAAGATAAGGAAGGACGCTTCATATTCATCAAAGGAAAAATCCACCAAGATGAACTCTCAATCCTAAATATCTATGCCCCAAATACAAGGGCACCTACATACGTAAAAGAAACCTTACTAAAGCTCAAAACACACATTGCACCTCACACAATAATAGTAGGAGATTTCAACACCCCACTCTCATCAATGGCCACATCATGGAAACAGAAATTGAACAGAGACGTAGACAGACTAAGAGAAGTCATGAGCCAAATGGACTTAACGGATATTTATAGAACATTCTATCCTAAAGCAAAAGGATATATCTTCTCCTCAGCTCCTCATGGTACTTTCTCCAAAATTGACCATATAATTGGTCAAAAAACGGGCCTCAACAGGTACAGAAAGATAGAAAGAATCCCATGCGTGCTATCAGACCACCACGGCCTAAAACTGGTCTTCAATAACAATAAGGGAAGAATGCCCACATATACGTGGAAATTGAACAATGCTCTACTCAATGATAACCTGGTCAAGGAAGAAATAAAGAAAGAAATTAAAAACGTTTTAGAATTTAACGAAAATGAAGGTACAACATACCCAAACTTATGGGACACAACGAAAGCTGTGCTAAGAGGAAAACTCATAGTGCTGAATGCCTGCAGAAAGAAACAGGAAAGAGCATATGTCAGCAGCTTGACAGCACACCTAAAAGCTCTACAAAAAAAAGAAGCAAATACACACAGGAGGAGTAGAAGGCAGGAAATAATCAAACTCAGAGCTGAAATCAACCAAGTAGAAACAAAAAGGACCATAGAAAGAATCAACAGAACCAAAAGTTGGTTCTTTGAGAAAATCAACAAGATAGATAAACCCTTAGCCAGACTAACGAGAGGACACAGAGAGTGTGTCCAAATTAACAAAATCAGAAATGAAAAGGGAGACATAACTACAGATTCAGAGGAAATTCAAAAAATCATCAGATCTTACTATAAATGCCTATATTCAACAAAACTTGAAAATCTACAGGAAATGGACAATTTCCTAGACAGATACCAGGTACCGAAGTTAAATCAGGAACAGATAAACCAGTTAAACAACCCCATAACTCCTGAGGAAATAGAAGCAGTCATTAAAGGTCTCCCAACCAAAAAGAGCCCAGGTCCAGACGGGTTTAGTGCAGAATTCTATCAAACCTTCATAGAAGACCTCATACCAATATTATCCAAACTATTCCACAAAATTGAAACAGATGGAGCACTACCGAATTCCTTCTACGAAGCCACAATTACTCTTATACCTAAACCACACAAAGACCCAAAAAAGAAAGAGAACTTCAGACCAATTTCCCTTATGAATATCGACGCAAAAATACTCAATAAAATTCTGGCAAACCGAATCCAAGAGCACATCAAAACAATCATCCACCATGATCAAGTAGGCTTCATCCCAGGCATGCAGGGATGGTTTAATATACGGAAAACCATCAACGTGATCCATTATATAAACAAACTGAAAGAACAAAACCACATGATCATTTCATTAGACGCTGAGAAAGCATTTGACAAAATTCAACACCCCTTCATGATAAAAGTCCTGGAAAGAATTGGAATTCAAGGCCCATACCTAAACATAGTAAAAGCCGTACAGCAAACCAGTTGCTAACATTAAACTAAATGGAGAGAAACTTGAAGAGATCCCACTAAACTCAGGGACTAGACAAGGCTGCCCACTTGCTCCCTAATTATTCAATATAGTTCTTGAAGTTCTAGCCAGAGCAATCAGACAACAAAAGGAGATCAAGGGGATACAGATCGGAAAAGAAGAAGTCAAAATATCACTATTTGCAGACGATATGATAGTATATTTAAGTGATCCCAAAAGTTCCACCAGAGAACTACTAAAGCTGATAAACAACTTCAGCAAAGTGGCTGGGTATAAAATTAACTCAAATAAATCAGTTGCCTTCCTCTACACAAAAGAGAAACAAGCCGAGAAAGAAATTAGGGAAACGACACCCTTCATAATAGACCCAAATAATATAAAGTACCTCGGTGTGACTTTAACCAAGCAAGTAACAGATCTGTACAATAAGAACTTCAAGACACTGAAGAAAGAAATTGAAGAAGACTTCAGAAGATGGAAAGATCTCCCATGCTCATGGATTGGCAGGATTAATACAGTAAAAATGGCCATTTTACCAAAAGCGATCTACAGATTCAATGCAATCCCCATCAAAACACCAATCCAATTCTTCAAAGAGTTAGACAGAACAATTTGCAAATTCATCTGGAATAACAAAAAACCCAGGATAGCTAAAGCTATCCTCAACAATGAAAGGAATTCAGGGGGAATCACTATCCCTGAACTCAAGCAGTATTGCAGAGCAATAGTGATAAAAACTGCATGGTATTGGTACAGAGACAGACAGATAGACCAATGGAATAGAATTGAAGACCCAGAAATGAACCCACACACATATGGTCACTTGATTTTTGACAAAGGAGCCAAAACCATCCAATGGAAAAAAGATAGCATTTTCAGCAAATGGTACTGGTTCAACTGGAGGGCAACATGTAGAAGAATGCAGATCGATCCATGCTTATCACCCTGTACAAAGCTTAAGTCCAAGTGGATCAAGGACCTCCACATCAAACCAGACACACTCAAACTAATAGAAGAAAAACTAGGGAAGCATCTGGAACACATGGGCACTGGAAAAAATTTCCTGAACAAAACACCAATGGCTTACGCTCTCAGATCAAGAATCGACAAATGGGATCTCATAAAACTGCAAAGATTCTGTAAGGCAAAGGACACTGTGGTTAGGACAAAACGGCAACCAACAGATTGGGAAAAGATCTTTACCAATCCTACAACAGATAGAGGCCTTATATCCAAAATATACAAAGAACTCAAGAAGTTAGACCACAGGGAAACAAATAACCCTATTAAAAAATGGGGCTCAGAGCTAAACAAAGAATTCACAGCTGAGGAATGCCGAATGGCGGAGAAACACCTAAAGAAATGTTCAACATCTTTAGTCATAAGGGAAATGCAAATCAAAACAACCCTGAGATTTCACCTCACACCAGTGAGAATGGCTAAGATCAAAAACTCAGGGGACAACAGATGCTGGCGAGGATGTGGAGAAAGAGGAACACTCCTCCATTGTTGGTGGGATTGCAAACTTGTACAACCATTCTGGAAATCAGTCTGGAGGATCCTCAGAAAATTGGACATTGAACTGCCTGAGGATCCAGCTATACCTCTCTTGGGCATATACCCAAAAGATGCCCCAACATATAAAAAAGACACGTGCTCCACTATGTTCATTGCAGCCTTATTTATAATAGCCAGAAGCTGGAAAGAACCCAGATGCCCTTCAACAGAGGAATGGATACAGAAAATGTGGTACATCTACACAATGGAATATTACTCAGCTATCAAAAACAACGACTTTATGAAATTCGTAGGCAAATGGCTGGAACTGGAAAATATCATCCTGAGTGAGCTAACCCAAACACAGAAAGACATAAATGGTATGCACTCACTGATAAGTGGCTATTAGCCCAAATGCTTGAATTACCCTAAATGCCTAGAACAAATGAAACTCAAGACAGATGATCAATATGTGAATGGTTCACTCCTTCTTTAAAAGGGGAGCAAGAATACCCTTGGCAGGGAAGAGAGAGGCAAAGATTAAAACAGAGACTGAAGGAACACCCATTCAGAGTCTGCCCCACATGTGGCCCATACATATACAGCCACCCAATTAGACAAGATGGATGAAGCAAAGAAGTGCAGACCGACAGGAGCCGGATGTAGATCGCTCCTGAGAGACACAGCCAGAATACAGCAAATACAGAGGCGAATGCCAGCAGCAAACCACTGAACTGAGAATAGGTCCCCTATTGACGGAATCAGAGAAAGAACTGGAAGAGCTTGAAGGGGCTCGAGACCCCAAAAGTACAACAATTCCAAGCAACCAGAGCTTCCAGGGACTAAGCCACTACCTAAAGACTATACATGGACTGACCCTGGACTCTGACCCCATAGGTAGCAATGAATATCCTAGTAAGAGCACCAGTGGAAGGGGAAGCCCTGGGTCCTGCTAAGACTGAACCCCCAGTGAACTAGACTGTTGGGGGGAGGGGGACAATGGGGGGAGGGTGGGGAGGGGAACACCGATAAGAAAGGGGAAGGGGAGGGGGATGTTTGCCCGGAAACTGGGAAAGGGAATAACACTCGAAATGTATATAAGAAATACTCAAGTTAATAATAAAAAAAAAAGAAAGAAAAAAAGTCATCAGATTGTCCTACGAAAGCCTATATTCAACAAAACTTGAAAAAAAAAAAACCCAGGATAGCTAAAACTATCCTCAACAATAAAAGGACTTCAGGGGGAATCACTATCCCTGAACTCAAGCAGTATTACAGAGCAATAGTGATAAAAACTGCATGGTATTGGTACAGAGACAGACAGATAGACCAATGGAATAGAATTGAAGACCCAGAAATGAACCCACACACCTATGGGCACTTGATTTTTGACAAAGGAGCCAAAACCATCCAATGGAAAAAAGATAGCATTTTCAGCAAATGGTGCTGGTTCAACTGGAGGGCAACATGTAGAAGAATGCAGATCGATCCATGCTTATCACCCTGTACAAAGCTTAAGTCCAAGTGGATCAAGGACCTCCACATCAAACCAGACACACTCAAACTAATAGAAGAAAAACTAGGGAAGCATCTGGAACACATGGGCACTGGAAAAAATTTCCTGAACAAAACACCAATGGCTTATGCTCTAAGATCAAGAATCGACAAATGAGATCTCATAAAACTGCAAAGCTTCTGTAAGGCAAAGGACACTGTGGTTAGGACAAAGCGGCAACCAACAGATTGGGAAAAGATCTTACCAATCCTACAACAGATAGAGGCCTTATATCCAAAATACACAAAGAACTCAAGAAGTTAGACCGCAGGGAGACAAATAACCCTATTAAAAATGGGGTTCAGAGGTAAACAAAGAATTCACAGCTGAGGAATGCCGAATGGCGGAGAAACACCTAAAGAAATGTTCAACATCTTTAGTCATAAGGGAAATGCAAATTAAAACAACCCTGAGATTTCACCTCACACCAGTGAGAATGGCTAAGATCAAAAACTCAGGTGACAGCAGATGCTGGAGAGGATGCGGAGAAAGAGGAACACTCCTCCATTGTTGGTGGGGTTGCAGACTGGTACAACCATTCTGGAAATCAGTCTGGAGGTTCCTCAGAAAATTGGACATTGAACTGCCTGAGGATCCAGCTATACCTCTCTTGGGCATATACCCAAAAGATGCCCCAACATATAAAATGACACGTGCTCCACTATGTTCATAGCAGCCTTATTTATAATAGCCAGAAGCTGGAAAGAACCCAGATGCCCTTCAACAGAGGAATGGATACAGAAAATGTGGTACATCTACACAATGGAATATTACTCAGCTATCAAAAACAACGACTTTATGAAATTCGTAGGCAAATGGTTGGAACTGGAAAATATTATCCTGAGTGAGCTAACCCAATCACAGAAAGACATACATGGTACGCACTCATTGATAAGTGGCTATTAGCCCAAATGCTTGAATTACCCTAGATGCCTAGAACAAATGAAACTCAAGACTGATGATCAAAATGTAAATGCTTCACTCCTTCTTTAAAAGGGGAACAAGAATACCCTTGGCAGGGAAGAGAGAGGCAAAGATTAAAACAGAGACTGAAGGAACACCCATTCAGAGCCTGCCCCACCTGTGGCCCAGGCATATACAGCCACCCAATTAGACAAGATGGATGAAGCAAAGAAGTGCAGACCGACAGGAGCCGGATGTAGATCGCTCCTGAGAGACACAGCCAGAATACAGCAAATACAGAGGCGAATGCCAGCAGCAAACCACTGAACTGAGAATGGGACCCCGTTGAAGGAATCAGAGAAAGAACTGGAAGAGCTTGAAGGAGCTCGAGACCCCATATGAACAACAATGCCAACCAACCAGAGCTTCCAGGGACTAAGCCACTACCTAAAGACTATACATGGACTGACCCTGGACTCTGACCTCATAGGTAGCAATGAATAGCCTAGTAAGAGCACCAGTGGAAGGGGAAGCCCTGGGTCCTGCTAAGACTGAACCCCCAGTGAACTAGACTGTTGGGGGGAGGGCGGCAATGGGGGGAGGGTTGGGAGGGGAACACCCATAAGGAAGGGGAGGGGGGAGGGGGATGTTTGCCCGGAAACCGGGAAAGGGAATAACACTCGAAATGTATATAAGAAATACTCAAGTTAATAAAAAAAAAAAGAATCTTACTTTTGACAGTCCCAGAAAGTTTCAGATTTAAATGTAGGGAAAAAAGTAATGTCACACTTAATCATATGCAATCTCAGGCCTTAAGTATATTTTATTGCTATTTTAACATTCTTATTTGAACATATTTCTCTGCAGAAGGACTTTTGGGGATTGGGATTGTGGCTCAGTGGTCAAATGTTTGTTGAGCAGCCATGAGACCCTTCGTTCAATTTCTGGTATGAAAAAAAAGGAACATTGCCTCTATACAATCTTCACAGCAAATGTTAATTGTTCTAAAAGTCTTTCTCACTGCTAACAAGAGACTTTAAGTAGACCCCATTTTTATTGTTTCCCCCCTATTTTTCCTTGTCTTTCTATCCTTCCTCAATGCCAGGAAAAGTCATTATAGAACTGTGCATGTTTGTACATACTAGCAATACCTGCACTTTGGAGGTCAAGTTAGGAGGATTTCGAACTGAAGACCTGTCTGGCCTACACAGTAAGGCTCTATTTTTCAAAAAAGACTCTATTAAGAAAGAAAAAAGTGAGGCTACAGAAGTGACTCAGGAATTAAACCACTGGCTGCTCTTCCAGAGGATCCTGGCACCATTTTTAGCACCAGAGTGATGGCTAATGAGCTCTGTTGATTCCAGTTCCAGGGGATCTAGTGCGCTCTCCTGGCCTCTATGGACACCAGACATGCACACAGTGCACAGACAGATATGTAGACAAAACATCCGTGCACATAAAGCAAAATTAAAAAATAATTATAAGAAATATATCTTAGAGGGTAAGAGAATAGACCATTTGTCCGGTCTTTGATCTTATTAAAAAGCATCACATGAACCTGGGTGGTGGTGTTTGGCCAAACCGCTCCATGTGCATGACTTAATTTAGTGTCATAGTTGCCTTAGTAGCTCCTTCACTCTCAAATATCTCAGCAACCCCAGCATGTTTTAACACACCCAACACCCCCCATGATTGTGCAGTCAGGCATCTGCCTGTTTTCTTCCCTGAGGAAACCGCTTTCAGCTCACATCCACCAGCTACCATATTTAGGAACCTAAATATGTTCCTCCAACAGGTTTTTAAGGCAGTTGCTCTACTAAAAAATTCTAGACTCTACCTCCACTTTGGTTTAGGGTGTTATCTTCACCGCAGAAGGAAAAGAAAGCTTTTAGAATTGAAATGAAAAGAAAGTAAACTGCTATCCTAATTCCACATTTAGATGCATTTCTCCTTGCCCAGAATGGGGATGTGTGTAAAGAGGGGCTGGAAAAATTACAGGAGATAGACAACCTAGACAGCCACTGATAGGCGCACTTCATTCCAAATAAAGTGCTTTGTGATTTCTCATACCTTGTTTGCCAAAGCCATCATGGGGTGGCTTTTGCTGGGCGGAGTTGCTGCGCACCTTTAATCCCAGCACTCAGGAGGCAGAGGCAGGCAGATTACCAAACTGGAGGCCAGCCTGGTCTACGGAGAGACTTCAAGGACAGCCAGTACTACACGGAGAAACACTGTTTCAAAAAACCAATCCAAAACCAAACAAAACAAAAAACACCAAAAAAAAAAAAAAAACAATAACCAAACAAAACAACAAAAAAAGAAAACAAAATAAAAATCCAAAAAAAACCAAATAAACAACAGACACACACACACACACACACAAAGAGGTAGTTTTTCTTTTTTTCTTTTAAGATCTGGTTATTTAAGTTGGGTGAAAATGCATACTATGAATTTAAAAGTCAGAAAATGTGATCAAATTTCATCTACAGCCATAAATTGAAGATGTAATACAGCAGTTCTGAAACTAGAGTTGTCTATAAGAGGGTTATAATTAACACTCAGCAGCAAGGTGGTCTCATGGTGTAATGGTTAGCACTCTGGACTTTGAATCCAGCGATCCGAGTTCGAGTCTCGGTGAGGCCTTGGAACGACTTTTGGCTAGAATTGGAGCTAATATGGTTTAAGGTTTTTAAATGACTGATGAAATATCTTTTTTTAAAAAAAGATTGATTTGTTCGTTTTATTTTATTTATGTATATGTCTGTGTGTCTGCATGTGTTTGTGAAAGTGATCACGTTTGCTTACGGTGGCCGACAGGGGCGCTCCATCCGCGGTGCTGAGAACTGAAGGGTCTACGAAAGGACCGTAGATAGATAAAACTGCTCAGTCATATCTCCGGCATACAAGATCTCACTGTGAATTACTGGTTGGTCTGGAAACCACAGAAATTTGCCTGCCTCTGCCTCCCGAATGCTGGAATTAAAGCTATGTGCACCCTCATCTGGCCAGTTTGCATATCCTCTTTTAACAAAAACCTTTTGAACGTAAAAAAAAAATTTCTAAGTGACCCTTTATAACTCTACATGGTTATGAATCTTGAAGTTTTAATTTTATTGTTTAATAGTCTTAGGTATGTGTATGAACATGCTGTGTGAGGGAGGGTGTGTGCTCATGAGTGATTTTTGCTGCAGAGGCCAGAGGTGTGTGGGATCCCCCTGGAGCTGGATTACAGGTGACCTCGAGCAACTGAATGTGGATGCTCTTCACCAGTGAGCCAACTCTCTAGTCCCCTTTTTGAACATTTTTAAATTGACCTGTAAGGGTTTTTGTTGTTGAATTGATTCATAAATAGTTTTGCTGCTTCCATAGGCTACCTTCTTATGGAACTTGGCGACGTCGTACAAAGTGATTTTAAAACTGGGAATCTCCTGACTCATCCTCCTTTACTGGGATCACAGAGCTAAACCACTACAGTCAGTTTTACCTTTCAGTACCAAGAACGTTTTATTTCATTCTAAGCATTCACGTACCCCACCCACCACGACATTCCTAAATAGCACATTGAGAACAAACGTTTATAGGAAGACATTCCTAATGACTTGCCCATAGGAAAAGGCATTAGCAAAGAGATTGCTCGCGATCAGGAGACATGTAAAATGGGAAAAAGAGGTTCAAGTATCAGCTAGGAAGGCAGGTTGGGAACATGAAACACAGAAGCACTGGCCTCACTGATTTGGAAGCTGAAAGCAGCTGCCTCATATTGAATGAGCATAATAACCATGCCAATTAAGAAGGGTTCTTGTTTATGAGGGCGAAACTACATACTTAATACAGGACAGTTCAAGACAAGTAAGTGGGATTGCAGAGAATGATCAAGCCTTGATTGCCCTGGAAAGGCGCTGCCCCGCCCCGCCCCCGCCCCCGCCCCACCCCCGTACCCCTCCTTGGTCATTTGCATACACGCCTGGACACACCGCGGTCCTAGCCTTTCCCCTCTATTCTCTTGGTCTCTGCCTAAAGAAAATCTGAACTTTCTGTGTCCTTTGAATTTTTTTCTTTTTTCTTTTTTCTATGACTACATCCAACATTGAATTATATATTTTTGTTTGTTTGTTTGTTTGTTTAAAGACAGAGTGTCACTGTGTAGCCCTTACGTCCCTGGAACTTGCTATTTAGACCAGGCTGGCCTTGAACTCACAGAAATACACGTGCCTCTGCTCCACTCCCCCTCCCCAGCCCACCCCGCTCCACTGTCAGGATTAAAGTCATGCCACACCATACTAGGATGATTGTATCTTTAAGGTGAAGAAATTTTAAATTTTGATATAGCCTAATTTATGTATTTTAATTTGGTTGCTTTTTCATTAAATATCATATGTAAGAAATCTTTGCCATATCCAATGTCACTAAGATTTTGCTATTTGTTCTACTCCAGAATTTTGTGGAGTATAAAGTATGAAATATATAACTTTTGAGGGTTAGCAAGATGGTTCGGTGGTAACGGAGCGTTCTGAAGTAGCCTGATACCCTGAATTCAACCCCAGGGACCCAATGTGGTGGAAGGAAAGAATTCACTCTCACTAGTTTTTCTTTGACCTACATACACAGGCCATGCCACATAGGTATATGAACACATGTGCACACACAAGCACACAAGTACACAAGCACACATACAAATAAATAATTAGCCAGGTATGGTGGCACACAAAATAAATAAATGTTACTTAAATTTTTTTAAATTTTATATTTATTTTTATTTTATGTGTATTGGTGTTTTGCCTGCATATGTTTCTGTGTGAGAGTGTCAGATCTTGGACTTAGAGACAGTTGTGAGCTGCCATGTGGGGGTTGGGAACTGAAGCCAGGTCCTCTAGAAGAGCAGCCAGTAGTTTGAACTGCTGAGCCACAAAAGCAAATGCAAAATAAATGAAAACATTTAAACACATAACTTTTCCTTTACTCCTTTCCATCTTTCCTTTGGACACTAACACAAATCTTAAGTATGCTTGCCCCACACTCTGGGCAACTCTGTGTCTCTGAATCCCACTCCCTCAAGCCCTCTTCATACCGCTTCTAGCCCAGTTGTATTGTTAACCTTGATTCAAAAGGCATAGCTTGCTCTCTTCTGCTTCTTCATCTTCTTCCTCTTGGCAGTTGCTGAGATTTACAACTTGCCTGCCTTGTGGTTTTTCTCTCAAACTCTAATAATGGAATGGTCTGAGGGAGAGGGGGATGGGGGTGGGGAGGGGGGATGAATCAGGATGCTTTAGCTAACTACTGTATTTTTGGTAACCAGTATATAATAAAGGCTCAACAATGTTTCGTTCTATGAGCAAATGAGTATTTGGAAATACATACTGCTGTGCTTGACACATGAAAAACTTCAAGAAATAGAAATGGTCATCGATGTTACTGAACCCATTGTACCATTTTCCCAAGGCAAACTCTGCTTACTCTGGCTCCATCTCTTTGCAGTTATGTGGTCTTGGCACATCACTCAACCTCTGTCCAAGAGTCAGCTTTCTCATCTGTAAGAGAATGGTACCTACCTCAGAAGGTTGTGCTGTGGATGAATGAAATATGTATGTTTTCTGGAACCTCCCTCAACAAATGCCCCTTCAGTTATTTCTTTACAGATCATTAAAGTCTCTCCTTTCCCCTTAGTTTGTTTTAAAAGGTTACTTTCTTGAGTATTGTTCCCATTTACAAAACAATTTAAAAGCCATAACCAGGGTAAACAGGTTTGAGTGGGAGGTATTTGATTAGGACACAGGAGGTAAAACTTGGTTGAAATCTTCCTATAGGAACTGAGAACTATGGCAAACACTCTGTTTGTGTTTTTATTTCCTCTTGGCCAAAATGGAAACTATCTTATGAGTATAGAGCCTGACATTATAGATCACTTCTGTGAGATTAAAGGTTTTTTTTTGTTGTTGTTGTTGTTGGGAGGGGGAGAGATCGTCCACTTATTTTATGAGAAAGTTAAGAGAAGAAAGGAGATAACTGCTTGAGAGGTCTGCAGATTTTCAGTGCTACAAAAGCCCCCCTAGCAAGGCTTTCCTTCCCTCAAGCCCTGCAGAGGGTTGATAGGCTCGCATTTCATATCGGTGACTTATTAATCACTTGACCTTTTCCACTGTGCACTTAGCATAGTAAATTATACTCCTTCCCAGAGAAGCCTGGGTGTCTTACCATGACTCTTTGTAGTGTAGCCAGACCCAGGCTTGATGTAAGTCACACACTGAGCATGTTGCAGCTCATCTCATGCCTTTGCCACGTGTGACAGTTTAATGCCAGCCTAGAAAGAACAAGCTAGGAAACCCAGACAAAAGAAATTAAGGAGGGGATTTAATTCCCTATGTTTACCTTCTAAATCTCTTACAGCTAAGCAGGAGGAAATACTCCAATGCCATATAAGAATTCTTTTTGTTTCCCCAGATAAAAGATAACTAATAAATAAAACTTTCTCAATTAGTAGAAATAAATCCAATGGCCTTTGTTTTTGTCACTGCTTCCTTTGACAGCTCTCTAGTTAGGATGCTGTTGGTCCTCTCCTCCATAAAAATCTCCATCTTTCTGTTATGTATCTCCATTTTTGAAAATTCAGGTATTTTATTTCTTTAGGTTTTTAACTCTAGTTCTAACTATAAAATAATTCTCTAACTCAATTCAAGAAATATGTGCAATGGTCAGTCAGAATGTCACATCCCTGTGGTCTCAGCTTTCTGGAGGCTGAAGCAGGTGGATCATGAATTCAAACCAGCCTGGGCTACACAATGTAAGCCTTACATTGTCTCAAACATCAAAGATGTGGAATAAGGTGAGAGTGTGGCTCAGTGGTAGAGTGAGACCTTGGATTCCTTCTCCAGTACACACACACACACACACACACACACACACACACACACACACACACACTTTTCTACTTACAATGGGATGATGTCCCTATAAACCCTTCATAAGTAGAAAGTATCCTAAGTATAAATGCATTTAATATGCTATGTCCTGCTTATCCCAGCTTAGCATCACAACACACTGGAGAGCATTGATTGTTTCCTTCATGATCATGAGGCTGACTAGGAGCTGCCATTGTTGCTGCTGCTGCTGTCCATCATCACTAAAGAATATCAGACCACATAAAGCTATCCTGGGTAAAGATCCAAGTTCAAAACCCAAGGTATGTTTTCTATTGAATTCATGTCACTTTTGGACAATAGAAACATTGGATAATCATAAGGTGAACTATAATAATTCAGAAACTGTCTGCAGTCTTTCATTTATTTAACAGATACATAAGGAAGGCCTAATATGCTCCAGACATTTTCTAGGTGGAAGGCAGGAAGGAACAAGACTATAAGCAAAGGTCAATAAAAGAGAATCACAGGAGTTAATGAAAACAGTAAAGTTATCCACTCACTCAGTCAACATTTGGCAAATGGCTTCAGAATGTTTACTCCACACCAGGCCCAATTCTTGATGTTGAGACTTCTCTCTTATGAACACAAACTGGCTATCCCACCCCCTGTCCAGTGAACAGAATAGGAGAAGCAGTTGAGGGTAATAGTATAGGCTGATAGAACAGTCAATTGGGGTAGAGACTGAAGAAATGGAAAAGAAGGGGAGAAACTAGATGAAATTTTGATAGAGAAGTTGGCAGGAGGCAATGCCTAGTTTAATTGAATAAGACAGAGTGCTAAGACACACCCAATGACTAAGACACAGGGCTTCTGCCTTTCTCTTGATTTTCCTTTGTGGTACTTTAAGGGTTGGTCATGATTGGATCAAGTGAGTTAGAAACTCTTGTTCCCTGCTTCCAATGACTGGTTTCAGCATAGTTTTGACCCTCCTTGTCAGGCCAATGAGAAGGAATCTTTGAGCAAGGATAGGACCTGAGAGACTAGACTCTTCGCTCTTGTGTATAGGCTGGTGGAGTTAGAAACAGTGTCAAATGTTTAGGTAGTTCAAGGGGGAGAACCTAAAGACCCAGTTACTATCTCATGGGACTGAAAGATAAAACCAATAAAGAGGAGTAGGTGTGTCACTGTGGGTGGGGGTTTAAGACCCTCATCCCAGCTGCCTGGAAGCCAGTATTCTGCTAGCAGCCTTCAGATGAAGATGTAGAACTCAGCTCCTCCTGCACCATGCCTGCCTGGATGCTGCCACATTCCCACCTTGATGATAATGAACTGAACTTCTGAACCTGTAAGCTAATCCCAATTAAATGTTGTCCTTTATAAGACTTACCTTGGTCATGGTGTTTGTTCACAGCAGTAAAACCCCAACTAAGTCACTTGTTTATGGCTATTAAAAATAAAAAGGCAAAGTAGATCTTTGGAGGGAGGTTTACAGGACTGGAACTGGAAGGCACTGGGTAGCAAACACATTTGTATTCAGGCCCTCTCCTCTTCTCTTGTACATTTCCTATGGCTTCCCCACCCTAGTAGTAATGTTAGCCTTGCTTTTTTAATTCCTCCAGATAGTTCATCAAGCAACTATTAGAGCAGGGATTATTTGTTTTTAGTTGTACAAGAGTCACTTGGTGACAGCATATAAAAATATAGATGCCCGGGGCTGGATAGATGGCCATGTCTTTAAGAGTATGTACTTCTCTTGCAGGGAACCCTAATTCAAGTTCAGCTCTCAGCACCCACATTGGGCAGCACACAACTGCCTGTAACTTCAGATCCATGGGGATCTGAAGCCGGAAGCCTCTAGCTTCCTCCAGTAATGTGCTTATCTGCGTGCATGCACACACACACACACACACACACACACACACACACACACACACACACACGAACAGACAAAGAGAGAGAGAGAAAGATGCACATGTATATAATTAAATTTTTAAAATATATATTTTTTTTTCTTTTTTTTTTTTTTTTTTTTTTTTTTTTTTTTTATTAACTTGAGTATTTCTTATATACATTTCGAGTGTTATTCCCTTTCCCGGTTTCCGGGCAAACATCCCCCTCCCCCCTCCCCTTCCTTATGGGTGTTCCCCTCCCAACCCTCCCCCCATTGCCGCCCTCCCCCCATAGACTAGTTCACTGGGGGTTCAGTCTTAGCAGGACCCAGGGCTTCCCCTTCCACTGGTGCTCTTACTAGGATATTCATTGCTACCTATGGGGTCAGAGTCCAGGGTCAGTCCATGTATAGTCTTTAGGTAGTGGCTTAGTCCCTGGAAGCTCTGGTTGCTTGGCATTGTTGTACTTTTGGGGTCTCGAGTCCCTTCAAGCTCTTCCAGTTCTTTCTCTGATTCCTTCAATAGGGGACCTATTCTCAGTTCAGTGGTTTGCTGCTGGCATTCGCCTCTATATTTGCTGTATTCTGGCTGTGTCTCTCAGGAGCGATCTACATCCGGCTCCTGTCGGTCTGCACTTCTTTGCTTCATCCATCTTGTCTAATTGGGTGGCTGTATATGTATGGGCCACATGTGGGGCAGGCTCTGAATGGGTGTTCATTCAGTCTCTGTTTTAATCTTTGCCTCTCCCTTCCCTGCCAAGGGTATTCTTTTTCCTCATTTAAAGAAGGAGTGAAGCATTCACATTTTGATCATCCGTCTTGAGTTTCGTTTGTTCTAGGGATCTAGGGTAATTCAAGCATTTGGGCTAATAGCCACTTATCAATGAGTGCATACCATGTATGTCTTTCTGTGATTGGGTTAGCTCACTCAGGATGATATTTTCCAGTTCCAACCATTTGCCTACGAATTTCATAAACTCGTTGTTTTTGATAGCTGAGTAATATTCCATTGTGTAGATGTACCACATTTTCTGTATCCATTCCTCTGTTGAAGGGCATCTGGGTTCTTTCCATTTTCTGGCTATTATAAATAAGGCTGCGATGAACATAGTGGAGCACGTGTCTCTTTTATATGTTGAGGCATCTTTTGGGTATATGCCCAAGAGAGGTATAGCTGGATCCTCAGGCAGTTCAATGTCCAATTTTCTGAGGAACCTCCAGACTGATTTCCAGAATGGTTTTACCAGTCTGCAATCCCACCAACAATGGAGGAGTGTTCCTCTTTCTCCACATCCTCGCCAGCATCTGCTGTCACCTGAGTTTTTGATCTTAGCCAATCGCACTGGTGTGAGGTGAAATCTCAGGGTTGTTTTGATTTGCATTTCCCTTATGACTAAAGATGTTGAACATTTCTTTAGGTGTTTCTCAGCCATTCGGCATTCCTCAGCTGTGAATTCTTTGTTTAGCTCTGAACCCCATTTTTTAATAGGGTTATTTGTTTCCCTGCGGTCTAACTTCTTGAGTTCTTTGTATATTTTGGATATAAGGCCTCTATCTGTTGTAGGATTGGTAAAGATCTTTTCCCAATCTGTTGGTTGCCGTTTTGTCCTAACCACAGTGTCCTTTGCCTTACAGAAGCTTTGCAGTTTTATGAGATCCCATTTGTCGATTCTTGATCTTAGAGCATAAGCCATTGGTGTTTTGTTCAGGAAATTTTTTCCAGTGCCCATGTGTTCCAGATGCTTCCCTAGTTTTTCTTCTATTAGTTTGAGTGTGTCTGGTTTGATGTGGAGGTCCTTGATCCACTTGGACTTAAGCTTTGTACAGGGTGATAAGCATGGATCGATCTGCATTCTTCTACATGTTGCCCTCCAGTTGAACCAGCACCATTTGCTGAAAATGCTATCTTTTTTCCATTTGATGGTTTTGGCTCCTTTGTCAAAAATCAAGTGACCATAGGTGTGTGGGTTCATTTCTGGGTCTTCAATTCTATTCCATTGGTCTATCTGTCTGTCTCTGTACCAATACCATGCAGTTTTTATCACTATTGCTCTGTAATACTGCTTGAGTTCAGGGATAGTGATTCCCCCTGAAGTCCTTTTATTGTTGAGGATAGCTTTAGCTATCCTGGGTTTTTTGTTATTCCAGATGAATTTGCAAATTGTTCTGTCTAACTCTTTGAAGAATTGGATTGGTATTTTGATGGGGATTGCATTGAATCTGTAGATTGCTTTTGGTAAAGTGGCCATTTTTACTATATTAATCCTGCCAATCCATGAGCATGGGAGATCTTTCCATCTTCTGAGGTCTTCTTCAATTTCTTTCCTCAGTGTCTTGAAGTTCTTATTGTACAGATCTTTTACTTGCTTGGTTAAAGTCACACCGAGGTACTTTATATTATTTGGGTCTATTATGAAGGGTGTCGTTTCCCTAATTTCTTTCTCGGCTTGTTTCTCTTTTGTATAGAGGAAGGCAACTGATTTATTTGAGTTAATTTTATACCCAGCCACTTTGCTGAAGTTGTTTATCAGCTTTAGTAGTTCTCTGGTGGAACTTTTGGGATCACTTAAATATACTATCATGTCATCTGCAAATAGTGATATTTTGACTTCTTCTTTTCCGATCTGTATCCCTTTGATCTCCTTTTGTTGTCTGATTGCTCTGGCTAGAACTTCAAGAACTATATTGAATAAGTAGGGAGAGAGTGGGCAGCCTTGTCTAGTCCCTGATTTTAGTGGGATTGCTTCAAGTTTCTCTCCATTTAGTTTAATGTTAGCAACTGGTTTGCTGTATATGGCTTTTACTATGTTTAGGTATGGGCCTTGAATTCCTATTC